>NC_045155.1:3215088-3237588 GCF_900700415.2 Clupea harengus | reverse complement strand
GTCACTGTACGCGTGGAGCGCACTGCATTTCCTGGCACGATGCGCAGCGACTGCTCACATCCATTTGCCTTTGAACCAATTTCCGTCCCTCGCAAATGTCTTCAAAACATCCAATATTCGTAGGATGTAATAATCATTGAATAATCAACTATAATCATTTCTAGTCACGTGTCAACCGTAATCGTTAGTCTACTATATCGTTTCAATTCCGTTCTCCCGGAATTTTCACTGAAGGAATGCTATAGGCCTATAGAGGGAAATAGCAAATAGGCTAAAAGCTTAATTAATGTATGGTACTATTATCTTATATTCAGATATAAGATATGTGGGACAGTGATATGTACCATTTTAATTTTTAAATAAAACGGCAAGCCAAGGTTTGAGAAAACTGAGAAGGTAATCCCCTGGCTACACATGGTTTTTGTTTATTTTCATACGAAGACATGGACAAAAAAAGTCCTCTGCTGTCCGCAAGTAGTACTGCAACAAAAAATAAATAAATACATCTACAACTCTTGGCTTGTGAAATAGTGTAGGTTTCTTCCACGGGTAAAGATCTAGTTAGTACATGGCCTTTCCTCTATTTTTAACTTGGAGAATCCTCAGATATATGACGTCTCCGTCTCTTTGGTTGGTCATCAAGTACCACTACAATAAGTGACGTTTTCTAGTGAAGAATTCTGAAAAAGTCACCAAGCATGGTCAAATGTTTTACACCATCTTTTATTTTGATTAGTTACAAAACATAAATAAAATCAACAATTGAATTAGTTACAATTGTACAGTGGCTAAATCACCAGCAATAAAATTTTTAGTCATCTAGATGTACTTTGTTCAAATAACCTTGAATCATTGGTGCTCACTCAAGTACCTCCGGGGTCCCCTTGGCACAGCAATCACAAGTTTCAATGCTAAAAATTTTAAGAATGGCAATTGTCCTTCCATGATTTCTCAAATTGAATGAAAATTGTTCCTCTCAGTTAAAAACTGGGAGTTTTCACATTTAAATGGCTCAAAGATGAAAGTACTACATCCAGGGGAGCCCCATCACTAAGGTTGAGAACCAATGGCTTCAAAGTGGCAGATAACCTCAGCTTTTTTGCAACACTGATCATCAGTACACAATTTTACATTTTTTACAACCCCATTTCAAAATACAAAAATAATGCTTCTCTTTTTAGATTACATTTTGGTAACACTTCAGGATAGGGTGAGTTCCGACTTCCTCTGTTGTAAATAGCAAAGCATTGACGTGGTCAACAGGTTAGTGTTTGACTTGACAGCACAGTAGCTTACCACCACTAACAATGTGCCTTGGTTTACTGTAGAAATGTAGGTTGTTTTTTGTTGAAAAAAAAATTCAACACTGATATACTGAAAAAAAGTTAAAAGCCTCGGTACTCATTAGGTTTTCTTAATCTTTTTTTTCTTCTTTTCTAAATAAACATCCACAGGCTCAAGCATTACCACGAACTGGAAAGCTCCACAACAACAAATCAAATGCACTTAACTCTCTTTCTTTCTTTCTCTCTCTCGCTCTCTCTCTCTCTCTTTCACACACAGATAATCTCTCACTTCCTCTCTCTCTAAGCACTTTCTTTGCACATGACACAGAACATTCTTGAAGTCTGTTCTACAGGCAACATCTCTTCTTCAGACTCATCATTCACTCTGAACAGCTTCATTAAAAACCCAATGCACGTAAGGAAGGGCCTCTGCTAGACTGCAAATCTGACATTTTTTTTTTCATCAGTCCAATTCGAATTTAAACATTCACCAGCACACTTAGGGTAGGTAAGATTCATCTCTGTTTGACAGGCAACGCTTTCCTTTGACCACAGCAACGGTCATGTCTGTGCACAGGTCTGCGCGCGCGTGCATGCATGCGTGCGTGTGTGTGTGTGTGTGGGGGGGGGGGGGGGGCTATCTTGAGCTGTTGTCCTGCTGTGCACTTTTTTTTGTCTGGGTTCTCTTTGCTCAGGATTGACAGAAGCAGACGGGGCGTAAACACAGATGTGACACAGTGTCTGGTGCTGCTGTGCGTTACTGGGAGAGGCTGGTGCTGTGGTGATTACCATGGCGGTAGAAGTGATGCAGTACAACAGTACATACATACAATAACTTTATCACACAAGAGAAAAAAATACATCTTCAACGTAGTAACTCTAAAAGGCAATATAGGGATAGCCCATGTCAATGGTTTCCCCCCTTTTTTTTTTTAATCCACTTGGCAGTTTTATTAATCTCTCCTTCACCCATGTCATGACATGAAATGTTCCATTTGTGGAAGAAAATCCCTTTTGCCTAATGAATATGTAGACTGATTGATTTGTTAAACTGATTCATCATCACAGTTGAATCAGCTTCTGTGTGGATGTTCAATTCTCATTTCACAGTCGTTAACTTACGTCATATTGGGAAAGGGCTCAAATAGAACTCAATTCTGAATTCCCAAACAACAATGGGGATCTATGTTCATCTGTAAACGTTGTCTGTTGGAAAAAAAAAAAATGATCTGAAATCAGAGAAAGAAGGTATTATCTGCAATCACATTAATTTTAAAGTCAGTTGAAGAAAGAGGATATTCACTCCGAGTCTATTACAATGTACTGGATTGAATTAAAACGTAAAAGATTGTTGACAGCTGTTTTGTTATTTTACCCAAAAAAATGTAAATCCATCCTAACCTAATCTAAAAGGTTACCTCTATTTATCAATGCAAAATATAATACATGAGTCACATGCCTTGTCCGTGCACCACACTGTACAACAGTGTTTGGGGTTGCGCTAGTTACAGTAGCTAGGGGTGGTTGCCAGGTAATATGACCATGCTGGCGCAGAGTGACATGCTGCTGTTGCAACTGTTGTAATATCTCACTGTCAGTGGAGATTGTTTGTGCTATTGACGCTGATGATGATGGAGGCTTTGCTAGTTAACATCTGGTTGTTGTATCCGTGCTTAGGCTTAGTTTTCTTCTGAGCTATACAGACACACATCACAACAACACAGAAAAAATGGGTTCAGAGAACAGGTACTAATTGCACTTTTTTTTTCTTTTCCTTCAGAATTCAAATAGTCCTTAGAAGCGTTGATAAATTAAAAACAACAACAACAAAAAAAAAAAAAGCAAATATTAATAATTCATTTATAATGTCAAACATCTGGTCTCCATCACGTCTTGAGAGAGCTTGGGTCCAACTTGGTTGGATGTAAAACTTGACAGTGCCAAAATCACAGAAAAAGGATATGTATTAGGGAGAAAAAAGGTGAACACACACACAGACACACACACACACACACACACACACACACACACACACACACTACATAATTTATACACCCCAACACCCGTGCACAGCAACACTCATAACTGTCCCTTGCATTTCCTCCAATCTGTACATTCTGTACATTAGATTAAACACCTTCAGTTTCTCGCGTTCGTTCTTCTTACTCTTAACTGAAGTTATCCATAGTGATCTTTTTTGTTTTTCTCAGTATTCCTCATGAAAAACAAGACCATGACACAAAATCATTTTTTTTTGTTCACCTCTCTCAATCTCTGCCCTTATGTGGCTTCTGTTGACATCTACCTTTCTCCATCAACCACATTCTTTGTTTTTTCCCCCCTTTTGTTTGTTTTTCTATTCATTCCTTCACCGTCTCGTTTTTTTTTCTTCTCATATGTTCACTGTTGTCCCAGTGGGAGGGTGGAGTTGGGGGGTGTGGGGTGTAATTTGGCACTGGAAGGCAGAGCGGAGGTGGAGCATGAGGATGAGGAGCAGGAAGAGGGTGAAGAGGAGGAGGCGCAGGAGGAGGAGGCTGCCGCCACCGGGGCCAGACCGCTGGCCGGAGGCGCGCTGGAGGTGGCAGAGGGGCTGGCGGGTACAGCAGCAGAGGGGCTGGCGGGTACAGCAGCAGAGGGGGCGCCCACGCCGGGCATGATCGGCGCAGACACGGAGCTCTGGGTGGAGGAGGTGGTGGAGGAGCAGCAGGGGGCCGGCGGCGGAGGCGGCTGCCTGCTTGCGGGCACGCCGGTCGGGTAAGGCAGGCATCTGGGTGGGCATCTGTGCAGGGGGCATCGGCAGGGGCGGCGGGATGGAGGGCGGGCCAAGGGGCGCTGGGCCGGGGCGCAGCTGAAGGTGCTGCATGTGGAGCGGTGGCGACTGGAAGGGCAGCGGCTGCAGCGGCTGCAGCGGTGGCAGGTGGAGGCCCTGCTGGGGGGGCTGTGAGGGGGACACCACGGGCACGTGGGGCGGCGGCGCCGGTGCCTGGGGCTGCTGCTGGGGCTGGTGGGGCCCCCCGCTGGAGTACTGGGAGGGGGCCGTGGCGGGGAGGCCTGCGCTGGCTGGAACGGGCTGCGGGTTCAGAGGGGCCACGGGGAACCAGCCTGGTGGGGCGGTCTGCTGAATCTACATCAAAAGGAACTCTAGTTCATTAACTGTTGGCTTAATGGGCATTAGCGCTCTCATTTCTCATTACTGTTCAATTTCTAGGTAGATCAACTTTGCATATGGAACGTACAGCTTCATGGCATTAGGTGTGATTAGACAGTCTCAGCCTCTTTTAATTAGATGCACCTTGACAGCAGGGCGTACAGGCCTGCTTTGAATGTTCCCTGTCAAACTGAATTTCTGGGCGAAAGTTTTTTTTATACCTCAGTATGTTGATTCCAGCCACCTAATTCTTGTTCCTGCTGGATCTGTTTGATCTGATTGAGCGAGGGTTTGGGTTGGGCCGCGCCCACCGCCTCTTTCGTCCAATCATCTACCAGCTTGTGCAACTCATCTGTAAATGTGCTCTTCTTATTGGCTGGGCTCTGGGCCAGAGCAAGGTGGCCCTGCTCCCCAGCCGAGAAACTACTGGATTGCTGGATGCCTGAAAGGACGGAGGACGGGAGAGAGAGAGAGAGAGAGAGAGAGAGAGAGAGAGAGAAGAGAGAGAGAGAGAGAGAGAGAGAGAGAGAGAGTGAGAGAGTGAGAGTGAGAGAGTGAGAGAGAGAGAGTGAGAGAGTGAGAGAGAGAGAGAGAGAGAGAGAGAGAGAGAGAAAGAGAGAGAGAGAGAGAGAGAGAGAGAGAGAGTGAGAGAGTGAGAGTGAGAGAGTGAGAGAGAGAGAGTGAGAGAGTGAGAGAGAGAGAGAGAGAGAGAGAGAGAGAGAGAGAAAGATAGAGAGAGAGAGAGAGAGAGAGAGAGAGAGAGAAAGATAGAGTGAGAGTGAGTGTGAGTGTGTGTGAGAGAGAGAGAGAGAGAGAGAGAGAGAGAGAGTGAGTGAGTGTGAGTGTGAGAGAGAGAGAGAGAGAGAAAGATAGAGTGAGAGTGAGCGTGAGCGTGAGTGTGAGAGAGAGAGAGAGAGAGAGAGAGAAAGATAGAGTGAGAGTGAGTGTGAGAGAGAGAGAGAAAGATGAAAGATAGAGTGAGAGTGAGAGTGAGAGTGAGTGTGAGAGAGAGAGTGTGAGAGAGAGATAGAGTGAGAGTGAGTGAGAGAGAGAGAGAGCAAACTAGGGTAAGAAACTAAGTAAGAAATATTAAAATTCTCACACCACCACACTAAAGGCAGTAAATGTTGCAATCTGCATCAGCGGCAGTACCAGCATGTGTGACTCCATTGTTGTCCAGGTGGGAGTGGGGTCTGGGCCGCTGCTTGGTCTTCGCCGGCCGGGGCCGACGCGGGGAGATGGCTGGGGGCAGCGACGAAGGCAGGGGAGGGGTACGCGACAGCGGCGGCAGTGACTGGTGGTTGTCTTTGAAAGAGCGCAGATGCCTGTAGAGCTCCTGCAGCTCCCGGTTCTGCTGAGCCTGCAGGGACACCACCTCTTTGATGTGCCTGGGAGAGGAGAGGGGGAAGGGGGGGGGCAGATGGGGGGGGGGGGGGGGGGGTAATGGGGGATGGGGTGGAAGGCAGAACATCAAAAGGGAACAACAGGGTGGTGAGAAGGGTGAGAGACAGCGAGAGAGAATGAGAGAGAGGAAGGGAGAGAGAATGAGAGAGGAAGGGAGAGAGACAGCGAGAGAGAATGAGAGAGAATGAGAGAGGGAGGGAGAGAGAATGAGAGAGGAAGGGAGAGAGACAGCGAGAGAGAATGAGAGAGAGGAAGGGAGAGAGAATGAGAGAGGAAGGGAGAGAGACAGCGAGAGAGAATGAGAGAGAATGAGAGAGGGAGGGAGAGAGACAGCGAGAGAGAATGAGAGAGAATGAGAGAGGGAGGGAGAGAGACAGCGAGAGAGAATGAGAGAGAATGAGAGAGGAAGGGAGAGAGACAGCGAGAGAGAATGAGAGAGACAGCGAGAGAGAATGAGAGAGAGACAGCGAGAGAGAATGAGAGAGGAAGGGAGAGAGACAGCGAGAGAGAAGGGAGAGAGACAGCAAGAGAGAATGAGAGAGGAAGGGAGAGAGACAGCGAGAGAGAATGAGAGAGAGGAAGGGAGAGAGAATGAGAGAGGAAGGGAGAGAGAATGAGAGAGGAAGGGAGAGAGACAGTGAGAGAGAATGAGAGAGAGACAGCGAGAGAGAATGAGAGAGAGACAGCGAGAGAGAATGAGAGAGGAAGGGAGAGAGACAGTGAGAGAGAATGAGAGAGAGACAGCGAGAGAGAATGAGAGAGGAAGGGAGAGAGACAGTGAGAGAGAATGAGAGAGAGACAGCGAGAGAGAATGAGAGAGGAAGGGAGAGAGACAGCGAGAGAGAATGAGAGAGACAGCGAGAGAGAATGAGAGAGAGACAGCGAGAGAGAATGAGAGAGGAAGGGAGAGAGACAGTGAGAGAGAATGAGAGAGGAAGGGAGAGAGACAGCCAGAAAGAATGATAGAGGGAGGGAAAGTGAATAATGAGGGGTGCGGTGAAGAGGATGGGGGCGGTCAGGGAGGATGGAGATGGAGAGGAAGTGGGAACCAGAAGGGGGTGGAAGAGGAGAGAGAGACACACATACTCGGTCAATCAGAACTAGCTTTGGACAGTAGCAGCTAGCTAGTTAGCCCCCCCCCCATTTCCTTCTGGGAGCCACACAATGCGTGTGACCTCCTGGTATGAAATCCGCTGTATAAATAAAGTTTGATTTGATTTAATTTGACTTGGCCATCACAAATTAAAATACGTTTCCAGCAAGCATTCCAGTGTTGCCCCCTCGCTCACTTCTCTCGGAGCTTGTGCAGCTCCCTCCGCAGCTCCTCGTCCTCCATCTCGCTCTCCTCGTCGCTGCTGACCGGCGGCGAGTGGGCGTGCACTCGGGCCGGGTGGTGAGGGGGCACGGGGGTCCTCTTGCCCTCGTCCCTCTCGCCCCCCTCTCTCCCCCCCTTTGCCCTCCGCCTCTCGCCCCGCTCCAGGTCCGGCGAGACCGGGGAGCTGTCCGTCTGGCACTCGGCCGCCTTGGCCTCCGCTTGGGTGACGGAGAAGCGCCCCACTTTCCTGTGGGTGCTGCCCTGGCTGGCCGGAGCCTCGCTGGGGGGTGAAGGCTCGGAGACCTGGGGTACTGGAGTGACCTGAGAGCCAGAGAAGTTTCTTTAAGGCACCGATTAAGCTTAGGGAGCATCTCAGCTCTGCCAGCCAGCTGCACATTTCATTGCTCTACATTCTCACTTTAACACTTCCAACGCTAAGGCCTTTTTTTGACTCTGTTAGGTAGTCTGCCATGCCTGATATTTTTGTATATTTCACCTAACTAAAAACCATGAGGCAAAAATGGCATTTATGATTATATTCTCATTCATTTATGATTCTATGCAACAATGACACAATGTGCCCAAGTCATGATATTATCTACTGCAATGTTTTAACCTTTTGTGTTTGCCTTGCAAAGTACTGAGATTTATTATGTGTTTGCCTTGAGATTTATTACAGACAGACATGTTTTCTTCTGATTAAATCCAAAAATGAATAATGTTTTTCAACACTTCAAAAAGGAAGCTGCTGCCAGTGTGAAAGAATTCTAGCAAGTGTGAAAGAAACAGTTTTATTCTTCATGTAACCCACCAAGAGGTTTGATATCATTACGTCATATTGTAAGTAATGCCACGAGACAATGGCAGATTACTGCAATACTTATCTGTACATAGATCACAACCCTTCTGTGCAGTGGACAGATAGAAAGGTGTTTTTGTGAGAGATTAATCCACTTAGGCCAAATACACTAATAGCTATTTCTAGTGACCATAAGATTCTACTTTGAGGCTGCCATTGTAATCAGTCAATACATCTCATGGAATGGGTTACCTTAAGTAGGTACCTTTCTTAGTGTGTACGGTGTGAAGGCATATCATTTTTCAGGGGGTTTTATACATTTAGTTGGAGTTCAGACTTGAGAATAAAGTAGTCCTGTGTAGCACACCATGGTATTTGTACTACATCCCGCCTCGTTTGTATTTTAAATGGCCTCTGAGCTGACAGGTGCTCTAACTACCTGGAAACGCCCGCGTCGTGACTGCTCCTGTGGGACCTGGTCAGCGCTTTCTCTCTCCTCCTTCGCAGCCTGACTACTGGAGTTCCCATCTGTTGGGCAGATGGAGGACAGGAAGAGAAAGGAAAAAACGAAAAAAGAAAAGAAAGACAGAAAGCCGAAAGGTGGAGACACGCAGGACAGAGACAGACAGACAAGACAGACAGACAGACACGCAGGACAGAGAGAGACAGACAGACAGACAGACAGACACGCAGGACAGAGACAGACAGACAGACACAGACAGACAGACAGACCGACACAAAACAGAGAGGACAAAAAAAAAAAATCATCCATGGGCCCCGTGAGACACACGTTATACAGTAAATACACAACATGAAACGTGAGTGGACAGAACAACAGCCACCAAAGGGACAACACATAGGAGCAGACAGGGAGGGTGTGTGTGTGCGAGGACACAGACAAAACACAGACAGAGCACAGACAGAGCACAGACACAAAGGCAACCTGTTAATACATCTTCTAAATCACATCACACACATCGGCACAAGTGTTACAGAGCTGCGTCTACAAGCTTGCATGCAATGTCTATGAGAACGTGAGCCAGTTACTTTGATGGTGCAAGGTGACTATGGTGCATTTCAATATTTTTTTTTTTTTTTTTTTTCCATAATGATGATCTATGTATGCTTTTGATGCCGTAAGGAAAATGTCTGAATTATTATGCTGAAGTAGAACATGCTGACAGGTGACACGTGGTGGTGGTGTTTGGGATATGGGGTGTGTGGAGGGGCAGTGAGGACAAAAGCTTACGCAAAAAATATTTAAGTGAAGTAAGAACAGTGACAGAAAATGCAGTTTATGCAATGTGAATTTGAAAAGTCAATATCCAAATGCCCCAACCCCAACCGCACACTCACACACTCACACACACACACACGCACCACACAGCAGCATCCCATGCGCCTCTGCACTTTGACACAGGTCATGGTGTGGAATGTCTGAGAGTATTCTAGATCTACTATACACAGACAGTGTGTATGCGGATGCACTGTATCATTTCTGGGGCCTGATTTTTGTAGCTGACGTTTCAACCCAATGATACACCATCACATATACACACACGTATACTTCTTCAACATACATATACGCTGACACATATGTTCATGTAAATGATATGCTTATTATATATATCTAGTACATATGTATATCTAGCATAGAGGTTCATTTCGTGTAGACATGCGGTAAATAAATACAGTAAAACAAAATCCTACAAAAGCCTACCCACATAGGAAAGAACAGGATACCTTCTATACTCTGACCAGGGTGAACAGTGTAACGCAAGTCATGGTTATCATACTGGATCATCAGCATCTTGTCAAATTTGCATTAAATCATCCACTGAAAAAAGATTCATTCTCAGTCATGCACTGGTGGAAATTATGAGAGAAGGCATGGGCAATATAATATAATCGTTCATAGTCGAGATTGAAATTCTATATCCAAATTCAGATAATCTATTTCCCCGTGGAAAGTCATTCTCACAAGCTTTTTACAGTTGACCGTGTATCAAGATGCTTCAGATGGTATATATATATATATAAGATCGTAACAGTGACACACCAGTCATTACCAGTTCAGCTATATCCACTACATTACATGTGCTAGTCCCTGAACTTCTGAGTGCTGAGTGCTGAGTGCACATGTAATGTAGCATACACCTGGTTCATCGACCTGTGCAGGCGGGTCAAAGGTCAGGGGGGATGGGTTGACTGGGCGGGGCAATACTGCGCCAGTGACTGAGGGAAGGCCTGAGATTGGCTGGCATTACACCCCAGTGCCCATGTGCGAGACAGACCAGGAAGTGCACCAGGAAGCATCAGATCTCTCTTCCTACATTCTCTCCCTCTATTTTCCTCCTCTATACTCCTCTGTTCTTTTCCCTGGGTGGGTAACCCATGCAAAAAGAAATATGTAAGATAAATTAAAAGGACAAAAACAAAGAAGCTACAAAGTAAATTTAGCACAAAACATCTGCAAAACAAACAATTCTGTAACAATAATGTATTGTGTACTAGTGATATCAGTGGACAAATTAGAATAGCCACAAGCGCATTGCAGTTATAACTAATTGGATTAATAATTAATTATTAATACTAACAGTGATAAAAGTTAGATGATGCCTAGCTAGCAGAGTGTTGGTCAGCTAAAATAATCAAGCTATATTACTTTCCATCTACACAATCACTTCCCCCACAAATCATTCTCTCTCTTTCGTACGCTCTTTCTCTCTCTCGCTCGCTCTCTCTCTCTCTCTCTCTCTCCTCAGACGCTACCTTGCTGGACTCTGGGCTTCTTGAACAAGCTGGCGGAGTGGCGCAGTTTGCACGCCCAGCTTTTGAATTTGCGAGTCCAGGATTTCTTGCTAACAGGATTTCTGATACTAGGACATGTCAGGTTTAGGCCAAAATATCCACCTCCTGCATTGTGCTGCGGCGGGGCTCCGAGGCCGACGGGGGTCTGCTGCGTGGGCGGGGCCGGAGGCCACGAGGCGTCTCCTGGGGCACTCCTGTCAGAGAGGGGGGGGGCAGCCTGGGGAAGGGGGGCAGGGGGGGGAGAAAAGACAGGTGAGCATCCGAGAGACAGGTGGTGGCGCTGGGGGCGGACACCCATGCTGAGGTCTAGACTAGCACCTTAAAAGTAAAACATGACAGCTTCACATGATTCATTATAGTGACATAACAAGACTGGTTATAAATTGACCAAACCGAAAAGACACATGCATACCAACAAGCACTCACTAATGTAAAATGAAGATTCTGGCAAGAAATATCATTCACTCGGATCTTCTACGGACACCCGAAAGATCAATAATGGATCAGATAACAGACAGTATTAGGTGTATACAATTGGTTGATCCAAATAAGGTTACTGAGGGAGGCAATCTACCAATACAGTGGCCTATTAAGCTGTATGCTTGCCTAATTCCAAACACATATCTGCCTCTAACGTCGTTTGGCCAAGTAATATTATATGTGCCGTTTCATTAAAGTCTGCATTTAATTATAAACATAAAAAAACCTTACTACTTCCAGTACTCCCTTGTTATAAAGCCTCTTATGAATTCTTGTGTCTGGAAATGACAACAGCTCAGACAACCAATTACAGCGGTTGTCTTTGACTGTGGAGGGGGAACGAGCGTGAACATGCGTCATAACTAATGATGTGGACTGGCGGTATGATTAATATTACTTAATATGAAAGACCCAAATCAATGTTGAAAGTCTCTCCAGCTGCCCAAACGCTTAACGACTTAAATGGACCATCAAGCACCCCGGGTTCCAGCGGATCTCTGTGACTATGTGGTGAGTGACTATTGGGCTTATAACTACAGGCTACTTCAGAGACAATGGTCCCATTATAGGGGGAATCACCTCTGATGTCCTCAGTGGCTAAGCGCCATATTTCTCACGGGAACTTGGAAAACATAAATGGTTAGCCAACGCCCAAGCTCCAACCTCCTTTTAAAGCTGATATCTCTCTTCTGTCCTTTTACGACTATTTGGTAATTTAGACTCGTTAAGTAACACTTGGTCCGTGGCCTGGTTGTTAATGACATTAAAAGGGTATTAGCAGAAAGAAGCTACATTTTCAAATGCACGTCAAATGTACATGAAAGAGTTAGCTAGCAGGCTACATAAGATGAAAATCAGTGAGCATGTCTGTTTTTTTGCTAGAATTATTTATCCTACCTACATTAAAATATTACCTGAAATGCATAGCTAGCCCACGGTTTGCATTTCTTCAATTTAAACCTTTTTTTTAGGCTAAATGTCACCCTGAGACATGCTAAGCAGCTACATGCTACTGAAAGAACACTTGCATTACCATTGAACTGATGTATGTGTCACACCCAAGCAGAGATAATCTATGACTAATAGTGACAGGCCATCACACACAGTGGCACAACACCACAGCAAACAGCAGAGGTAGAATTAAACGCTCACACCAGCAAACCAGACTTACGAGGACTTTGGTATCACTGGGAGAAGGCACAGCAGCCTGTCCATGGGGGGGAGACAAGATGGAGGAGGGAGGGGTGGAGGAGGAGGAGGAGAAGGAGGGGACGGGCTGGTGCTCCACAGGGGCGGCTGCAACAGAAGCAGGCAGGCCGGCCAAGGCCTGCTGAACCTCTTCTGCGTGGCGGGCCCTGTCCAGCTCAGGGGAGGTGGAGGAGGAACGCGGGGTGGTGCAGGACGTGCTGGAGGTGGAGGAGTGAGGGGAGGTGTCAGAGGAGGAGGCTGGGGGGTAGGAGGAGGAGGAGGGAGCGACGGCGGGGAGCGAATGGGGCTCCGACGACTCCTCCCCACCCGCCGAAGCCGAGAGCGCTGTCGCTCCGGTCGACGAGGAGGAGGCGTTGCCGGGAACAGCGGAGGAGCCTGCGGAGGCTCCGGCTCCCGCCCCAGCTCCACCGGGCGCCGCCCCTCCGCCGCCGCCACCACTGTACTCCTGATACAACAGGTTCCTCAGCTTCTCGTCCAGGGTCTTTATGCGGTTGTCCACGAACTCGATTTTGGGGGGCCCTTCGCTGTCAGACTCCGCCACCGAGGAGGGTTGGACCGGGGAGGGGGTGAGCGTGTGGGTCAGTGCCGGGAGCGGAGCGGCCTCGGAGGAGCTGAGGGGTAGCTGGGGGAGAGAGACGTCGGAGGACGAGGGCGGCACCTGGGGCGTGTGCTGGTAGCCCGAGGTGTCATCGGTAGTGCTGGCCTCTCCTGTGGAGAGCTCCGACTCTGACTGCAGGAAGGAGGGCTGCTTCTGAAGAGGCTGGGGAGCTGGAGGCATGGGTTGCTGCTGCGGCTGCGGCTGCGGCTGCGGCTGCGGCTGCGGCTCGAGGGGCAAGGGCTGGGACAGTGGCAGCTGGGCCTGTACTATGTGCTGGGGAGTTTGCTCTCGAGGCACTGCCTGCTGAATGGGGGCCTGCATCTGTGGCCGGAGCTGCGGTTGCTCCTGAACAAACTGCTGTATCTGGGGTGCCTGTTGCTGCTGGAGAGGCTGCTGGAGCTGCGGCTGTGGCTGCTCTACGCTGGGCTGAGCCCACTGCTGAAGGAGCTGTGGCTGGTGCTGAAGCGTCACTGCCTGCTGCTGAAGGGACTGCAGCTGCTCTGCAGGGGCCTGCTGGAGCTGCGGCTGGGGTAGTGGGCCTGGCTGCAGGACTGTTTGCTGCTGCACTGTTTGCAACAGAGGCTGCTGCATCTGCAAGGGAGGGGTGTACTGTGGTTTTAGCTCCTGCGGCACGACGGGCATTATCTGCCCCGTGAGAGTGGGCTGAGGCTGGACTGGGAGGAGTGGCTGTTGGACTGGGAGTGGCTGTTGGACTGGGAGTGGCTGCTGGACTGGGAGTGGCTGTTGGACTGGGAGTGGCTGCTGGACTGGGAGTGGCTGCTGGACTGGGAGGAGTGGCTGTTGGACTGGGAGTGGCTGTTGGACTGGGAGTGGCTGCTGGATTGTCTGCTGCTGCTGCTGCTGCTGCTGCTGCAGGATCTGTTGCTGTAACAGAAGCTGCTGTTGCATTTGAAGCTGCACTGCTGCCTGTTGAGCATAAGGAGTCTGCTCCAGGACAGCCACAGGCAGCTGGACTGGCTGGACAGGAGGCCCCTGCTGAAGGGGTTGTGGTCGCTCTGCTGGGTGGCCAGCATGGCTGACGGGGGGAGCCGGAGAGGGGGCGTGACTGGAGGAAGATGAGAGTGAGGTACGCTGCTCCCCCTCTGATAGACACTGCCCTTGGGGGGCTTCGGCCACCCCGAGCCCAACGGAAGAGCCTATGCTGGAGGCGGGTGTGACTACAGCCTCAGCGACAGGCAGAGGGGCACTGACTGGGGCTACGATCTGGCTGGGCAAGATAGCAGTGGGCACATGGGTTAAGCTGGCGCTACCAGAGGCCTGGTCAGGCATGGCTACAGAGACGACAGGCGGTGCGTCGTGGGCAGCAGAGGCTGGGGGAAGGTGGTGAACTACTGCAGAAGCCGGGGCAGAGGTCGAGTCAGAGGCAGTAGTGTCAGGAGCAGGGGCGGCAGCGGCTGGGGCAGACATAGAGGCAGGGGCAGACACAGTGGAGACCGGAGGGGAGGAGGCAGACGGCACAGGGCAGGGAGGGGAGGCTATCCAAGGGAAGGATTCGGAGCGCTGTGATCCCTCGCGGTCTGGAGGCAAGGAAAGGAAAGGAAAGAGAAGACAATTAAGACCAAATCATTATCTGATGTCTCATGGGCGATGTTACAGTTCTTTGAAAACAACCAGTAGCTCAGGGGGGGGGGGTGTGATGGTAAAGGCCACCTTTCTCAGACTCTCCGAGCTGTAGGGACTGGCCCTCTCCACATGGGGGCGGTGTGGAGGCTCCCTGGTTTGACTGGGAGTCACGATGCCGGATCGTCTGGTTGATGAAGAAGCGCCAGCGGCCTACGGGAGACGCCTGCGGGGCTGAATCCACTGATATGAAGACAGGAAGATGATGAGGAAGAAAATCTAACTAAGTCATATGTTTGATAGGAATGTGAAAAAACGACTGTTCAAATACTTTTGGTGAAATCTCTCTTTTTTTTTTTTTTACTCCAACCAACCACACAGTAAAAATGATATTCTGTCAACGTACATTTGAGCATCTGAAATCATTTCAAATGATGGCTAAGGATGAAGCAAATAAACTCACTTGATGAAGGGGTGCTCACGTGCAGCTGTTCCATCGACCCAGCCTGCCAAGGAGGGATTGCAGTGCCATTTAGCTGTTTACTTTTACATTTGTAATTTGTAATATCACTACAAAAGTAAATGTCATAAATAATCTTCAGGCACCCAGATCAATTCCAAATTAAAATACATACCAAGTGATTATTCACTGACTCCGTACTCTAGTTTCTAATAAAAGTAATCGAAGTTCTTACATAAGGGATGTTGTACATGTTAACACAGACAGGGAGGGATCAATACTCATCACGAACAATGCATTCTGTAAATTGTATGTCATTGAATGTGATGTACACCAGAAACCCAAATTAGATTTAGGGGCCAATTGCCTAATGGCAACTCTCCCAGAACATACTGTACTGCAGCCAATTAGGTGAATAACATACGGGGGAGATAACTCGGAACAGAGTATACATTTGGTGCTTCATCTCTGGGTTACACAGAAACTACAAGAAATACACAAACCTGTGACTGAGTTGGCAGGATTTCCGAAGCTCTCTTTACTATGGTTCGTAGGTCCTCAACAAATATTTCCTTCTCTGAATTAAGGACAAAGTCCTCCTCCACCTTCACAGCAAGGATTACAATACAAACAAGTCCACAGAACCGTTACAAAACAACTTAATAAAAATGACTATGTAAACATGATTAATCAAAAGTGCTGTTGAACACTTGAAATTGGAAAAGGAAGTATGTGTATGTCACCATGTAATCTGCAATATCCTCTGGAGCGTCACCCTCAGCATCAAACTTGAAGGTGACCATTTTGTTAGTGTGAGTCTCAAGCTGGCATTCCACCATGTTGTCTCCAGTGTTGGACACCTGAGGGAGGAGGTTTCCTCATTAAAGTTTATGTCTACTTTATTTCAACATCAACACTTGGTTTAAAAAAAAAAAAAAAAAACATGGCCTCTTATAGTAAAGGGTTTTAAGCAAAGGTGGCGTGCTTGCCTGGAGCATGCTTAGCTGAAAATGAGTAGTCTTGTCTGCCCTCTGATAGGATGATCTCCTCTGTAATTTCAACCGATCCAATTTCCCATTGGCCCACAGCTGTAGAGCTTCTTCTCCATTGGCTGGGGCAGAGCTAGGAGGTAAGACAGATACAAATCCGAACATAAGCCTCAATAGGAGAGGTATAGGCTATGAAACCTGACTTGTCAGCATCAGAAGGAGGAGATCAATACACTTTAATCAATCAAAGAATAGCTGAATGTGATGCCTACCCAGATGACGAATGCTTGTTAGCAGACTGGCCTTGACTCTCCTATGGGTACAGTACACATTGAAAAGGAGGGACATAAAATACATTCATCATACAGAACATTCTAAACGGAACTCAAAGAAAGTGGCAGTTGTAGGATTTTTAAGATAATAGTAGCTTCATGTTGTTCTCTACGAGAAAGTATGCTTGTTGTAGCATTTGAGATTAAATTAGGTTAGTATTGATCATTTTAATAGGTTTTTGTTAAACCACAGAAAAGATAGTTATAATATTTAGTAATGAATACGGCATCTTCTACCTTCGAAAGAGACCATGAAATGGTCCATTTAGTTCCATTTAGGTTTTGGACCTAGTCCAGCTGTCTGCCTGTTCTCTCATTTAAGTGTTGACATTTAGCATGTGATGTTCCTCGTTTTGTATGTATGCCAGGGTGAGTGATCAGTCGAGGGGTTGTGAGTGCTTCAGTACCTGAGCAATACCCAGCAGAGCAGGGTCACATTCCGCTAGGGAGGTTGGGGGCAGCGAGGGACCGTTAGAGCCGAGGGTCTGGAAAGCAGTGGCAGGATATGGGGATATGGGGACCACGTCAATCACCCCCAGGTAGCTGGCAGGTACCCCAGCTTGAGCAGGGCACTCGGGGGCAGGGGGGACAGTGGGGTGAGCGGCTGGCAGAGCAGTGTGGAGATAAGTGGTGGCATGAGATGGACTTGGGGGTAACTGCTGAGGTTGGAAGGCCATGTGTGGAGGATACAGAGGTTGGTCTGATCCTGCTTCGGTCTCAACATGTGTCTGTGTGTGGGACTGTGTCTGGACCATCTGGGCAGGAGTCTGTGTCTGGATGTGCGTCTGGGGCTGATTGCTGGTCTGAGTCTGCGTATGGGCAGGCAGAGGGCCCCCTCGAGGAGGGACCTGGTGTTGAGGTGATGGTGGCGACGGGCCAGCAACAACCTGACTGTACAGGGGAAGAACTCTGGGCGGGGCCTGGGTCTGTGCGGAGGACTGAGGTGTTGGCTGGGGAGTGGCCTGGGGCTGACATGAGAGCTGACTGTGCTGCTCCAGGGGAACCACCGCCTGCTGTGTGGGAATGCTTTGCTGCTGCTGCTGCTGCATGAAAGGCTGTGTTGTCGTTGAAGCGGCCTGATGCATCTGCTGCTGCGGGACCTGTGGAGCTGGCGGCAGCTGCAGCTGCTGAGGCTCAAACTGCGGTGTTGCCAGAGGCTGCGGTGTTGCCAGAGGCGGCACCATTGGTTGCACGCCTGCGTTCATGGGTTGATGCTGGGCCTGGATGATGTGCTGGGGCTGAACCTGGGTCGGGATGTGTGCCTGACTGCTCTGCGGTGTAAATTGTTGTGGTGTCGAGCTCATGGGAGCAGGGCAGACTGTGGGTGCCGTAGTGACGGCAGCAGCAGCGACTGCACCTGGAGACAGCATCATTTGTTGGTACTGTACCACTGGCTGTTGTTGCATGGATTGAATAGTGAGGTCCGATTGGACCGATTGAACTGTTGATTGCACTGGCTGTGCTGCTTGAGTGTACTGTGATGACAGCGGTATAGCGGGAGCCTGCTGTTGTGTTTGTATCTGCCCTTGCATTGGCACACTGGGGGGTGCCATTGTCTGCTCAGGTTGGATTGGCCCGGGGATCGGAGCGACGGACAGGATCTGAGCTGGGGCTGGCAGCATCTGACCCTGAGGCTGAATCTGAGTGAGTGCCTGGGCCTGAGCAAATGCTTGAGCTTGCATCTGAGGCTGCAGTGCTGCCTGGGTCTGCATGGGTGCCTGCACTTGTTGTGTAGATTGGAGAAGAACCTGGGGCTGGCTCGCATGGGGCTGTCTTTGGACAGGAGGCATGGGTTGAGGCAGTGCTTGCGTCTGGGTCGGTATAAATGCCTGAGGAGGCTGCACTTGTGGCGCGCTGTGCCCCTGGTTCTGGAGATGGGCGGCTGCTTCACCGTGACTCGGGACTGGTACCGGTTGGATCTGAGGCTGAACAGCAGCCTGGAGCGGAATCTGGGGTTGAACGTGAGCCGGAACAGCCTGAACCTGTCCAGGAACTTGAGCGGTGACCTCAGGGGCTGCTTGAATGATGCCAGAGATCTGGGACTCCACCACAGAGCTCCTATGCTGATGCTGCTGCTGGGAGAGCAGAGCTTGTTGCTGCTGTACTAATGCTTGCTGCTGCTGCTGCTGATGATCCACTTGCTGCTGAGTGAGACTCGAGTGCAGCTGGTGAGGCATTGCTTGCTGCTGACCGATCTGTTGCTGCATGATCGCTTGCTGCTCTTGTGGGAGTTGGGCAGGCGCCGGGTCGATTTGTTCGATGTGCTGGGGTCCGCTGTGATGCTGGACCACCGCCGCTGCTGGATCCATCTGCTGCTGCTGCTGCTGCAACAAAACCTGCTGCTTAAGATGTTGCTCCGCCTGCTGCTGCTTCAGTAAAGCTTGCTGTTGCTCAATCTTTTGGTGTTGGAATAAAACCTGCTGATGTTGCATAAGGACATGCTGTTGCATCTGCTGTTCTCTTTGCTGCTGCAGTAAGGCCTGTTGTTGTTGCTGCTGTAGCTCCAACTGTTGCTGTTGTTCCCACTGCTGTTGTAACATGGCCTGCTGCTGTTGCTCTAGCTGTTGTCTTAAAGCTTGATGCTTTTGCTCTAATTGTTGTTGCAGAGCAGCTTGCTGCTGTTGCTCAATTTGATGCTGCTGCTGTTGCTGTAACAGTGCCTGTTGCTGCTGCTTTTCCAACTGCTTTTGTTGCAATATCACCTGTTGCTGTTGTTCGAACTGCTGTTGGTGTTGTTCATACAACAGGGCTTGCTGTTGCTGTTGCTCCATTTGATGCTGTAGTAACGCCTGTTTTTGCTGTTGCTCAATTTGTTGTTGCTGTAGAAGAACTTGCTGTTGTGGATCATTCGGCTGTGGAACCAAAACCTGTTGTGGCTGGCTTTGCTGTTCTATCAGCTGTTGCAGTGGCGCTTGTGTTTGCTGCTGCTGCAGCAGTAGCTGTTGTTGTTGTCGTTCTATCTGTTGTTGTTGTTGGTGGTGATGCTGCAGGTAGGATTGCTGCTGCTGTTGCTGCTGCTGCTGCTGCTCCAGCTGCTGCTGGATTAATAGTGCCTGCTGCTGCTGCTGTTCGATCTGTAGCTGCAGTAACAGGGCTTGCTGTTGCTGCTGGGTGGGTTGCTGCTGCTGTATCTGACCTTGTGGCTCAGCCTGTTGTGGTACAAAGACCTGCTGCTGCTGCTCTATTTGATGTTGCAAAATCATACATTGCTGTTGTTCACTCGATGGCTGTTGCAAATGGGCTTGCTGGGGATGATGCTGTTGTGTATGTTGCATCACAGTTGGTTGCTGTGGTAGTCCTGGGTGGGGCTGGATGTACGTTTGCTGCGTCTGTGGTTCAATCTTTTGCGGTAGAACTTGCTGCTGCTGTGGCACAGGCACGTACGACTGCTGTGCTGAGCTGTGGTTGGGCTGCTGCTGCTGCTGCTGCTCCTGCTGCTGTGCGATCAGAGGCTGCTCGGCCTGCTGTGGTATTCCTGCGTTAGCATGCAGCGGCTGCTGCTGCGGCTGCTGCTGCGGCTGCTGCTGCAGTGGAGCCCCTTGTTGCTGTGTCTGCTCTATCTGTTGCTGCATGAGAACAGCTTGAGGCTGCGTGATCACATTAGCCGTCTGGTGCTGCAACAGGGCTGCCGGTGCGTCCAGCGCTGCCTGCTGCTGCTGCTGCTGCTGCTGCTGCTGAACTATGGCTAGCTGTGTTTGCTGGGGAAGCATTTCATGCGGAAAGGGTGTGGGCTGAGTTTGCTGTGCGATCGGGACAGCCCCTCCTATCACTCCTGTGGCATCTCCGATTGACATGGGAGCGGTGAGGATGCCAATAGGGGCCTGCTGGGGCGAGACGGGGGGGACGTAGGACTGCGACTGAACTATGGAGGTGTGTGGAGTGGCGCCGTCCATTGATTGAGAGGGAAGTGGCATTTGAGTGGCATTGGGTGGGCATGCCTGAAGGGACTTTAGGCAGAGATGGATTTTAGACAGGGATGATTATGTGAGCGGGTGGTTGGGAATGGAAGAAATGGTAGCGGGAGGGAGAGAAAGGTTGCGGTGAAAAGAGAAAGGAAGAGCTTAGCATTAGTATCAGGGATCAATCATCATCATCAGGAAGCAACAGCATATTTCAAGAGTACCTCATTTCAAATCAATATCGAATCGGAAACTGTATCTACGCCGTCATTGAGATGTTTGTAAAAAACTAAAACAAAATTGTTCAAGTTTGAACATGCATCTGCATCTTTGGCTGACTTTGCGGTCAATAACTAAGCTATGCTAATTATGCTAAATTATGCATATTGTATTCATGGATGCTTGGCTGTGTCTGGGCAACGAAACCCGCCCGTATGAGGCAACACAACTTTGTTAAGAACACAACTGTAATTATAATCTTAAACACATTCATAAACAAAGATGCAAAAGATACGAATAAAATATATAAATCATAGGTACAATGCAGGAGAGAAGAGAAGAGAAGAGAATTTCCACATTCAGTAAAAAAAACTTCCACACCAAAGACAATAAAATCAAAAAAAGTCGAACAGGCTGCGACTTCATTTAATACGCCACTTACACGTCCTGAGGGGCATATAAATAATATCTATAAATATAACAGTTTCCATTCTGGATGGGCCAGTGAGCAAAACGAGTTGCCTCTTATCAGAGCAAAAACAGCATAGGGATGTGAAGTAAAGTAAAGTAAAGTATGAGGACCTATGATATGATATCTATGTATTTTAAATCATAAATCCTCATATCATAAAGACGACTTTAAATTCTAACATAAAACGTATTGTTGAAGAAAAAGTAATTGAACTGTTATGAGATCGTTGATTAGCGCTAGGGGTGGTGTGCAGTGGATCCCTAAAGGATATCTCTCCGCCTTTGAAATATTCAAATCAGAGACTCCAGTCATACAAATACTTCTAATCCTGAGGTGGTGTGCTTGTATATTAAGACAGTCTCCCTAGGTATATGTCCAGCAGAAGAGAGATTTTGAGTGCATGTAAGGTGAGAGACACCAGACAGAAAGCCAGAGACTGGGACACGAGGGAGACATTCACCTGGGAATACTGCTGCAGCACGCTTGGTGAGACCTGTGTTGCCATAGTGACAGGCTGAATGAAACTATGAGCCACTGACATGTTTGGAGCCCCACCACCACCACTTTGGCCAATGGACATGCCAGACATTCCACCACTCTGGCCAATAGGCATGTTTGGATCCCCTCCGCTCTGACCAATAGGGAGCATCTGGGGGTGGGACAGAACCCCTGCACTCTGCAGTGCCTGATAAATAAAGAGAACAATGCTTAACCCCACAATCATGTCATTTTTTTACTCAACAATAGGCTTTTTAGGTTAGGTGCCCACCAACATGTTTGGTGCTAAAGCTTTTTGTTATGACTAGAGCTCTGGTGTCTGAGAGAGTAATTACATAACACAACATGGGCATGGCTTATTGATCATTGAGTAATAAGTGATGATCTTACTACCGTATATGACTACTTACAGTTGGGGCCGAGGGGTAGCTGGGCTGAGCAGGTGCGTATGGGTTCCCAGACTCCCCCTGCGGTAGGAGGACTTGGTTCGTTCCACTTGTAAAGGATTCACAGCTTGCTGCAGAGATGCTCTCCCCCTCTGCGTAAGATAAGAGAATGACTCAGACTCCAGTCACTGGCGTGTCCTGTATCAGCCACTGGCAACAGCTCAACCCAAACACAATCAAGCCCAACCTATGACCACAACATTACTGTAAACCCTCATCAACCTAGATGATGACAAAAACAGATCTTTAAATGAATCTAATCCTGGTCATCCATCATTTCAGTGACAAACCATGCTGTTCATGCAAGCTTTAAAAAAAATTGAATCCAGAGTAGCTGAAACTGACTTGGAATAGGAGAAGCGTGTGCTGATCCTGTACCTGTTAGGCCAGAGGCACTGCTGTGGATGGTCTGCTGTCTGACGTGCTGGTCCACCTCCGGCAGCTCCTCTGCCTCCCCGTGGCCCCCGGTGGCCCCCACAGCACTGGGGGCCGCCCCTGGGCCCATGGAGGAGGGGCAAGAGGGGTGGGAGCAGGAGTAGGAAGCGGAGGTGAAA
>NC_045155.1:3165088-3210088 GCF_900700415.2 Clupea harengus | reverse complement strand
TGCTGCCACAGGAAGATTGCCCCGGTGTGGTGGATGCAGTGTAAATCCTCTCCCTGGCAGAGTGGAGTGTTGGCACAGTCGGCAGGATTGCGCCGATGAAGCGAGGCCTCTGAGGACAGCTCCATTGCTCTCCCAGACATCGTTTATACGAACAGACTGCCACTGGCAATCTCACATGGGGATGCAAAGTGATTGATTCAAATCCTGTTGGTCACTGAGACCCCACATACCACAATGGCAATCTAATGGTTGCCCTGGTTTCCCCTATCGAAGTCTCAGCTGAAATCACACATACACAGAAAATGGCACAAAGCCCCTTTTTGTAACAGACGAAATGTGAATATCAACAGCGTTTTTTTAAAAGAGGGCACATCCGTGAAAGCCTTTCATGCCCAATGTGTTAATGATTTCCTGGTGAGCTTCATGGCTGGCTTTTAGGTGAGCCACCAGGCCCGAGACCAACCACTGAGACCATACCACCTACTTCCCTTGATTCTGCTTGGCAGTGCCCTCAGCACTACGCACCCTTGTCACGTGGCTTTGGGACCTTCATAGCTTATAAAAACGGCAAAATGAACACCAAACGGATGGACACGTGATTCTGCAGTGCCATATGGGGGGGTGGTGATTCGCTTCTGGGTCACTGACCACGGAGGGCGATCATTCCCATCCAAAATAAGGCATTGTGGTCATCTGACCCTAACAACCCCTTGTCGTTGGGATTAAGTGACCCAAGTGGAAAAGGCCAGAGTAGGGTCATGGTGCAATGACTGCAACAACACCAACTTAAGTGATACGGCCACGAGCTAAAGCAAACACTGAGGCCCACAGGGAAAGCACTGTGCTTTACCCGTTAAAACATCAGTCCCACACCAGTATGGGAACATCATATGCTTGGTGTCTTCTTGACAAAGCAGACACAGTCAGACACCAGAATGTGCAACACAACATTAGCATTAGCGTTATCGGATTGTCCACTTAGCTGGGGTAAGAAAGACAGAGGCTAGTTGTTCAACTGGTCAGGTGTTGAGATGATGTCCTGCAGAGATTCTCTGACCAAGTCCCCTAATTTGATATCCCTGTAATGAGGCCTGTTTTTCAGTGTGCAGTTCTTCCTTTGTGTTTACCATAGCTAAGGTTTGTTTCTTTCCTTTCAAGTGTTTCTTTCTTCATTGCATCTCTCTCTCCCCCACTCTCTCTCTCTCCCTCTCTCTCTCTCTAATGCCCTTTTGTGGAAGTATTCGTGAAGGCCACCTCCTCTCTCCTCTCCTCTCCCCTGCCCCCCTCTACTTCTCCCTCATGCCAACTCCGTGATGCCCCTCTGATTTTATTCTCTGAAACTCAACATCAACATGAAAAACTCCTCCATTGTTATGGCTAAAAATAACCCCCAGTGTCTGGGATGTCTCTTGCACCCACCCCTTACAAACACGAGCGCACACACACAGACACACAGACACACAGACACACAGACACACACACACACAGAGACAGACAGACAAGAAACAGCATGTCTCTCTCCCTCTCTGTAAGCATTTCTCAGCTTTTATTTCATTTGAGTGTAACATGAGTTAGTGTGTCCCGTTTTGTGGCAACAAGTTTTCAGTATAATGTGAGAGTAATATAAATCTAAACGTAATGTAGGTGTGTGTCTCTTTTTGCTCCGCTCTGTCTGTGGAATACTGGCTGTAGTCAGTCGAGTGTGTGTGCGGGTCTGCATGTCCTGAATTCTGTGTGTTCCTGTCCCTCTGCGTCCATATCCCTGCTGCAGTCAGTCGAGTGTGTGTGCAGGTCTGCATGTCCTGATTTCTGTGTGTCCCTGTCTGTGTCCGTATCCCTGCTGCCTGTCTGCATCTGTCTGAGAGCCTCCCACGGCTGATACGAGTCTCTGTCTGTATGAGCTCTCATCAATTTGACTCCCCATGTGTGTGTGCATGCGTGGGTGTGTGTGCATGTGTGTGCATGTGTGTGTGTGTGTGTGTGTGTTTGCATATGTGCACGTGTCTTGTTCTTTTAAGGCGTCTTTCTCTGTCCAGCTGCCTGAGGTTGACAAAGGTCAGCTGTGTTAATTACAATAATTATCATTCACGTACCAGCAACCCAGACAGCTAAACATCCACACACGCGTACACAGGAAAAGGACGAAAGAGATTACAAAACAAATTACTACTGTCGTAACACGGTTTTAAGGGCTAGCATGATTAAGCAACACCAACAGTTACCCTGCTCTGTTGAAATATATTTCTGTAAAATGAACAATCTACCACGAAGCCTATTTACCTCACATCCATTGGCAGTCCATTGGTAGACTCTACACGTCAATCAACTGAACCATCTTCCTAAGTGTAAGTTTAAAAAAATTGTCCAATAAATGTTTTTTTTTCTTCCCAATAGAATATTTAGATCAGTGAAACTTAGCAAAGTTATTTCACGGGACACCCTGTGCATGAAAGGATACTTTCAAGGAGCAAAGACTAGAAAACGGGCTTATGTCAATGTGCCATGTAACTCAACTCAGAAAAGTACTGAAAAGTTGCCACAAACGTTCAAAAAAAATGAAGGGGATAGCCAGAAAAAGGGAGAAGAATGAGGGAGTGAATGAGGGGGGGGTGATAAGGAGATGGTATATAACCCTTTCCATCGCCCGAAGCAGAATAAAATTGAGAAAATGAGGGGGACAGCACAACAAAGAGGGAGAAAGCGAGGGAGCGCCAGAGAATAGCGGCCCGACGCTGTCAGAAAGGGAGTCCTTTTGTGGATAGGCAGCGGGTGCCCTTCATGAATATCCCCGTCAGTCAACTGGGCCGATGCGTACGACGCCGTGATGTCAGTTCCACCCACAGCAGCTACGCTTGCAGAGCGACGGCACTCAGTGAAGCAAACAGACCATTGTTCCCTCAGGACATTAGGAGTACACTCAAGAGAGGGGCCTCCATGTTTCGTGACCCCACTGTAAGCGAGTTAGCGGTGCATTTTTATTTCTGTATGGGCGATACCCAAAACCAAACGAGACAAATAACATTACACAGTTTGTATAACTTAATTGCCAAGGCTGTACAGTTTGGCAACATGTTTGGCAACATATTTGTTGGTGTCATCGGAATGTATCAGGGGCCCGTGTAGACAGCCTATAACTTATGGCATAGGCTTCCATGAAGATGTGACCTCGCCCTGACCCTTACCACACAGAGGGACTGATTTGGACCAGACACCTGCTTCGGATAAGGTCAGGTCTTGGTTAAGGTAGAGCTGTAAACTCTCCCTCTCTCTCTCTCTGTCTCCCTCTCACACACACACACACACACACACACACCACACACACACACACACACACCAGCAGAGTAAAGCTACCGGGAGGAGGTGGAAACATTAGCCATGTGTTGTTTGGGCACTTAGAAGCACATTTCCTACAATGGGCCATACCCCCTTCTCTCTGCTCTCTCGCTCGCGCTCTCTCTCTCTGTAAACATTTTCATGAATCCCAGCACTCCCCGTGGGGTTTGTAAGTTAATTGTGTGGGTATTCCTATCTTTCATCACTTCCAAGTCCTCAGGGTCTCACTGAATGATGGGAGAGGAGAGAGGGGAAAGGCACATCACATGTTGGACATGCTCAGTGCTAACAATCAACTATGAGGCAACAACTCCACCCCCCTCCCTCCCCCCCCCCCCCCCCCCCTCCCCCCCCCCACCCCCTATTTCCATGATCTCAGATATCCTCATTCTATCTAGTTCATTGTGTGAGAAGTGGGGGAAGGGGAGCTGAAAAAAAAGATGAAGAAAGTGCAAAGAGGCAGAGAGATGGATAGGGAGAGGGGGGGGGGGGGTTAAAACACTTAACTACTAAGGAATGTGAGGCGGCTGCGGGGATTAGATGGCGGTAATCTATCGGAGCTCAGACTAACGAGATGGGCGCACTGCTGAAACGAGCAGATCCTCACTGGGATTAGCGCTGACTAGCGGGGCCAAACCCAAACACCCACATCCATGTTGTGTGTTTGTGTGCTTTTTGTTTTGCCTCGTAAGACAAATAATGATGATGACAACTGCCAAATGACAAGAACACTGTATTTGGCAATATGTACCCTGGCAGTGCTCCGATTCAGGTGTGGATTTGGCTCGGACACAGCACCAGACTCATGTACTGTCTGGGTAGCTCACAGGGTGTAGTATTCTATGCGTGTGCAAAGCGATCCCATGATCATCATCATATTTTCACATGTTCGCTTCAGGGGTTGGAAGACATAGCGAGTTATGAACAAGTGCATTTTGAACAGCAAAAGAGAGACACAACTATGGCCTTCGGACTGGCTGTGAATAAACAGATACCTTTGTTTTTTCAAAATCTAGCCGCATTCTTGTACAGTTGAAGCATATGCTTGTGTAACACTCTGGAGTTCAGCTGAATCGGTAAGCTTCCCCTTTAAAAAGGCCCTCCACATATTCTAGGTGACATGTTAAAATAATATTTGTGTTAAGATGTTAGCTTTTGAGGATCTTGTCCATTATAGTGGCAAAGAAAAATCCACCTAACAAAATGAGGAGAGCCGCTAACATGGTGGAGGAATAAACATTCGGCTTATTAGAAGTTTCATTTCAATTCCTTGTAGTATTTTTGGTCACAATTATTTTTAGCATAGAAAGGTACATCAAAAACTCCAATAACAAGATATTTTTCCGGGGTGTAGATCAGAATTTTAATTTTCATTACAAATCTTCACATCTTCTGAAGGCCCCAAAGAGCTGCCGCTGATGAACAAGACTAATTGCTATTTAAATACGCCCCGTAAATGTCTCTTCCCATTTATTTACCCCTCATTACAGCTCTTTTAGAAAATCTTTCCACTGCAATAACAGGCAGTATGGTCAGCGATTTCTCTTGCCTTTCACACTCTCCTTTACATAAACTCCTCCATTTCTCTTCTATCTCCCTCCCTCTCCTCCGTTCTCTCTTGTCCTCTCTTCCCCCCGCAGTGGAGAGAGGTTGCTATGGAGTGCGACGATGAGAAATGCAGAGTGACATAACATGGCCGTGAGTAAGCACAGGGCCTCTGAGGATGCCTCAGTGCTTCAGACTGCCACGACAGACACACTCAGTTACCCCCACCACCACCCTCGCGTCCCTCTTGAGAAGATGGGGCCAAGCCAACCGAGCGCTTTCTGCTGTGCCCAGCCAAAGCCCATGACCTTTTTGCTTAATGATGGCGGTGGGCTGGGCTGGGCTGGGCGGGGCGGGGAGAAAAAAAAAAAAAAACCCAACTAACCCTACTGGCATCATGGCACACATCAATACCTGGCAGGCCTTTAGATCACAAGCGGTCTGTCTGGCCCCGTTTGTCTGGCCTAACCGTCGGCACAGAGAGAGAGAGGCGTAATGATGACCAGGTCTTTTCCTGAATCACATCCGAATCATTGTTGCCGTTCAAAACCCTAAAGCTTAAGACCCAAACTAAACTTGCTCTACAACAAAAAAAAAATATATATATCCCAATTCATTCTGGTCTCCAGGATGACTTCATCTGGGCAAAGGCAACAATGGCTTTATTAGAGAAGGGGCTCGCCAATTGAAAACAAACAATAAAAGTAATTTATTCGCTCTTTCAAAAGATGCACTAATCTGAACAAGTCGTCAGGCAAAAAAAATCGTCTCGGTGATGCTTCCTAATACAGTGACACCTTCCAGAGAGGTGTCACCCAGTGTTGGGGGCTGCAGAGACAGGCTGTCTGTGCTTTCTCTGCGGCGGAGGCTGGCAGACTGGCCAGGCTGTTGTTGTGGCAGGGCCCGTCCTGTGGCGGCCCAGTCAGGACAGACGGGCTGCATTGAACCAGTGGCGTTTCTGCGCGAGTTGTGCTGTCTGTGCAGGCTTTTTGTTCCCGCCTGACAGGCACCCACTGTAATTAACTCCCTGGATCACCCCTGTGTACTCACTCACTGAAACACAGACAGAGAGAAGCATGCACACACACAATCTCTTCTCTCTCTCTTTAACACACACACACACACACACACACACACACACATTCATACACACAACAAACACACACACACACACACATTCATACATACAGCACACACACACACACACACACACACACACACACACAATTCATACACACAACAAACACACACACACACATTCATACACACAGCACACACACACACGCATACATATACATACATTCAAACACACACACATTCATACACACAACACACACACACATTCATACACACAACACACACACACACACGCATACATATACATATATATACATTTAAACGTCACACACACATACATACAGGGACATTCTTGTCTGCCTGTTTTTGTATTTAACACAAGCCATCTCTGGTAGACCCACATGTTCCATGAATTCACAATTCTCCATTCATAGCTAATGCTCCAGCACACATACCTACACCACCTATACACACAGAAAAGTTTAAACTAAATTTGCATAGACAAAGCTCGCTCTTCTGCATTCAGGCGTTGTAAATATACTGTATTTCATGAACATATGCTGTACGTCTCTGTACATTCTCACGGTACATTCTTCCCCACTCTTGACTGACGAACCTATTCAGTGAGGCGGCTTGGTAATGCTGCAAGCCTAAATGTTAGCATGCAGGATTTACTGCTTTGCCCTTTTGCCTCTGAGCATGCGGGCTGGGAGAGAGAAGGAGGGAGAGGAGGGCGAGAGACAGTGACAGAAAAAGAGACTGAGGGAGTGGAGGAGGGGGAAAGAGAGAGAGAGAAAGAAAGAAAGAAAGAAAGAAAGAAAGAAGAGAGAGAGAGAGAGAGAGAGAGAGAGAGAGAGAGAGAGAGGCCATGCCATGAAGTTCTATTTCCCACTCTTTCAAGCTGCATTAGGACGGCTAATCCCTGCCTCTGGAGTGGCTTCCCTGTCTGTCTGTAAGAGGGCGACTATAGGTGTGTCATGTACGTCTGTGTGTGTTTGTGTGTTTGTGTGTGTGTGTGTGCTTGTGTGCTTGTGTGTGCGTGTGTGTGCTTGTGTGCTTGTGTGTGCGTGTGTGGGCTTGTGTGTGTGTGTGTGTGGGCTTGTGTGTGTGTGTGTGTGTGTGTCTGTGTGTGCCTGTGTGTCTATGCGTGAAGGGGTTAGGGGAGACTCTGTGGACTCCCAAGAGAAAGAGGAAATGCTGTTGCCCGGTAAATTCAACGATGGAATGTAATGAGGAAATGTTTAAGTTGTGCTGTTCAGCTGAAATGAAACTACTCCAGACTATTCCAAACTGTTTGTCTCTTCTAATACATGCGACTTGCTCTTCTATTGATGCCACTTACGTAACTAGAGCTTCGAGGTGAGGGGAGGCTGTGCTGCGCTGCTTTATTGCACCCTCAGCACCCAACCAAATTAGTTTGAACCAAATTCTTAGCTGGCTATACAAACGATCGCTCATTAGTTCAGTCTACGAAGCCTTCAGATATGATAGACAATAGAGAGAGATAAAACTCTAGCTGGTAAATTCCTTTCTGTGCATTCTACACAGGAAAAAAATCAGTAATACCTTGAAATAATAATAGTAATAATAATAATAATAATAATAATAATAATAATAATAATAATAACAACAACAATAATAATAATAATAATAATAATAACAACAATAATAATAATAATAATAATAATAATAATAAAGGGAAATAAATGGTTACAGCATCAGTAGGAGGACAATTCCTACCCCGATGGGCTGGGTGAGTGTGCCTGTGTCTGTGGGTTGCATAGTGGCTAGTCCTGGAGCTAGCAGGGCTACATTCTCACTGGGAGGTTATGTCCTTGTCAAGTTTCATCTACACTCAGCCGAATGAGAGTTCAAAGGGATATGATTTAGACCCTGTGGGCCTCGAGACACACCAGAGATAGAACTAAACCCACCATCAGAACCCATATAGCAAACACTATAGGTTCAACACTATAGGTTCAACACTATAGGTTCAACACTATAGGTTCATAGCAATACAGCAGTTAGCCATCATTAACATTTAATATGGCAAACTACTAGTGGCAAAAATCACTAACACGAAATCTTACTGAAGCTTTTTTGTCGACGTGTTGATCTGTGGGCATATTTGTGACCAGATTCGTTTGAGTGTGTGGTATGTGTGAGAGTGTGTATGAGTGACAGAGAACAGAGCAAGAGAGGGAGACAGGATGGACGAGTGAGAGAGCGAGAGAGAGAGAGAGAGAGAGAGAGAGCATTAGCTCCTGAGTTCCTCTCTGGGAGTGATGCCATGTTAATCCTCTGTTTGGCTCATCATTCTAGCTTTCTCTCTCTCTGTGTTTCTCTCTCTCTCTCTCTCTGAACAGCTTACTCTCTCCTTCTCTGTAGTTCTCTTTCTCTCCCTCTACGTATCTTTAACCTGAAAGCACAGCAGACAGTTTTTCTCTGTACTGTACAGACATCATAATCTTCATTTCCCCCTTTTTGATAATCCCGTTTCATTCCACTAACTCCAGTGTCTTTCCAATGCGCTACCCCAGAACTGAACTCTGCTGGGTCATCCTTAAGAGGGTGATTCAGCACTAAAAGTGATATATTTGTGTCACTGGCAGAGTAACATGGCCCTGGCTCAGAGCTGAAAGGCATCCCAACAGGGTTTCGCTGGTGTACGATTCCAAGGCTCTACTGGTAGCATAGCAACCTATCCACTGGGCCTCATCGGGTTCTTGAACTTTTACCGACATCTCCTGTCGTGTCAGACGCAGGCCATGCAGATCACACATCAGGCATGCTGCTCTGGGGCTGATTTCATTTGCATTTGCCACTGAGCTAAATCAGCGCCAGAAGACAGGGGGAGAAAGAGAAAGAGGAAGAGAGAGAGAGATGAACGGTTCTGGAGAAGCATAGAGGAGGCATCACGTGGTTGTCTGATTACCATCTCTCCACATACATTATGCGGCATGTACCGGGAGATGGGTACATTTGCTGCTCTCCTCCTGGTCTGCCCCATGAGTCATGGAAAAAAAGGCATTTCAAGAATTAGACAGGGATGGCACTTCCTGGATGTGAATCACTGCCATGTCATGTCTGTGTGCGAGATGCCCACAAAGGTGAAAAAAGCCACTTGTCTGTTTTACATTCATACATTTGAGAAGAACCCCTCAGCTGGCAACCCCCATCACTAATATTGGTGCATGGACGAGCAACATATTTGATTGGTGTTATAATTGAGGAGATTTTTCATTGTGGGTTTTTACAACATGACAGTGACAAGAGAGGATACAGACAGTCGAGGACAAATGATCACCACAGGTAACAGTTTCCATGGAAACGAGGTCTTTAAATAGTATCAAAAGATATTCTAGCTCCACGTATAAGGTTGGTTAGCATAATAAGTTACGAGCTATACCTACAAAAGATTTTTTTAAATTTCCACTGTCAGTTTTTAAGTGGTAGTTTAAGTAGCAGTATAAAGTGCTTTTGAGGGTGTTGCTGAGCTCATACAATAGTACCCCTCAGAGAACTACTTCCCCCTGGCATTTATAGTGTCTATCTTGTAAAAGCCTTGTGTAATTTATGGTGCAGGGCATAGTGCATAGTATATTTACCCTACCTATTTATGTTGAAAGGGGGGGTACTTTTTGGGGGGATAGGCTAGTAATCCTAGCTGTGGTGGTTGAAGTCTTTGTCGGAGTGTATGGGCTTTGATCAGCTGATAAAACTGTACTGGGTAAGCAGTGCTCCGTAGCAGCCTTCTCTGCTAAGCGTTGCCGCCACTGCTACTGCCTGTGGTAAATGGATAGCGTGTGTGCGTCTTGTCAACGCTGTGTTGCTCTGACCGGGGCAACTTGCTTTGTAAGTGATATGAAGGAGGGTTGCCCTACAGGGGAGCCAAGTGCTAAAAGCAACAGGAGTCTGGGAGGTAGTCCAGCCGGCAAGCTGTACTCACACTGGGATTAACCCGGGCGCTGGAATTAGCTCCCAAGCAGAACACATGACCAAGCAACCTTTAGCAAGACCTGCAGCTACTCAACAAAAAAAAAAGAGTGGATATTATATCCCATCTAGTTTTTTTTTTTTACAGGGGTCTTTTTTGTGTGCTATTGAAAGTACAGCTTATTTTGTCACCTTCACTCTCTGCATTTGATACACTTTCACTTGACAGGCTTTACAGGGCTGTGAAAATGTCTCCTTTTGAGATCGTTTTTTTTTGTTGTCGTCGTCGTCGTGGTTCTGTTGACATTTATCCCTGCTCATGTGTGTTTGACCCGTGACTCCCTCCTGACCTTGCTAACAGTTCCTTGTTCCTCTTCCCCTTCAGGGCAACATCCTTTTCCCCCTGCTCTGTTCGTTCTCCCCCTTGCCCTTGTCTCTTATCACATGCTCTATCTGACAGTCTGGCCGACCCTCTGCGTCTTTGGTTCAGCACAAGTGCCTCTGTTGCCCCCGATGTCCCCCCCCTGGCAGAGCAAATCCTGACAGGGGGGGGAACAGAAGGCACAAACCTTTGGCACTGTACATTTCCAACAGACAATTGTGTCTCTCTTTAACAACAAACAATGAAGGGGATAGACATGGTGCTGTACAGGTTAGTGAAAGGCCTAAGACGTGATCGCTGGAAGCCAAGTCTCTGCGATTTACACGCAACCTCTGCCTTGTAATTAATGAGCGGCTTTGATAAGCTCCTTACCTCACTCGTGTTAACCCCTGAATACATGCTAAAACCTCCTTTAGAGAAGGCGCGTGTGCGTGTTAGTGTGTTTTGCTAACGGAAAAAAAAAATCTGCTCGTGAGGGATTACGGCCGCGTGTCCACTTGGAATATTTACGCTGGAAAGTTCACAAAAGGATTCAAGTTGGACGTTCAGCACTTAAGACAGTTATAAATGTCATGTTTTCAGCCGTCAATCTGAACAAACGCAGCAAATGTGTCGCTGTCACTCTTCAAAGCATGAATTATGCAATGTGAAGCGTAATGCCTTGTCTATTGTGTGCATTCTTCGAAAAGTGCAGGCTGGTGTGGGCCACAGAACCATGCCAAAAATGATATACCACACACAGTGGGAACAACAAGGCATTTCATGGTGCAGAGGAGGCTTTCTCTCGGTCATTGTATCACGAGTTTGTTCAATTCCTCTCTCCCACGGTTACTGTGCACATCTACAGAGCTAATTTCCCCCCCCCCACCTCTTGCTCTCACTGCAGTCGACTGTTAGAACCCCTGCTGAATAGCTAAGAGACAAGAGGCTAAGATTTCACCTCTGCAGCACCGGAAAAAAAAAAACCCTGAGTAACAGGATTCTAATTCATGCTAGCTCAGCCAGGGGAACCCATACACAACAAAAGCACAATACAGCCCCAAACACTTCCCCCCCTGTCCTGAGACTGTACAAAAAAAAATGAGAAGGAAGCTATTCAAGTTTGCCTTCAACCACCTATCAGCGAATCCGCAGTGGAGCTCCTATTCAAAGCCTTTAAAACTTTGATCATTCTGTCTGGATAGAAATAGACGTAAGATGGGAACAGGCTCTTACCTGGAGTTCACACCAGGCCACTTCCACCCAGGTCTCCGTGTCCAAGCCTTTGTAGACAGTTTTGAAGGCCCCTCGGCCGAGCTCGATGTCGAATTTCAGGAAACGTCCGCTGGGTGAGGTGGCCACGGCCTTCATCTCAGCCTCCTCTTCCTGCTCCTCGCGCTCCTTGGCCCGCGGTGTGGATGCAGTGGAGGTGGATGCTCCCCCTGTCTTGTCGGGGTCCTGGCATGCCCCGTCAGGAGCACCCTCCTCGCCCAGGGCTGCATGGGCACTGGCAGGAAGCTGCTGCTGCTGGGGAGCATCGCCGGGCGCGAACACAGAGTCTGAGGCGCACACCTGCAGATGGGGGGCACTTTGCGGGGTATCTGGGGCTGAAGTAGCCGCGGCGGTGGCCTCCTCCGGCTCGTCTTCCTCCTCGCAGATCTCGACACTCTTGCGGAAGAAGCGTTTGTTCTCACGCCTCAGCCGGCTGCTCTGCTGGTGGTGGTGGTGGTGGTGGTGGTGATGGTGGGGGTGGGGGTGGGGGTGCTGGTGGTGGGTGGTTGGGGAGGAGGGCGTGGAGAAAGAAAGGGAGCGTGTGTTTCGGGGCACCTCCGGCCCGTCGGCCCCGGTGTCTCCTCCGTCCTCTCCTCCTCCTCCTGCAGCTCTTCCTCCTGCTCTCCTCTCCTGCGTCTGGGAGGAGGGAAAGTCGGAGGGGGTGCTTCGCGTCCGCGCTCTCTCCCGGGCTGCTGCCACCGCGCGGCCCCCCTCTTCCGCCTCCTCCTCCCCCCTCCCTCCATCAGGCTTCTCCGAGGAGTCCTCGGTAGCCGTAGGCTCTCCGGGGTCAGTCGCCATGGGAGATAAGCTTTTCCGCTCCTCCTGGGCCGTCGCCTCCCCCTCCCCCTCCTCCGCCACCCCTCGGGCTCTCCGACAGTCCCCGTCTCTCTCCCTCAGTGGTCACCCTCGCGCCCACCACGGAGTGCAGACCGCGCTTCCTTCCAGTGCTGCAAATTGCCCGTAACCCCCGGTCGTCTACCGAGAGGGCCTATGCTCCTCTTTCTCTTCTCCTCCGTCTTGGATTCTCTCTCTCTCTCTCTCTCTCTCTCTCTCTCTCTTTCTTTCCTGCTCAAGGTTCACAACAGCATTGGTGGGTATATGCAAAAAGTTGGGTAGACCACCACCTCCCTTTCAATATTTTTTTTTTTTTTGTCTACTTCTCAGTCCTTACTTTTCTTCTCTCCATCTCCTTCATGCAGGTTCCTCCTCACAAGCAAACCTTGCCTGGGCACACCTGGTCACTCAACAGAGGGAGAGGTCTTGCCAACACGTACGAGTGACACGCCTTCCTTCAAGGTAGCAGTGAAGGGATCATCAGATACACCCTTGAGGAAAAAAAAAGGGGGAGAGAAAACAGAATATGAACATTCATCAGGTGACAGAAGGGATTCAGGTGAGGGAAAACGATGGCAGAATTATTTTTGAATGAATGTGCAAGTGAGAGCCAGGTCTCCATTTTTTTGTATTCTAAATCTTGAGTTAAGACTCAGATATAGCCTTTCATGAAAATACTGTTCATCTAAGAACAAGTGCCCCTCAAAGACATATGTTCTCTGTCAAATCCAATCGTACATGCTGTCAAACCCTTCAAGGCAAATAGATATTACAACCTGACCTCATCCTCTACAATAAGACAGCAAGGGAGCATTTTGTTACCATCTGTCTTAAGAAAACACGTTAGCGATGACGAAGCAGTTGGCCATGTTGTTCTCTGAAACATTTGTTGTTTTGTCTATGCCTTTCGTTGGACACTACGTCAGCCAAGCACAGACACTTTATGTAATACTTCAAATGGACAGAGTGGTACCTGCTTCCTAGCTGGCACGGCCAGTGCGCAGTTCTCCCCACAATAGCACTTCACCTTGCCCCTGTCAGTGAATTAACACTCTTAAGTTGATTAGTTCATCCAAATTCAGGTCGGAGGGCGAGCACATGCTGCTGTAATGCCCATAAAAGTCTAAAGTCCTACGAGAGCACTCAACTTTAGAAGGAAAGCAACCATAACATCCGCTAATTAGCCATCAGTAGCATAATCTTTGTTATGGCTCATTCAACCCAAAAGCCTTGAATTAGGAAATATTTGCATTCGGCTTTAATTAATGGTGGGGTTTTTTTTTTTCAGAGGAAATATTTACTTGTGTTGTAACAGGACTATTAGTCCACACACACCACATGAGAGATTTGGAATGCCTGATCACAATGATTAAATATGCATGATGCATTATGGGTCTTCTCGTTCTGAATGATTCATAGGCTGTGAGAGAGGTGCTGTAAAACTGAATGGAGGTGAACGGCACAGAGTAGAGAGTAATCATATTAATCCTGGTCAGCAGTTTTCCTGGTTATATGCCACTCAGGAACAATTGCCAATGTAATGCTGCATCACTATGGCTGCTCCTAAGTCCATACTTACAGGGAACACAATCCTATTCCTCCTTAGTGGCCAGGTCTCTGGCACTGAGCTCCCTATCTGTTTTCTCTTTCAGTCACACTCTCTCACACACACACACACACACACACACACACACACACACACATACGCGCACACACACACACACAACACACACACACACACACACACACACGCACGCACACACACACACACACACACACGCACACAATACACACACACACACACACACACACAAACACACACACACAAACACAAACACACACACACACACACACACACACGATCAGTAACTGATAGTGGCTCGAATGTTATATTACGTTCTCTCTCACTCTCTGCTCCGGTGACATCTTTATCTCGCGTTCTTTCGTCACTGTCCATCTGTCTGGCACATCGCTGTCCTCAGCACCAGCCCATATCCGTCAGCTGTGGTTGGTCCAGTGTGATGCTGGCCATTGCTCAGCTGTACTGAACATTCCCGGATCTAGACCATAGTCATATCCAACTACTACATAAGAGCCTACTAATGCAACATATAGACAGACGCGTCTTCAATGCACTGCCTGGTTAGGTTTTGACGAGTCACTCTCTGTTCAACTGAGTAAGAGAATCTCATTTTGACAGTTGAAGTCCCCTGACCACTACATGAAAATGCCCACATGCTATTTTAGGGGCTAGGACACTACAGCCAAGGGAACTTTACTAACAACTGTGTTTCCAAGGAATGCAGCAGGCTTAGTCTGTAGACTGTGTTGTTATATAATATCACCATATTACGTTACAGAGCAGCTAGTTTTACTACTCACTCATAGCACTCAAACATGTACTGTGCCTGTCAATCGATATAGACTGACGGTATTCATTTGTGCTTCACTGCCAATGCTATTCAGAAGGTTATGCTGCAGGGGAAGCATGTGTGACACAGCGAATGCGTGAACTTATTTCAACGGGAGTGAGCGTCACCTTCTTACGGTGCAAAAGAATGAAGTAAGGAATGTTGGTCATAGTCATCTCACACTCTGATTATCTGGTCTTTTTCTTGATAAAAAAAAAAACAGCAGCATTGAAAGTTGAAATAGGCTGTGTCCACCCAAAGATGATACAGACAGGATGTCTCCCCCCCTTCTGCCAGGAAAATGAGGAGAGGAGGAGATGGACAGGTTCAAGGTGCTCAGATAGTGAGAGAAAAAAATGGAGTGAGAATCAGATAGAAAGAAGGGACGAGACAGAAAGTAGAGGTGTATACCAGTTCAGTTACATTCCTTCAGACACTCCAAATGCAACATACACATACAAGTATCCCTCACACCTATTAAAATAATTCTTCCAGTACATACGATGTCAACTAGTTAACTTCACACTTGACGAGGGTAGCACAGTAAGACGTGCTCTGAATACCTCCTACAGATTCTCTCCATGCTAAGGCTCAGCTGCTCAGACAAGCAAATATCCTGACCTGAGAGTCTCACACCACAACAAACTGTACATTGTTAAAGTGACAGTAACACAGCTCTTGCCAAACCAACCATTATTTCACACTCATTTCCCCTAAATCAACCCTTTTGCACAACACACAACTTAACCGCATCGTTTCTTTATTTAAGGTGTTTATTTAGTCGCTCAGAATTATGTAATAATTTCCACTTTATCTAACCAGTGAACTAATAAGCATTTCAATTGTCAGCTGACTTCTGTCCCTTGCAATTGGCAAATAAAGTTTGATCGGATTGTATTTGACAGGTGGAGACAGGGTAGGGCATCCCCCAGAGGCATTTGGTGCAGGCAATTTTTGAAAGTTGAAATTGGCCACTCCTAGCGTGGGGGTACCACGAGGTCCGAGGGGGACACTGACACAGATTAGGAACCTGCCCTGAAGCGGGAAAAGGTGGGGAACTATGGATGTGGAGGGACAAGGGGCAAAAACAACAAGCGATAATGTGAGGGGAAGTTCTCCTTTAAACATGAGCTTATTTGCCCTCATGTCCTCAGGGCAAGGAGTTCCCATGAAAGCCGCACATACCGGACAGAGTTATCACAGTACATCAAACACATTCAGCCAGCTCCATCCCTTTCTTTCGCTCTGTCATTCTCTCTCTCTCTATCTGCCTACCACCCCCATACACACTCACAAACGAAAAAGAAATTAAATATATATTGTTTAGGAATGTTTCTTCTTTTTCGAGTAGATTTGGAGTGTGATGTTCTCTATTTGTTCTTTCATGAGTACATGTTAAAACATTTATTTTTTTTTTTTTTTTTAAACCCACATATCTAAATCCTTCCTTTTAACTCTTTTGTGCGTGGTGAACTACAAACAAGCCATTTCTAAACACAAAAAGTGGCACGTTCATGGAAATACAAGGCGACGCCGAGGACTGTCATCAGTGACAGGTGCTCATCCAGGCGACGTGAGGTGAGGCGAGGTGAGGCTCATCTCCTGTACTGGATATGTGTGGGAATGCCTGCAGCTACCAATCAGTCTTTGCATTAACAATTCACTTTGAGATGCACAACGTGATTCACTCTGACATCTAAAAAATGTTTTCTTTTTTCTAAAAGTGTCATAACAGGTGTCATAACGGGGTTAACTCAAACAAGTTACATCATGACCGTGGATACCACAGCTTATACTTGAGTGTTACAGTGCTACAGGATTATCTAATCGGCCACCGTTAACCTGAGATCCATTTAACAACATCTATCCTAACTCAAACTCTAATTCTGTTTTCATTGTCATTTTTTGTACATCTCTCACATACACATACACCTCTTCCTCTCTCACACACCCATCGTCACGTCCGCTCCCACAGAGTTATCAAACCCCAATAACAACAAACGTGGAACAACACAGAACCCTCCGTGCCTCTCCTCACTTCGCTGGCATACACACATTAATCCCCTGGGACGGAGTGGGCTCTGTAGATTTACTGGGGCAGACAAAGGGGTAGCCAGGGAACGTGTGTGGATGTGGATGTCTGTGTGTGTGTGTGTGCGTGCATGCGTATGCGTGTGTGCGTGTGTGTGTGTGCGCATGTGCACATGTGTGTGTGTGTGTGTGCGCATGTGCACATGTGTGTGTGCGCGCATGTGCACATGTGTGTGTGTGTGCGCATGTGCACATGTGTGTGTGTGCGCATGTGCACATGTGTGTGTGTGCGCATGTGTACATGTGTGTGTGTGTGCGCATGTGCACATGTGTGTGTGTGTGTGCGCATGTGCACATGTGTGTGTGTGTGTGTGCGCATGTGCACATGTGTGTGTGTGTGCGCATGTGCGTGTGTGTGTGTGTGCGCATGTGCACATGTGTGTGTGCGCATGTGCACATGTGTGTGTGTGTGCGCATGTGCACATGTGTGTGTGTGTGCGCATGTGCACGTGTGTGTGTGTGTGCGCATGTGCACGTGTGTGTGTGTGTGTGTGTGCGCATGTGCGTGCATGTGTGTGTGTGTGCGCATGTGCGTGCGCGCTAGTGTCCAAACCCAAAGGAAGGGGGTGCAGGGTGCAGACAGAAGGGTTTTGGGGGAGAGTGAGACATGATGCAGCTCAATGAAAAAAACGTGTGCATAAAAAGGGGGGAGGGGGCAGGAGGGGACTGGGGGGTGAGGAGAGGAGAGGGGGCAGGAGGGGACTGGGGGGTGGGGGGAGGAGAGGGGACATGATCGAGGTTTCAGACAGAGAAAGAGAGAAAGAGGAGAGAGCACTGGGAGGGTGAGAGCCCAGGGAAGGGAGGGGGTGGCGGTCGGTGGAATGGGTGGGAAAAATGTGTGTGTGTGAAAGAGAACAAGAGAGATAAAGAGAGGAGGGGTGGCACACACAACAAAAAAGGGAGTTGGGGAGGGATTTTCCCCCTGATAAAAAAATGTGCCAGTGTTTGTGTGAATGAAAGCAGTGACTATAGCTAAATTTCTGCCTGAGCAAAAACAACTAGAGTTTGGTCAGATCGGAATGGGAGAAGCAGACAGAAGAGCAGACAGATCCATAGACTGATAGTGAGGGACACATCAATGAAAGAAAAAAGTGACACGGGGCAGGAATACAAAAGCCAGGGACCAGAACAAGGTAACAGGGAAGCTACTCTGCATTAAAGCACTCCTGTTTACTTTTGAATTTGAAGTTGATTTCGATCAGAGTAGGCCAACTTAGCCTATATCCTGATTCACATCTATATCACTAGATCCTTATTCACTGTACAAATAAAAAAAAGTAATAGACGACCTATCTGACGTGCTGATAGGAGGCAAGCATGAATTAAAGATGGTTAAAACTAGCTTTCTTGCGACTGAAATCTGGAAGTTGGTCCAGTCCTGCACGGACAGTGGGTTCTGGCTGGACCCTGGGAGAGGTGAAGGAGGGAGAGGTGCTCTCATAAGCTCGTTACAAGCTGCCTCATTACTCCCTTCAGATTAATCATGAGTAGAGACTCTGGCCCCGGAAAAGTTGGACAGACTGCTGCAGACCTCAGCCTAGTTTCCTCAGACAGACCCTCCCCCCCCCCACACACACACACCACCACCACCACCACCACCACCACACACACACACACACACACACACACACACACACAACTTGGCCAAATCCTCTGCAGAAATCCAGTGCTCATTCAACTCTTGATATGTTTACTTTATCAAAAACCTGTGTGAGAGTCAAATGCCCTATAGAGCACATCCCATGCCACCATCACAAGAGATTTCCTCTGGCTGGTTGAGGACGAGAATGAGCAAAAACTTTTGATGTTTGATTAATTCTCAGGAATCAGATGTCGCCATAGCGATATTATAATCTGAGACACCTGACCAGACACAAGTTGTCCAATCCATCTAGCACAGGATGAGAAAATGCAAAAACAACATAGCCAGAGTAAAAAGTACAATGACAAAGCCATATTAATCCCCAGGTAATCTCATCATATCTGACACAATGCCTGTATTTGTTGTACATGTTGCTCTTCAGTATCCAAAGTTTGGATAAGATCAAAGGGCCAGAGGGTATGACGCTAAGTGGACACAGGCATGGGAAGCATGCCCCCGACCTACTAGGATGGGCCGAGACCACAACACAAAATACACTTTTGTCCGATCTAGGTCAAGCATGTGAAAGCGAGTGTCACTACAGCCGGCCACAGAAGGTGGCACACTGGGCTGTTCCCTGAAACCATTCCAAACCACAAGAACGAGCAAGAGGGAGGGTGAAAAGGGGGAAATATGATTTAATGCTTGTGTTTTCTTCTGCATCAGCCAATGGCTCCCCCCTTAACTGGCCCATGTAATCCAGGTGAGGCGCTTAAATGGCCAAAGCCTAACTGTGATGATGAATCTGGATTACAAATTTCTAAAGTGGCTTACTGCCTCTCCGGCATATCGCTATGAATGGGCTTTCGGTGTTTTATCCTGGAATGACAGACTGAGCGGCTCACCTTTGAATCTCAGGAGATCAGCAGAAGTGGCAGCATTAAGAGTGAAAAATGTTTGAATATGTAGGCTAGTTGTCTGCATTCGTATACCATTTTCAATGTAGTCATCAGCACCAAAGCATATAACTGTGATTCATATTGTACATCATAGCAGTCTATTTAAAAAAAAATCCACTGTGTGGATGAAATTAAAAATCTCAAGGAATGGCCTCTTCTGCAAGAGAAAAAAAATTATTTAAGTTTTGTATGGACTTACAGCTGAGATAAATAACTTTGATTTGATCATTAAATTGCTTTTAAATGAGTACTGGGATGGTGGTCGACTATATTAATAATTAATCATATTTAATTAAGTAGCCTAATTGTTAAGGAAGTATAAGGCTTTAGCCAATTGAAAATTAGCTTTAAAGCCATGAAGAGATTTCCACGTCTCAAATAGACTTACACATCTATCTTTCTGACTACATGCCTAATTGCCATGCCATGAACTGAAACAAGTCCTGCTTCAGGATGTTAGACAGATTAATAAATAGACTAAGCTATTCCAGTGAATTGTCATAGAGCAACTTGCCAGCGACAAACATCAGTCTCTGGCGCTGTGAAGAGCCCCGAACTGGCCATTTACATGCATGTCCAACAAAGCCGTTCAATTTTGTTTACAAAAGAAACTATTCATAAATAGCTTAGTCTACAGCCACACGTATTATATGATATAAAAAATGTGACCTATCAAAATGAGTCAAATTGTATTCATATCTATAGCTTTAATTCATGTAACCTACAATATTTTTTTTACGTAAACCGTTGTCAGCTGGTTGTAGTGACAGATAACCCTACAAGGCACTGCAGCATATGCTAGCTGGATTTCATGTGGAAGTAAGTTAGCTCTAAACCTAGGGTATGTTTAGACGATTGACACGAACTGACGATTGTCAGAAATTGTAATTCGGTTTATGTCTTACCAATGTGTCAAATAGAACAAACAAACCATGCGCTGCCTACAGTACATGTAACACCAGAGTTGTTTTATCTTGCTGCCTGACTAGCTACCTTCATGGCTAGCTCCCTACCGAAGCCCGGCAATCATCTACAGCGAAAATAGCATCAAAATGTAATCAGCTTCCCTCCTTCTATAAATACACAAATCAATGGTGCTAACATACAATTGACCCACACATTAAACACACGCTTAAAGGAGTCAATCGACGTCAATGTTATGATATGCGGGCTAACGATGAAAGAAGCTGTCATTGCCACTACTATAGCAGTTCGCGCTTCTATTTGGAGACCAACAGCACGAGCGTATGGACCACAATAAAGAGGACCACAATATCTAACTCGGACAAAACCCAAACAGTGAAGGCCAGTTAGAGCCATTTTGTCAAACACGTTAAAAGTATAGCTTACCCATTTGCGACATCCTGTGTTGTCCGCTGAGAGAATGTATTCCGTTGTCGCGGTATTACCAGGCGAAAACACATATATCGTCTCTCAACGATGTTTATTGGATTGCATTCTCTACATTATTTAAAATGTACAATTTCTCTATTCTAAGTTAAGGAACTACGTCTTTCTTATGCACTCTATCGTTGGCAGGTGGGCTACTCCTTTACCGTTCGATGTACAGCTCTCTTGATTTGACCGCGTCGTTAAATCCTAGCCAGCAAATCCCCAGTTAACGTCGAATCACAGTCTGATTTGATAAAGTCGTTATAGGTGCCCCGTGCATATGATAAAATAGTTTTTAGTCGCATTCTCTCATGAAGACGATTCACCGCAGACACAATAATTTCCTACGCTATATTTGTACATAATTTACAAAACAATGACCGTCTGCATACGGGGAAGCAATGATGTTGCTGGGTGCACTTGCTCTCCTCTTCGTTTCTCCCTCTGCAATAGACAGTCGTTTTCGGGCTCAGCCTGGTGCGCGCTACCGCCGCTCTCGACCACGGCAAGTCGCGCACCCGAGCCTATTTTTATTTGCTAGTCAAGAAGCATTCACGTTGATTTGTGGTGTTTTTTTTTAAATTTCATAGCAGATTTTCTCTTTCGGTTTAGTTAGTCCACCTAAATATATCTTTGCAAGAAAACCTAAACTAGTCCCCATGTCTAGAAACCAATTTGAACAAACTACCCCACTTCTCTTCGTCCTGAACGTCATTGTCATATTGATTTCAATGTTAGAGCTCTCGGCCCATCTAAAACTCAAAATGTCTGTTCACAAAATGTTGTGGGCTGACCTTACTGTATTTGTATTTGATTTTGATCAGATCCAGACCACAATATAAAAAGTGTGTTGAACCCCCCCCCCCCCAAAAAATCCAAGTAAAATGCAAATTGTTAGGACACATACCATCTACGCATTCATGCTATACTTCTCTGCTACAGTCCGCCTAGTTGTATGTTATACATTATTTACATAATAACATGTCGCCACCTAGCGGACGTAAAATGGTACCGCCGCTGTCCATGGTGCTTGTTTAAACGAACCCTCTCAATCATTCACTGGCAGGTGGCTTCTACACGCTTCTTCATACTTCAAGTTATTTTGGTTTAACCCAGTTACAGACAGACGCAGACATCACTCCCCTGATCCCCACAGACTGTGGCACAGACCAGATCTGTAAGTACAGCTAAAAGTTCATTGGCACACAATGTCACAAACCACCGTCCCATTTTTACACCTATCTACAATTAACAATTTACAGATACTATTTGTTACTACGACAGGCAGACACGGTAGACTGCGGCTATCATTAAATATCTCAGTTCTTAAAACACCATAGAGCTCATCTTTTATTGTCAAAGCAGTGTAAAAATATACACAGAATCACACATTCGTTTGGTATGCTGACATGTTAAAACATTATTTGTTAAATATAACAGCATTAATCTATTTTTAGGTCTTATCTGATAAACTTCACAACTTACAAGTCACTGACACACAAAAATTTGAACAAAATAAAATAATAAACATTACACAGAAATGTCACACTTTGTCATATCAATATGGTATTACATTCAACATAACTATTTGGAATGAAATCACACAGGTCCCAAAAAAAGAAGAAGAAGCGAAGTGTCAAGACATACCTGGACCCAAACATGTATCAATAATCGCAGACACACTCACTGACAAATAAGGAAGCAGACACATTGCACATAAAAAATAAACATAAGCCCAGTATTATTCCGCGATAGGGAAAATGGATTCAGATACTGAATCCAAATATGTGCTCTATCACAGCTGTAGCTACTGATTGCAATAAACATTTCATATATGATCCACTGAGCATTTGCAATGGTTATTAGGGCAATGTTTTACTTCTACTCTTCTCTGGAGCAACTCAACACACATACTTATCTTTTATAATCAACAGCACAAGAACAACAATTACATACATTATTGCATAATTATAGTCATTTTAACAGCAATGTCTGCACAAGGCCTCGTGGTCCAGCATGTCCTACAGGGTTCTTCGGAGTGTCAGGTGCTCACTTCTCCAGAGGGGCTCTGAGGGGAATGCAGCCGTCCATCTCCAAGGACTCAGGCCAGCCCTCGTACTTATTATTGCTCTTGCTGTTTTTCATGCGCTGAAACACACACACACACACACACACACACACACACACACACACACACACACACACACACACACACACACACACACACACACACACACACACACACACACACACACACACACACACACACACACACACACACACACACACACACACAGAGAGAGAGAGCTGTTTATTCCACCTGGTTTGGCCCTTAGCTCTGCAAGGTTAAACTTGTAATGGAAATGGCACAGCTTGGCATGGCATAAAGTGCTAATGGCAAAACAGTTTAGGTCAATACTTTCAGTCAATCAGACAGGAGTACAGGAGTTAATCACACACATGGTGCAGTGAAAACCAAACTTTCTTTATTTTTTTATTCAAATAAACATTGTAGTTCAGATGGGTTTTTTGGCTCACCTGCTCAAAAGGACTCTTATTTTCTATGCCTTTGGCCCCCACAAATACCCAGCTGTCTCTGAAGGCCAACTCCTTTGCTGCGGTGCTGCCCAGCTCTTCAAAGAGGTGGCGTGCCTCATCATTTAACCTGATTCACAAAGAACCGCACAGAGATAAGTAGGCATCCAATGAACGACCTGACCATCACGTTTCTTCCTCATAAAAGTTGTTAAAAGCTACATTCTACATTTTCATGGGTCTGCCATTCTCCAGAGTATACAACTGCTGCCAACCTCTTCTATCTGCATCCTAAGGACCTTCATACACCCTCATGAAGGAAGGCAGACAAACAACCTCTTCCAAGGGCGGACTGGCCATCGGGGATACTGGGGAAATCCCCGGTGGGGCGACGGGGTTTGGGCCGGTCCAATACCGGCCCACCTCAGGGGCGTAACCATATGGGGTGCAGCAGGTGTGATTGCACCGTGGGTCTTGGGGGCCCGTAGTCGTGGGCCATAGACATATTTACGTCAATCTAAATAGTCTGAAGGCAGAATATGTGCGCAGGGGGGAGGGGGCGTGGCGGCGGCGGTTAGTGATCCACCCTGACAACTTCACAGTTTCAAGTGTTTCAGGCAGAATATGTGCGCAGGGGGGAGGGGGCGTGGCAGCGGTTAGTGATCCACCCTGACAACTTCACAGTTTCAAGTGTTACAGGCAGAATATGTGCGCAGGGGGGAGGGGGCGTGGCAGCGGTTAGTGATCCACCCTGACAACTTCACAGTTTCAAGTGTTACAGGCAGAATATGTGCGTGGGGGGGAGGGGGCGTGGCGGCGGCTCCCAGGCCACTTTTTTCCCCCCAGTCCGCCCCTGACCTCTTCTATCTGCACTCTAAGGACCTTCATAACCCCTCATGAAGGAAGGCAGACAAACAAATACAGTTAGGAACAACAGCTGCTTCCATTTGTCTACTTGGACATTTATCTACTTGGATGTCTGTATATGTATATAAGGATATGTATCTATTTACGTACATCTATATGGGTTTATAAGGTAATGTGTATGAGGTTAAGAACTGTATCAAAATGTTATGGCAAGTCCAGTGTAGTGTAATAAAGACTAGATCTGGAAAACCCAATCCAGACTGTAAAACCAAATCCATGGACATAACATGGAACGTGCTGGCATTGACATTTGGCACTTACTTAGTAGCTGGATCATCAAAGGAGGCCACGAACACAAGTGTTCCCTCATGCAGTGGCCTGAGAAACTTCAACAATTCTGAGACATCTGAGGGAACACAAAGCAGAGTGTTACCTACCTGCTCGAAGCCACTCAAACCAAAACGTAAATGCTACAAAATTCCAAATGTAAAGTGCGATGGATATTTACACATGATTTCATAAATATCTAAAAATCTGCTCTCTTCTCACATACAGTTGTAATGGACATGCGCTTACTTTAGGTCAAGTCCCACTCTGATAATGATCTGACTGACGGATCACTAAATAGCTCACAATGAATAGCGCTTTTAGAATAGTGTATACATATCCAAGAAATACAAAGAAAACCAAAACGTATCAGACTTATTGGGTTGTTTTGCAGTCTCTTTGCATTTGAAACAGACTGTGTTACATTGAGTTGTTTTTGTTTTTCCCTTCACTTCAATAAAAATCAGTCATCTTACCCCCAGCCCACATGTCAAAAGACTTGACTTCTAGGAGCTCTCCTGTTACTCCTGAAAAACAAATTTGAGAACAAGAGAAGAAAACAAGTTTGACAAGAGAAGTTTGGACAAGAGAAGGACATGCTTCCTTCACCACATCTCACAGGTAGAAATAACCAATGTGGGCTCTGGAGTAGTTACCATTTACTAAAGCCAAATTCAGTCCTCGTCCAATGTTATTCCGGACACTGCTCATGAGGCTGAAACAAAGAGAGAGAGAGAGAAAGAAAGCCACCACTGAGCGAATGACACCAAGCTGTGCTAAATGTCCTATCCTGTTGGGGAGAAAACACAGAGCCAACAAGGCAGACATGCACAAACCACTAGTGGGGAGTGTGAGCTGAAGCTGAAATGGGCAGAGGGGAGTGTTACCTACAGACAAAAACACCACAGAGATAGGAAAGAACCAGACTTATACTTATAACCTGTCCTTCAAAGATGCAGTTTAAATGATGCTTATGTTTATAAAAAGGGAGAGAAGATGATGAATAATTAAAGGAACTGAAAGACTGGCAGAAAAAAAAAATGAGAAAGAGAAAGAGCAAAGACAGAGACATGGACTTACATTTTGTCCTCCAAGCAGATTTTGGGACCGATGACATTTGCAGCTCCCGAGACGATGCGGAAAGCCATGTGTTTCTCAGGACAGGGTGCAGACAAGCCACACTTGTACTTGCGTGGTTTCGGCTCTGCAAGGAGGGAGAGGAGGAGATAAAACACCATTCTAACCCTTTATCTTGACGGCATACATTTTATTTCAAAAGTATTCTGTAGCCAGAGCCTCCTGCACTCTATGTGTGTAGTCATCCTCTTCTGAGCAGCCAAGTATCTTCATATACGCTGAATATTTTGATGTTTCATAGGATTCTTTAGATTATTCACTTTAGACTTTTTGAATATGTAACTGTATTATTAACTTGTTCCCGACAGATACATTGTGATACTCTGACCCAGTGTGGCTTTTCAAGAAATTCTTAACTAGAGAAGTATTACTAGGTAACGGTGTTTCTGCAATGACTGCCTAGGATTGGTTTGAAACCGAAAAGCAGTAATGCAAGTCTTGAGGTACCTGGCTAATCACCTGGGTTATACACGCTACAGCAGAACTGTTATATTATACAGCTGTAGATTGCCGTCCAGTCTCTGCACTGGATCGAATGGTTATACTGAGATCGTACAGCAGCCTGGCACTCGGTCCCTGAACCAATTCGGTCCAACCTGCTGGTAAGCCCCGTAACAGCACTGTAGCCTCTGAGTTAGTCTCCAGAACTAGTAACAGGTTGTGTCCGTGGAATATGCCAAAAGATAGAAATCGGCCGTTGCAAAATCCTTTGTGACACAATTCCTAGAGGAAACCGGTTTTTAAAAAGTAAGAGGGGTATTCGTCAAAACAGATTGGTAGGTATCCAAAGAAATGACCATAGGTCAGCCTGGAACACCAGGAACTAAGGTTCCTAATTGAGTTGAGTCAGATTAGTTCATATTTAATATTAAAGTTTTACCAAGACAGGGTCCTTTAATAAATATTATATTTCAGCAAAGCGCAGAGAGACGTACACGCAGAAACCTTCGGCCACTACCAGTTCCACCATTGGTTTGGGAATGTAGGTCCTTCCAAATGCATTCATTTAGCAGATATTAACAGACTTACATTAGTGTTTGTGCACCCTAGGTATCAAACCTATGGTCTTTATTTTTGTATAACTTTACTATCAGATTTACTATCATTTACTTTACTATCAGTTCACTATCAGAGATCTCAACTGAGAAACTCTCAATCAACATACCTGGAGTAGGCTCTTCTCCACCACCTACAAAAGACCAGACAATAAATGCATTACATTTGTGAAAAAAAAAAATACATACATACAAAAAGCAATACCAAAAGGGACCTTACCACTGAAAAAATTTCGCAAAAAAGAGCCACCATCTCGCCCCAATACAGAACTTGTTAGGAGCCATGTGATGCCGACAAGAAATACGACTGCCACAACACGCAAAGGCCCTGAAATACAACGAAATGTGTAAAACAAGCTGTTCAAGAAATCCAAAATGACTAAAGCATCAGGCTTAAGAAGACCTCAACCTACCTGCCAGCCTCATTATGGAAAAGACTGAAAAATCTGCAGGCTCGCTGAGCACCCTGGATACAGACAGAGAGGGGGGGGGGGGAAATAAGCATGGTTTCCAACAATGAAATCATCTCGAGACAGCATGTGTACCTCGTTTCATGTCACTCTGTTCAAATTATTTACTCTTAGTAAGACGTCTGTGTAACGGAGTTAACAGATGGAGAGAATATGTAGGTGAGCTGGTCAGGAGACTGATGGGCCCCACCAGGAATGTAATTAGGATCTGGCTTCGCAATAACGTCCAAGTGTCTGATTCTGGCAACGCAGATGCTGTCTTTCACATTCTGAGACCACATCGAAAAAGACTTCAGAGATTATGTTCACAGGTGCAAGAGGTGTGTAGTTAGCAAGGCTCCGGAACCTGAGGCTAGGGCCCCTCTCGTTTTTCATTGCTACATCAGCTGCTTTGAAATTAGTGTGCATTCATTTCTGGTCAGCAGAAGATTATAACAACAAGTCTGCTGATGTCTTAGTGGTGACTGACCACTTTACCAAGCTGGCGTGTGCATATTCCTGCCCTGATCTGTAGTAGTCTGTAGCTTGGGCTCTTTGGCATAATTTATTTTGTGTGTATGGCTTTCATGTGTGTATTCATTCTGGGGCGAGGGAAAAAGAAACTGGCAGATAGGTGGGATGGTACGATGTACACGATTATCCCACCGTTGGGATTTTGACACAGTGACTGCGGACAGAGGAGATGTAAGGTGCCTATGGCATCTCTGCTATGGTTGGTGTGGGGTAGGATCACCACCTAGTCAGTCAATGGACAGCTGTCTTTTGCTGATGGACTTGTTGTCCTTTATCTGGGGGTCCCTCATCTGCATTTTATTTTCCTCACAGCCAAACGTCAAAAAAAGCGCAACACATGACATACCAGACAGCTAATAAGTTATTACTGACTAGTCCAACAGAAAGAAGGCATCTGACTTTGCACCCTTTTGTCTAGTTTAGCTCTCGCCCACAAGTAAAAGTCAGTCCAAGACTAACTCTTGTTCAGTCTCTTGCTCGGTTACTCTCTTTTTCTTTTCCTCGCTTCCTTCAACGTCATCCTCAGTTTCTTTGTCGCCTCTGCCATGATGTCCATACAGAGAATACTGCACTACCTTCTTCTTATAGCTAGCGAATGGGTCTTGTTATTGTTGCGTGAGGTGGTGCCATAAAGCATTACGTAGTTCTTGCAAGAGGTGTCGCGCCCGGCCCACCAAAGTTACATAGTGCAATCCCAGGCGTACCTGCCATGGCACAGGCGTCATTCTCCGTCAGTCGATGTACCACCAACATTATTTTGAAGCTGTTGTTTTGAAAATTGTTACATAATGTTGCTTTAATTCCTTACTATAAGATATGCAGGATGATAAAACATCTGTAGATTTGTTGACATGATTGATTTTTGTTTTGGGTCATTTTATTTTGTATGTTGTTTATTTCGTCTGTGTATGTTTGTATTTCCCATGAGGGATCCATAAACTACATTCAGTTTAATCCAGTCATTCATACTGTATATCATTATTGTAGGTCTAGAAGCAGTTAAGTTCTTTTCAACAAAAACATGACTGGCTGCACCTTATAGAAACCAGATATAATGTTAAAATGTAATATCTACCATTTGCAGCCACAAATCAGCCGTCTACTGTTGATTAACATACGGGTTACGACGTTTACGCTACTTTATCTGAGTTGAACTCTGGCTTGTTACGCTGACGTTAACGTTAAGGCACAACACTTAACAAAACTAGTTTGCCATCCTATAGAACAAACATTCCAAGCATCAGTTCTTTTTAGTGGCGATGAAGGCTGAAATCGGTTTTGTTCAGACACCCGTCTAGTCCAAACAAACACCGAATCCATCCATTTACTAATCTTCATTATCCACGCTACGTAGCTAGCTAGCTAGCAAGACGATGCCATGGAGATGAAACGACAACACCCATGAACATGACTTGGGTTGGGTTAATGCTATGCTAGCCAGTCAGCTTCGTTAGTGGACAACAATAAGCAAATAAACACTTCGCAGGCTAATCTGCGTTAGGTCACCTAAAATTAAATGATTGACTATTCAGTCTTGAACAGAAGTTTTCATATAAATGCACAACTACCCGTAAAAAAGAATTGATAAGATACCCAAAAGATGTCTCCCACCACTTCTCCAGAACTCTCAGGCAAGGCGAATTCAACGGAGCTCGTGCTTTGCACAGCTGGAGAACTGTTGCTCTGGCCGATCACCTGCCCTCTCACATTTTACTCTTTGAACAAACTCCATTCATTTCTCTCAGGCGACCATCAGTACCTACGCGATGTCAGTAGATCATTAGGCAAATTACACTGGAATCACATGAAGTGTGTGTTCCTAGTTTTTTCCGGTTTCCTTTAGTAACGTTTACCGTGACGTCACACCCACGCCCCTTACATGTCTAGCGTAGCTGTGTCAGTTATCCGACAGTTTGTTAAAAGTCGGCCAGTCTGTTAATAATTTAATAATAAAGTTTAATAATAGATTAACATGAAGACGCGAATGTAGCCGACAACACACACATGCCGATATTTAACCCCGTTACGATAGTTCTGTTATATGACCTCCACACATGGACAGATTATGAGATCAAGGGCCCCTGGGCACAAAAGCCTTCTAGGTCCTCCAACTCCTGGGCACACAACAAGAAGCAACTCATAGTCCAAACCAACTGATGCTTGGGTGACATATTTAATACCGGTATATTTCCTACAGGAGTCACACCACATCAACTCATAGCGTAATTAGTATTGCAGCCAAAAGTGACTGAATTAGGCTATATTTGCTCACATCTCCTAACATTTCATTTGGTTCGCTCAACAAAATGACCACCAACGGCAAATCAAATGTTAGCAAACAATACGTTTTAAAGGTTCATGAAAATGTGTAGGCTAATTCATAATGGAATATCGAAGCTATTTACCAAATTTCAAATAAATTGGCCACAAGATATCACTACAGCACCCTACAGCGTGTTTTCCTCTATAGTTAGTATAGTTTTCAAACATATTCTTGCCTTCAATTAATAAAAAAAAAATCTTACATGTTACATGTATATTCCTGCATATTTCTCAAAACTCTGTAAATAAATGGCAAGTACATTTATACAAAGAAGCTCATATTGTTCCTTATGTATACATATAAATCCATTGGGCACAGGCCCCTTTATAACGTCTGTCAGTGACAGGGGCACCACTAAGAATTCTGGGCCCTCTGACAGAATTTTCAGTGTTTTCATGTTGTGCTGTTGCTTGCTCATATCTCTCTTTGATTTGATGTGGCACTACTTAGCAACACTAAGGACATACGGGTTTATTACCTGCGTTTGACTTATTCTGTTGCCATTACATTAGTGGATCGGGTCCCGGACTTTGACATCTCTCTCTTTCTCTTTTTTTTGTTTTCTTTCAATCAAACTTCCGCACTCTGACCAACATGGCAGCCTCCGGAACGGTGCGTTCTCTCTCCCAAGCCCTGAAACCCATAGGCCTTTTGGGTGGAAGACTGGGAAATTCAGCCAGAGTAAGTCCGATTTTATTGATTTATTCAGGTAGAAGTGGATTTGCCGTGTATATTATTATCTAAACCATACTATGATAACTGGGTTACAGTTTTCTGACTAACCCCATATGCAAGGTCAATCTGGTGGGAGTGGATGATGTTAGCAATAGCTAGCTAACGATGTTTAGAATCTTACCTACAGCTCACGTTACAGCATGCGATCCGCGTCCGGTCAGGTCTTATAACGTTATTCAAATAACTGCAGTGACTTTGATACGTTACTTACAGAACATTTCTATGTAGCGTACAGTAGACGTATTGAGTGAGCTAGTTAGCCAGCTGGTTAGCTATCGTTAGCTCAGTTCATTTTAGGCTTATAGATGGAAACCCAGCTGGTGGCTAGATAATGTCTGCTAGTTTATCGTGCAGGGGGTAATGGTAAATTAGCCTAAACTAGTTAATCTCTCTATTCCTCTGCTACATTAGACAATTTATTAGATGATAAACCCCTTGAGAAAAACTCTCGCTTTCACAGTGAAAAGCTCTCCCAAACGTAGCCACTCTCTCACCCACAAACGATTGAAACACCTTTCGTGTATTAATACATGGCCACTTAAAGTAACACTATGCAACAATTTGACACTTTTTGAGGTATGGTTTTATAGGCAACTAGTTTTGGTACCATCCTCAAATTCATTTTGATAGCATATGGTCATGTGAAGGACAGATAAACACCTCTGTCTTCCCCACTAGCCATCCAAGATATGCCCTATGTAGCTCTGTGTAACAGACTGGAACCCCTTGCAAAAATGAAAGAAAAGCTTTCACACGCATGACATTGCCAGCTATACTGCCAAAAGACACCAGTTAGTGTATTGGCAAGCTTATATCAGTGTCAGCTGGGCTGTTGGTGGTGTTTGCAAGGTTTTTGCATGCCTTTTAGGTAGTTAGGTTACTAGTTTTGGAACAGAACTTTGTATTGCTGCTTTAACACTAATTGTGTCATGGAAAGTCTTGGTTGTTTGCCCACAGGTGTTCAGTGCTGCGGTCAACTATCATGGAGGGAAGTCGATTTACACGGTGAGTGAGCAGGGTGTCTGCTGCTCTCCACATTCCAGCACCTTGCTCTGGAGTAAAACTGGTCCTTATCTCGGCTATTTGCGGAATCTGCTGCTATTTACATCCTGAGGTGGTGGGGAGAATTTGGGAGTAGAGAAGATGACTTGGTTACCATTCCTCCTTGCTACTCCAGCATTCCTAGAGTTTACTATTCATTTAACACAGATTGCAGATGACCCTGGAACAGATCAAGCCATTGTTTAGCATGATTTTGTCATTTCAAGCCAAACCTGTTCTAGAACCACCTTCAGTCCTCTGTTTTCTTTTAAACAAGCCTAAATATCTTTGGGGTACATGCTACAGGTTAACTTTTCATCTGTACTCTTGAGTTCTGGTGTTTTGCCTTTCTCTTACTGACTGGTTCTCTCTCTCTCCTTTCATCCGCCATCCTCAAAAAGGGTCCAATTATTGTAAGTACTAGTTGGTCATTGTATTCACATGATACTTAACACTCAAACCAACACCCTTCAATGACTTGTTAGATACACTGGACAAAAACTGGGCCTGGGTTTAATTCTGAACTGGTTACTTCTTCAGCCACCCCCTGCAAAGTATGGAGGTCGACACACTGTGACCCTCATTCCCGGAGATGGGATTGGGCCCGAGCTGCTCAACCACGTGAGAGAGCTCTTCAGGTATGCAAAGAGGGCCAGTGGAGCTAAAGTTAGAACCAAACTGATACACTGGAATTTTACTGGTTTCAAGAAGCTCTTGAGGTGGTGTGATTGTGCTGTAGCTGTTTCTACACTCTGGTAAAAGCTGTTATATTGTCACCATTTTGAAGGTTTAGCTGCGTTCCTGTGGACTTTGAGGTGGTGAATGTGAACTCCTCTCTTGACGCTGAGGATGACATCAATAACGCCATCACTGCCATCCGGCGTAATGGAGTGGCTCTTAAGGGTCAGTATGAATCATGCACCGTTATTTGAAAATACTGCTTCAGTTTGACTCTCACACAGTGACGTCAGTGAAGTCATGGTGAAATGAATTACAATGTTCAACCCACATATATATTCCTTGTTTGTAGGAAACATTGAAACCAACCACATTATGCCACCATCCCATAAATCTAGGAATAACCTCCTCCGGTAAGATTATTTTAATCATTGACATTATGTGATGCATGTTGTATGGGTGTATTATCCATATATCATATATACATATACAGAAAACAACTGACAAATACATTCAGTTGCAAGTTTATTTATTGTCAGTGCTTCTTCCTAGTTGGTAGAATAAGGCGAATGAAATGGATTTAGAAATGCCTTAAAAAAAATATACTTTTTCATTAGTAGTTTTAGACGTCTTATGTTTCCAATACAGAACAGTTGGTCGTCTTTCAGTCAGCTGGTTGGATTTTTTTCCAGCGGTATTAGGGTGGCCATTTTTGCTAGCCTGGATGCATTTTGACAGAATGCCAGTGGCGTTGCCTCCCAATGACTCTCAGCTTCTCCCCTTTCTCTCTCTTAGCACAACTCTGGACCTCTATGCCAATGTAATGCACTGCAAGTCCCTCCCAGGGGTCCAGACGCGCCACCAGAACATAGACATCATCATCATCAGAGAGAACACAGAGGGGGAGTACAGTAGTCTTGAGCATGAGGTGAGTCTGTATGCTCTCTCTCACTCTCACACACACACACACTCACACACAGCCTCTCTCCTCATCACTTCGTCTATTTTCTGTCATTCCCTGTCAGAGTGTGTCTGGTGTTGTGGAGAGTATGAAGATCATCACCAGGCACAACTCCCTGCGCATCGCTGAATACGCCTTCAAACTGGCCCGCGAAAAGGGTCGCCACAGGGTCACAGCTGTGCACAAGGCCAACATTATGTGAGTTGCTCCAGTCTGCCATGTCTCATCATCTTTCCCCCTAACACCCCCCCCCCCCCCCCCCCCCACACACACACACACACACACGCACACATAAACTGGGTTGCACTAGTACTGAGCATTTAGGAATCTGTAATAATCCTTTCTTTTCCTACTTCCTCTCGTGATCATCTTCGACAGGTGTAATATTAGTATTTTCTGACTTGCTGTACTTATTAACCAGTATCTTGATACTGCTGCTTGATACTTAATGTTTTGTACTTTTATACCAGGCTTATAAGGAGACCTTCTATATTCATGGTCTTGCACACTAGGCTTTTCGTTTATCACCATGTAAGAATTGCTGTCAGGTGTTTGAGTTTATCATTTAATGTAGTTGTTTAAAATGGGAGCATCTGATAAGTGAAAAAGAAATCTAAGGCTAGAGGTTAACGGCTCTTCTCTCTGGCCTTCAGGAAGCTTGGTGACGGCCTCTTCCTGCAGTGCTGTAAGGAGGTGGCATCCGGATATCCAGAAATCACCTTCGACAGCATGATTGTGGACAACACCACTATGCAGGTTAGCAACTCATCAGTTTGCAACAGCCTTCACCATGATGAATCATATTGTATTTATGGGTAGACATGGTTCCTCGCTGAAAGAGGCACTAGTGTGTTATTGTCTAAAAGTAGCGACTAACTAGAAAACAGCCATGACATGCTTTGTAGGTTTTTTTTTTTACCTCCCCTTCATGTGACCATGTACCATCAAAATGAATTTGAGGATTTTATGAAAACAAGCTGCCTATAAAAATAAGTACAAATTGTTTCTGTAAAATTGCTTCAACTATAACAGAAGAAGTGCTGATATAGTGAATGTCAGAATAGCTGTGGTTATCTTCTGCACTTGGCCAACATCTTATCCACTGTGCTTATTCCTTGTAACATTTCCTCCCAATTTTCTTAAATAAATAATTTTATAACATTAATCAAGCTTGTATGACCATTGCTCAGTATGTTTAAAAATGTTTTGGTGTTTTTTTTTTCCTTCTTTTTCTTTTCAGCTTGTTTCCAAACCTCAACAGTTTGACGTCATGGTGATGCCAAACCTGTACGGGAATGTGGTCAGCAACGTGTGCGCTGGACTGGTGGGTGGCCCTGGTCTGGTGCCTGGTGCCAACTACGGCAACAACTACGCCGTCTTTGAGACCGTGAGTAGCACATTATCGTCAGTAGATTACTTAGGGTGCATAGAAAACTCAACAATTTCTGTAAAGATGATGGTGAGAAGCATCCTGCAGAATTCCTGGCCATGAATTCAACCCCCTACCCCCCCTCAATACTGGAGCCTCTCTGGTTGTTTTCACCAACTTGGTGTTCTCCTGGCTGGCTAGGCTTGCTGTCAGATTGATGGCTGCTCTCTTTTGTCCACAAGGCCACTAGGAATACAGGCAAGAGCATTGCTGACAGGAATATTGCCAACCCCACCGCCATGCTGCTGGCCAGCTGCCTCATGCTCGACCACCTCAAGTGAGTCCCCCACTTCACAGCACCAGTGCAATGTGCCCATATTTCATAAGTCATGTAGAGAATGTTTGTTTTGATGATGTTTTGCTTGTTTCAAAAATGTCAGGTTTTTACGATTGACTACAGTTTAGGTCCTCACAGCAGATTCTGACTGCATGGTCCTGTGTGTTTTCAAGTCTTTGACCGTGTATTTGTTGTTAAAGTGAAAACTTGAACAAATCATCTCTCGATTTTTTTTTTTTTTTTTTCCAGGCTTCATGACTATGCAAGTATGGTCCGCCTTGCTGTCCGTAAGACCATAAACGAGACTCGGGTAGGTATCCACTCCTTATCACAAGACCTGCCTGAAAGCTTGTGGTTGTTCAAATATTTTGACACTTTCAAAAGTAAACCTGCGATCATTTCCAGCCAAGTCTAGAAATGGAAACACCATTAGTAATTAAACTTCATCTCTTAGTCTGTTGTATGTACTCCACCGTTATGAAATATTTGGCTGAAGTCACAGATTGCTACATATGCTGTTTACGCTAATACTGCCTGTGTGTTTACACATGTGCTCGGCGAAATATGATTTTTTTTAATTTTTTTTTTGGAGAATTGATGTTTGCCTCTCTTGGTTGTTGTAGTTGCACACTCCAGACATTGGGGGGCAGGGCACCACCTCGGAGGTGGTCCAGTCCATCATGAATCACATCCAGAGCACTGGGCCCCTTACCAGTGAGCATCTCTAACTGCTCGGCTTCATGTACACCCACTCCAGGACCACCACACAGGTGGGCATCACCGGTTGTCTGCACAGTGTGTGTAGAGTGGGAGGGCAACCCAATTATGGGTGGAATGTAATCAGGTTATTTTTTAAGTAAAAAGCGATGTGAGGGGCGACAGTGGTACAGGAGGTAGATAAGTCGTTTAGTAATCAGAAGGTTGCTAGTTCGATTCCCTGTCGAAGCGTCCTTGAGCAAGACACTGAACCCCTAATTGCTCCTGATGTGCAGTGTGCCATCAGTGTAAATGTAAAATGTGTATACATCCTTGTAAGTCGCTTTGGATAAAAGCGTCTGCTAAATGACTAAATGTAAATGTAAATGTAATGATTGATTGTTGTTGTTGATTGATGTGACTGAGTTTTCAGTATGAGTAACTATGCAATATTACATTTAATAAAATTTTGGAACATTATAGTATTTAAAAGCTACGTTCCACAGCACTTATTCTCAATATATATGAAAGAGTTGCAGAATGTCATTGTTTCATTGTCAGACGAGTGTGTGTGTGTATATACCTGTGTACACCCTTGGAAAAGGCCATTCAAATGCTGTCCTTTATCTCCCCTTTCCTCTAGATCAAACTACTTTAAGAAGACTTCCATTTGAACTCAAGTAAATGTGTTTTCACCCCATGAGTTTCCCTTGTGACTGACCACCAACGTGTCTGTGTGTGGGTGTATTTGAGGGAGAGAGATTTGGTGTTCTCCAATAACAGCATGGTTGAACATAATTTTGCTCATTTTCCCAAAACACTTCGTATTCAGTAGCCAGCAACTCATCTCCAATAACACAAAATTGCCTTTCAGTTTTCATATCACATTCCAAGGTACACTTTTCATCATAACAAACCTTATTCAATATCTTGCCCAATTCCATTATTTTGTAGCTCTTAATGGTGGTCCAATTACACAAAGGTTTACATTGGCTAGCGGAGGTCTAATCTGGTGGGGCAGCTACAGTTCACTCTCAACCCCAGGACTCCCCTCCGCTGTAAATGCTATCGGCTTGAGACCCCATGACCCAGTCTCCTCACCTCTGCTGCTTATTTGTCTTCACCTCGCGGCCCTCGCTGTGGAGATCGGTGTCGGGCCTCGCCCGCTGCTCTGCCACCCTCTGTTCCACGGGCTCGATCCCTACCAGGGGAGCCATCAGGACGGGATTTCACACGAGGTGTTATGAAATTGTTTGTTGGTATTTTAAGTGGCCTTTTCACCTTTCTTTTGTTCGCACTGCCTTGTGATATTGGTTTGTTTGCCAATTCCGTTTGGTTTCTGCCACATTTGTCTAATGAACCTTTAATCATTTTGTTTCTTTTCATTACTGTTACAAGTGTCCTGTTAAGTGAACAGTGCTTTATGTGCCTGTTTTTTATTTATTCTTTCAAAATCTTAAATGTAAAATACTTAAAAGAAAATAACCTTAAAGCTGTCTGTTATCCTGAAGAAGTTTCATGTTGTATTTTATCTAATATACTAAATACAATGTAGCCAAAGCACGCATGGCTGGAATATCAAAACTGCAGAAATCTAAATAAAACGTTTGTTCATCCATTCCTCTGTGTAATTTGTTCTGTAGATGTACACAAACGAAACTGTAAATTCTATAGTTCTTTTGAGTTCCTTTGTCCCGCAGATCACAAGTAGCAGTTTAAAAGACTCAAGCGGCCCTTACTCTTAATGGAGTATTACATTGAGACAGAATACCAAGCCTCCCCTCAGAAGATCTATGCTTTGCTCTGCTTTGCTTTGGCAACTGGAGGCCGTGTTAATCCTCCTTGGATCCTCACATTACTCATGAAAAATAGCCACTGATTCCGAGCACAGCTGACCCGCCAAGTCTTAGAGCCTCGCTTCCAGCAAACCAAGCAGCTGGGTGGAGAACGTGACTGATTTGCTTCCTGTGATTTTTATAACTCTTTAAATCCAAGGCCACATTTTTCTGTGAGAAGCTGATTTTGATTTTTTTTTTCTGTGATGAAGCATTCATATTGTTTTGTGGTATTTACCCACTAGATGGCGACAAAGTACAGTAGCATCGGAGTGAATGAATGAGAGGCATTGGAGGGCACAGGAGCACCACGTGTCATATTAATGGTGGGTGTGTGTGTGTGTGTGTGTGTGTGTGACAGTGCAGAGTTCACTAACATAATCACTTTAATTAGCACGTACAGCGTGTTAGAGCAGTGGAACATTCTGTGAAAAACAACTTGGATATGTCAAGCTCCAGAGCATGTGGAATGTTTTCAGCTAAAAGGGGAAAAAAAATGAACGTGGAAAAAAATGGTCACTGAAAATATTTGTCAAAAAAGCTGTGTTTTTGCTGCTGCAGGTTCTGTCGCAGAGAAAGTCAGAAGGCTACCTGATGAAAATCGCCTGCCACAGCCCCCATGACTCCAGTGGAAAGTTCTAGATGGCAGGGAGAGTGTCCAGCAGTCCCTCATGTTTAAATATATAACCATGACCAGGAAACATCCCTGTTAACAGTAAATATCCCTTTTAGAGGGAGATACGGAAATATGAGACCTGTAATGATAAATGACGTGGGGGTCTGCGCTGGGAGTTTATTCATGAGTATATTTGGCCACTCACATTTTGGCCCCATTATCTCATCTTAACTCCCTCCAGTTGTCAGGGATCTAGTCTGCCGAGACTTGAAGTTGGCTTGCATCTATCGATCCTTTGTTTGGAGGCAAAGTTCCCAACCATCCACTTCTCACCTCTTCCCTCTTTCTCTCTCTCTTTCCCAGCTGCTATGTCGCCTTCAAGTTCTCTGTCACTGCTGATCAATCTTCCATAGCTTCCCTAATCGTCACAATCTCATGTCGGCATACATCCCCAGAGGACATGCACAGCACTGGCCAATATGAGTCAGCAGTGCCTGAAAGCAAAAGCACATCGGTGGGAAGGTGCAGCTGCCTTTAAAACCACAAATGTTTTTTTTTTTACCACAATTGTCAAAGGTCAACTTCATTCTTGTTGCTGTATTCCACTGGTTAATCTGAAGCAATAACTTGCTTTCACCAACTTTGTGAAGAATTGAACTATTGCCAGAACATCAACAATCTCATGTGGAGTGTTGTGAGAATTCTACGGGTCATAAACTTTACTCTTTAAAAAAGAGGGTTGTTTTGCTTCAGTCTGAAGTGTCTACATGCTGAATGTCATTTGTCCAGCCTGACCTTTGACCTCTGCGGGTCTTTTGTATGTCAGATAAGATTTGACGCCTCCTCCGTGGCTTCAGTTCAAGCTGTTCCCCTGACAAACGAGGTGCCTGTTTTGCCAGACATTGAAATGAAAACGATATTATACACATAGTAATATTAGCTGCCACGACTTGTAGCGCTCGTCATACCTTTCCCCAGCTCGTTTCCCTTTGCCTGTCCTTGGAGTGTTTATGCGCTGAAATCCCACTTCCAAAAGGTCACTTCCTATTCAGCCTCGCCTGACCATAATTTAGTATGTGTGTGTTCTCACTATTTGAGCCTCTTTGTTTTATTTTTTTTGTGTTTTTTTTTGCCATCTCCCAAAATGCTCTGTCCTCTCCCCAATGATGGTAATTAATCAGCCCTGTCTCCATTAGGCATCCTGCCCTACGCTCGGTGTGTATTGGCCTAAGCCTTGCTTAGCGCTTAGCGCTGCTGCAGCAGCATATACACATGTGGTTTTGAGGGAGATGTGGTCGCTCAGCGGTTTCCTCCGTTTCCAGGCCCCTAACAGACGCTTCTCAGCGTCCAGCCGGCCTCTGGTCAGAGCAGCCCATGCCCCCAAGACCTCAACGGGAGGTTTCACATGCCTGGACTCTCTGGGTGTACAGTAAAGGGGAGAGGGGGGGGGGGGGGGGGGGTTGTAGTGTGTACAGTATGATGATGATGATGAAGTGTTGTGAATCCATGTCCAAGTGGAGTGGCCCAGATGCTTGCCTTATAAGTGCATATTTTGCTCACATGTAACCCCAGGGGAAGGGGGTCGTGCCGGGAAAGGCTTGCGGCATGTGTTGATGGGCTTTTAGTGGGGGGCCGCTTTAGGGGCCCCGTCAGGCGAAAGGGGGTGGGGGTGGGAATTGATCCCACCTGTGTGAAAGCTGTGCTCTGGCTCCGTGGGCTTGTTGGCTCCGCTATCTGTTGCTGTCAGAGGGTGCAGGGCGATAATCTGTGGTGGTGGGGGGGGGGGGGGGGGGGGGGGGGGGGGGGGGGGACGGAGGTGCTGGGGAGATGAGACAAAAGACCAAAGAGGCCCTTTATTGCATCACATGTGGGGCAGAGGTCTGCCGTAGCACCGGCTCCCTGCTGAGGCCCCCCTGCGCATGCGCATGCGCCGCACGGCACTTTATTTCAGCCGGGGCTCGACACGATGAAACCAGCTGGAATACTGAGGCCCGTGTTTTGCTGTTATATATATATATATATATATATATATATATATATATATAATGCAGGGGTCAAGCCAGCTAGTCACGAGCATGGCATTCAGTCAGGGTGAATTTATGACTCGAATGACAAAGAGCGAGCGAGAGCGAGAGCGAGAGTGGAAGGCTAACTATAGTTGAATAGTGAGCTGTGTGTGTGTGAGTGATGAACTGGTCAATATTTTCTGACCACCTTCCTTTTTTTTCTTTCCATGCCTCTGTTTCCGGGCAGCAAGTGCCAAAGCTGCATTTCATCAGCGGCTGTGCATTGCCTTCATGACAACCTACACTACACAAACGTACACAAACGTGATGTGCAGGCGCAGAAGTGTGAACACGCGCCAGTTCCTCCCTCTCTGCGTCTCCCCTCTCTTGCAAAAATCCGGGGAAAACAAAGCCCCAGAACTTTTGTTCCCAAAGCAGAGGACAACGCTATGCCAGTTCACAGTGACTGGCCCAATCGATCAAATGCGCTCTGTGTGGAGGGCTTGTGCTTTCCTCTCCTACTGACTCCCTAGAATCCTCTTGTGGTTCCGTGAGACTCTGGTGCTTGTTGCCAGAGGCTGGTCTAGACAGCTATTGAGCTCATTTACAGCCATTCCTCATGGATTCCTGCAAGGCACAGAGAGAGAGAGAGAGAGAGAGAGAGAGAGAGAGAGAGAGAGAGAGAGAGAGAGAGAGAGAGAAGGAGAGAGAGAGAGAGAGAGAAGGAGATAGGGGAGTGAGATAGAGAGAGAGAGAGAGAGAAAGAGAGATAGGGGAGAAAGAGAGAGAGAGAGAGAGAGAGAGAGAGAGAGAGATAGGGGAGAAAGAGAGAGAGAGAGAGAGAGAGAGAGAGAGAGAGAGAAGGAGAGATAGAGCAGTGAGATAGAGCCTGGGGAATGAGATCGAGGACCTGGAAGTGATAAAGAGCAAAGAGCAGATCTGTGAGGTGCATGACTGATCATTATCATTCGGCCAACTTCAAAAGGATATGATCACCTAGAAACACAGAGTGATCCATGCCCTTACTCCTGCTCTGAAGACTGTGGACATACCCTCCATTAGAACACAGTTTAATCTCTCTACCTCTTCCTGGGATGAGACTTTCAATATAAAAAAGATTCCTTTGTTTGCTGTTTTTTGAAGCCGTTTTCCATGGCCTTCTTATTCATGCTTGACACATAATCCCAACCCATCTCTCCTCTCTTTTTCTGCCTCTATCCCTCTCTCTGTCTCCTTCTCTCTCTCTCCCCCTCTCTCTCTCTCTCTCGCCCTACAACATAAGAAATGTCTGGTTATCTCCTCCGCCCCATGTCATGCTTTTAGGTGAACCGTTTCTAAAATGCTTTTGATTAAAACAGATTTTTCAGTAAATCCACCAGAAAACACAAGTCTGATTAATATTTGCCTGTGTTCGTTGTTTCCATATGACTAAAGCTGACTTTTTGCAGAACTACCTGCAGCTTTTCATGCTAATTTATGGCGACTGCAGGATTGTGTCGCAAATTTTTTATTATTTATCATCTAAATGAACATTGAACGTTGCAGAAAACACCCAGGGCACTTTTGGGGCATGAGACAGACATCCAGGATTCTTTCAGTAAACCTTTTCTCATTTTTAACCTAAAAGGACCACTGGCACAAATCCTGTTACATACCTCTGTTGGACACACAGCTCTTTATAAGCCCTTTTTCTCCTTTGTGTGCTCCTAAAAAGCATTCGTTTCCCATGATCAGGTTAAGCAGTGTTCCTCCGAATGCCGTCCTCATCTGAGGTGACAGGAGATGGGCCCCTAGTAGGGCCTCACTCAGGGTAATGAGCCTTAGTCTGCTCGGGCCCCTGCGGCCCCGTCGCCACTCCCTCCAGCTGACCGCCGGACCGAAACGGAGGAGCAGACCGGGCAAGCCAACACGAGGCTCTGTGGTCGTGGGTATCCATCCAGGTTACAGCTGTTCCTGTCTGCTTTCCACCCTGGTGCTGTAAATTCACCACGCCAAACATGTCTGCTAGGTATGCGGAGGTCCTCATGCTGGTCATAATACATGGAGATACCATGACATCAGAGCCCTTACAAGGGTAATATCTGTAAATGCATACTGTGGTGTGGAGGTCGAGGTTTTCCCACTGTCTCCTGTTGTATGTATACATCCAGCATATGAATGATTGTTGTTTACCGATGTGGGTATGTGTGCGTATGTGCGTGTGTGCGTGTGTGCTCCTATTTTTGTCACTCTTTGAAGCGGAAGGTAAAGTACAGAACTACCTGTTCTTGGGCCCTGGGCAAGAATTGGCCTACTTATCTCTGCCATTCAGTGCCATTTTTCAAATTCCAACTTAACTTCAATGCCTGCAGGCCCCGTGCGTTAAGCCCCAAAGCCTAACATATCAGACAGCTCCCACACTTTCCCCTCATTAAGTCTCTCAGCCCTACTCCGCACAGCCTCACCTCCAAGGGATCTCTGCACCGGCCACCCAGGCGCAGATATATTTCACCCCACGCTGTCATGGCCATGACAAGGACCTGCAGGCTGACACGCCGATAGCTCCAGAATGGCTGCACCCCGGTGGAAGACTGAACGTGAAGAGTCGAGGTTGGAAGGACATCTGTTGAACTGACAAAATATTTCACCTGATTTTTTTTTTTCTTAGTCGTATGGTTTTCTATTTCCACACACGGACAAACACACATACACCGCCTTGTTCCTCTCCAGTCTCCCTCTCCGATCTCCCTTCCTCGCTCTCTCTCCTGTTTATTGGCACACTGGCCAATATAAACATGTCCCACGGCACTGTGTGGCCTATGGCCGCTACACTGACTCGGGACTTTAAATGCTGCCACTGCATGCTCACAGTGCAATAGTGGCCTCCTCTCCCCCTGCCTCGCAACAAAGCCCTGCTGCCCGGAGTCTCTAATAGCTTCCAGGGGTCCTTTAATGATGATTAACCCGGCAGTGCATTTAGTGTCCCCCTCAGCACTAAAACCCAGAGATATCCACTCGCTGCTCGGCTCGCTAGCCTGGCATGCCGGGCTCTCTTTCTCCTCTGATCAATCAGCACGAGACAGAGTGGCGCATTCCGTTTCACACGCCGTCGTAGAGGACGGACGGCACACACAGACTCTTCTTTCAGTCCCACACTTCCCAGCAGGCATCCCCCTCTCTCTCTCTCTCTCTCTCTCTCTCTCTCTCTCTCTCTCTCTCTCTCTCCCCCCAATCTTAATTATTCATCCTTCTATGATTACTTTCGAACAACGGGGGAGGGAGCCCCCAAAGCATCTTGAAGAGAAACAATGCAGCCCTTGTGTAATGTACAGAAGATGGACAGCGAAGAGGAGAAGAGGAGAAGAGGAAGAGTTAGAGGAGAGATGAAAGGAAAAACAACCTAGATAGATAGATAGATAGATAGACAGATAGATAGATAGATAGACTTAGACAAACAGGTAGCTAGATAGACATGCAGACAGACAAACAGACAGGTATCTAGCAGGAGGCGTGAGCTGTCTGTTGCACACATGGTGCATGCTTTACTTGTCCCTTGTGTGTCTTATTTTCCATGGAAATGTGATATGGAAATCTCACCTGATCCTGTTTGACCAGAAAAAACTGCCCAAAAGACAGTGGCTTAGGCTTAGACAGTACAAAACGCTGGACTAATTTTAACCTCTGAGTAGCCACCACTCCTACTCTTCTTTCTTCATTATTTAAGCTAACTTAATACTCCGCGGGGACCCATTTAAAGGACGCACATCATTAAAGGATAATGCACTGTCACTCTGATGGTGTTGGCTTGTATAGTTAGGCAGGAGTCCCATTCTAAAAAATGGTGCCTGTACGATATTTTATGAATGAATGACTGGACAAAAAATAAGCACGTGTGGGGAAAAAAGGGTTGTCTGTTCAATGCCAAGTTTGACCTAATATGAAATGCATGATGGATGGATGAACCGCTGAGACAAGCATGGAACCCCGTATGTGTTTGAGCTTGTAAAAGTGTGCTTGGTATTAGCTCGGTATTTATTATAAAGGGAAACCAGTAAAAGGAGATGACAGAGCAAGTGTGACCCATTCCCATACTGTGTTGTTTACGTAGTGCTATTGCTATGACAGCACATTTGTGTTCCTCTTTGTATCCAGGCTGGATCTCTCTTTCAGAGATCCAGACAATTGATACTTTGCATCATATTTTCACTTTTCAGGGCTTTTCTTTCCATAAAGAAATGTAGACGTTATATATATATATATATATATATATATAAACTTCCATATTTATACAATGAAATTGATTTAAAGCCCCATTCTGTCTCTGTCGCTGTACATATACCACTCGAACAGTGCACTATATACTATATACAATAAGACACCAGCTCGTAAACAGGCATGGAAGAACCATTAACTCCTGCCTACCCTGTCCCTATACAGTTCTCTGATTGGTGTCACATTGCATACTATAAACAGACATGGTTGACTAGATATGGGAGGAATGTACTTTGCGCAGTGTGATATATCATAAACAGCTTCTCTGCATTTATCGCATACCCTTTCCCAGTGACGTCGCAGATGTGTTTCCCAGATGTGGGGTCGAGAGAACATGGCTGTTTGGGCCCCGCTGTGGGACTGAAACATGCTTCCCTGCCCATGGACATAGAAAAGGAGACTTTTGGTCCCAATTAGCTCGGGGCCCCTGGGGCCGGTCCTGTCCAGGGGCCCCC
>NC_045155.1:3125088-3155088 GCF_900700415.2 Clupea harengus | reverse complement strand
GTGTGTGTGTGTGTGTGTGTGTGTGAGTGTGTGTGTGTGTATGTGTGTGTGTGTGGTACGATTTGCACATCTTTTTTAAAGCATCAGCAAGTATCATGTAAGGTATGTGTAGGTGTGGATGTGTGCATTTGTCTGTGTGTGTGTGTGTGTTTGTCCATGCTCCTCAGTCAAATGTCCTTTATACAGCAGCAGATCGTCTGATGTTTCCTGATGGTATATATAATGGGCTCAGGTAGATTTACGAGCCTCTCATGCTGTACATACTGATGATGTGTTCATTATACACACAGTAAATCACACCACCCTTGCACTGCACTTCCTTCCATTGGTCTCAGCCAAGACGGGCGATGGAAATTGGATAATTTGCGTGTGTAGGCGGCCAAGATGCCTCAAGTAGCGTGGGATCCTCTGGCAAAGTGACAGAAATTGATCGGATGGCGGCCATTGGGTGATTCAGATTGGGGTCGACTACATTGACAAGAGCCCGCACAATCCGATGTTGTGCTGATCAGCTCTGGAACCTCCACCACTGAACATAATACAGCTATATCAGCACAACTAATGAGACACTGCCCTGGCACAATGGCCTGTAAATAGTCCCAATCCCTTCAGGTGACAGACCTTAGCCTAATGTTCATGCCGTCTGAATAATTACACAATGACATTTATCGCCCCATTTAAAATGTCTAATATCACGTCACAATGGTCCTCTGTGTGTTCTCATTACACTCTTCTGATTAGCTGATATCATTGTCAGTTACTTAATAATGCTCCCCCCCTTTGACATGTCCTATTGCTTGGGTTTGCTTTATGTTAATGTTTTTGCTACGCCAAGCTTTTGAGACAGGCCATTTCTATTGTACTTGTCACTGTTGAACAGTTGAGCTAAGTATTGACTTGCCTGTGGGTGAGGTGACTGTGTGTCCTTGGCCCAGTCAGAAAAGGTTGTTGACAAATCAGGTGCATTATGTATGTTGCCGTTGGACAAATGGCCCTGCGATAAACAATTGGGCAGTGGCCCAAGGCCAAAGCCCTCAGTTTAGATCCAAGCGACAGCGCTGAAGCAGCAACTGTCAAATACGGGCGTGTGCGCGCACCGGCTGTATCAGGACATGTAATGGAGCGTATCCACTGTGATTACAATCTAAAAGATTGTTGACTAAAGTGCCAAAAGGACACTGTATATCACTATCAACCCCACCAGACCTAGCGATGTGAAAGGTTCACATATCCCGAGAGCGTAATCAATGCTTGGTAAACTATGCATTGATTACACTCTCGAGCACAATTTATGTCTGTCAGAGACAGAAATGTTATTAATGGGGTTTTGTTACAAGTGCCTGCAGTTAATACAAACTGTGGGTTAGAAAGAGCATGAGGCAAGGTGATTATCTGTCAGTGTGAACTACAGAGAAAGCAAAGAGACCTTGAGTGCGTGTGGGCGTATAGGTAATGGCACTTAATACTTTCATCAAGCCTGGAGCTCCTCTTGGACTTACCGGAAAGGACACGGATCGAGGAGTCTGATGAGTCACTCGCAACCGCCCTGATTAATACAAACTTAATTTGTATGTAAATAAACAATTTACATACAAGGCAAGGCAAGGCAAGATAGAGTGGGGAGCATGTCTACGATGCATGCTAATAGCTTAATAAGATTTCTAATTTCTCCCCGCTTGCATTTGTTAGTGGTTGACAGCGTATTGCTGTTGTGTGTGACTCAGAGCATGTTTTTTAAAACGTCACATGACCATCTATATCAGAGACAATTAGCAACAACAGCAATGACACTGGCAGCTGTTCCACATGTTGTGACAGCTGAATGAATGCTGTGGTTAGGGGTTCCAAATACGGAGGTTCACAACAAGGGTGGATATAGGCTCTCAAACAACATGGTTTTGAAAGCTGGACATTTTCAGCATGCCGAGCCTGTATTTCAATGTGACCGCTGTGCGCGCACAGTGAGAAGTCCCGTTAAAGTGGACTGACTGCCCTGAAGCCGAAGCCTTTCACAGCTCAACAGTTGCACGGACGCTAATGGCACGTCCTTCAGCACGCGCACTTGTTTGTGACTAGGGTAATGTAGGGAATGGGCTGGCAGGTGGTATACGTAACGCGAGACGCTAGACAGAAAGTGGAAGAGCAATCGCTTTCTCAACCTGTAGCCCCTGGCTTTGTTTTGGTTTGTTAGTGTAATAGGGCGACTCCTGGGGTGCGTTCTGAATGCCTGTGTGAGTCGCGGCGAGAAGGAGAGTGGAGAGAAAATGAGGGACATTGAATGGAAGGAGAAGGTAAAGGTGCAGATACTTCGCAGAGAAAGACACCCGTGTAAAGAGATAGCATACTGACAGAACAAGGCAAACGATTTTGGTGAAAAGTCAATTTTCCCTCTCAGAATTTGTGATGCCAAACGGTTGACCATTTTTAGTCCTCATAGTAATTAACTACGTTAGTTTTGCTACGTTATTTTGTTCTAATCTGTTTTAGGATCTAGAATTTAGGACGTCAATGAATTCCACTCACAACTGCGTATTCAGCAAAATATGTGTCCAAGCTAATTTACTCATTAACAACATCCTTTAAAACTTAACGCTACCCTTCAACACAATAACAACTTTTTAGAGGAAGTATTCAACCGGACACGGTTTCATCTGCGGCAGGTTTTGCAAAGGATAAGAACATTAAACAAATCTGCCAACCAAAATGTAGCCAAGAGTTGGGATTATTCTCCTAGTTTTTATGAAGCCGAATGTGTGCACATTTGGCAACAGCAAACAACGCAATTGGTAGGCAACACGTTTTGAATAACATTTCTGTAGTAATTATGTGTAACGCTGCAACAGAAGTAAAAATGTATTTTGCCCGTTCACATCTAACTGCTTTTGGCAACGTATTTGACATGGTATTTTACTCTATTTGTGAGGCGTTTTTGTTGCTCTGCCAACACTGTTATGCAAGAGTCATGAGACCCGCGTCACCATACTTAGGGATGATGTGAACAGGAGCAGGTGCATTTCCACCACAGGAACTATTTTAGTAACAGAGGAATCATTTCAGGAACTCTTTTTTCTGTAATGCAGGAACTAGGGAAACTTTTTTGTGTTATCTACTCCACAGGAAGGACTTTTTCTTACTTCTGATGGAATTTGCACACTGAATGTTGCGAGCTAATTTAATGCAACATGGTGACTAATGTGTCATATGAAAAAGATACCAGCTTAGTAAGCTTAAAGTAAGCTTGAACCAGAATTCAGATGAGAAAATTAGTTTGCTTCCTAGGTAGCAGGAAAGTATTGTGATGGTGTGTAAGTCTTTCTCTGATTTGGAAAACCAGAGAGAAAGAAAAAGAGAAAAAGGTTTTAATTTTATGAGTTTACTTAATTGTATCAGAAAATTTGCTACAGCTGACCATTCATTACGGGATACTTCTAAATGTGGTTGCCTCAAGTTTGAAAATGAAAAAAGTCTAAAAAAAGACAACAGCCACCAGAGAGAAATTAACCAGTAAATATTCATGCATCACAGACTCATCATTTACATAACTTTCACGGTTTTTGCATTTCGGAAAAAGCAACAAGGATATCTCCTGGGTGTTCTGAGCATGTCTTAGCTCCCGGAATTGTTCCGAACCTGAGTGGAAAATGGTTAGAAATAGAGAGAGAGAGAGAGAGAGAGAGAGAGAGAGAGAGAGAGAGAGAGCGAATGACAGAGAGAGCGAAAGGCAGTGTTTGTTGTTAAGACAGATATTTCAGTATCTACTGTGAATATTGGAAAGGAGGATTTTCTGCCTCTATAAATCACACAACAGATGCCAGATTTGCAGGTGAAGTTGAGCTGGGTGTGGGGGCAACCTCACAAAACACACTACAGAGATAGAGAGATGGAGAGAAATGGTGGAAACCTTTGAGGAAAAAAAGATAGAGAAGTATAAACAATTCATAGCTGCTGTGGCATGACAGAGTGAAGTCTCATTTGGCCTGTAACACATGAGTTATGGGCCATGATATGTTAAGTAGATCATTCCACCTCTTTGACCTCCTCTTACTGCACTTCTCGCACTCTCCACTTCTTCTTTGCACTACTGTTGCGCAACATTTCACAGCTACTGTATATAGCCATTCCGCCTTGTACATACTTTTTTAAACTCCTTAGTCCATTGCACTGTTGCACTGTTTGTTTGTTTGTATTGTATTGTATTGTATTGTATTGTATTGTATTGTATTGTATTGTATTGTGTTGTATATTTTGTGTAAGCACACTGAGAGTCACTTTACCAAGTCAAATTCCTTGTTTGTGCAAACTTACTTGGCCAATAAAACCTGATTCTGATTCTGATTATCAGCTATAGAGGACATTACTGAAATAGTTTTTCTTAAAATCACAACGAGAAAATTGTTGAAGGGATTTAAAAAAAGATTTGTATTGCCTGATGGAAATGACAAATTAATTTGATAAATGAATGAACAAGATTATTTGATCATTAATTCTTTTATTATTACTACTTGATTGATTGTGTTGATCTGATTCATTGCATGCTTTGATTTCACATGTGTATAAATGAGAAAACCACACAACACATTAGTGAGTGAGTCTAAAATGTGAAGTCATTTGCACGGCCATTAGCACTGCCTGGATCAGATTTTCCCATGCATTATCGGCTTTGGAGGCCTGGCATGTGGTATCACAATCCTGACTCCTTTTTTTTCCATACGACATCAAGCCTTCACTAATGAGAGCCTTAGTGGCAGGCAGCGGGGATAATGGGATGACATGCAACTTAAAACCTGTGAGTCTGAGGCAAAGGATGTCAGAGTGAGGCTGGTAGGGTTGGTACAGTGTGACCCAACAGGGATTTTTTTTTTTACTGGGACATTTTAGTTGATTATGGGTGATACATTTTCATGAATTTTGAATTCCACATAAAAATACATGAGGGATTTCTGACAGCTGACACTTTTGAAATTATGTTTGTCAGGCATTGTGATCAAATGTGGTATTTATGTGGCTTTATTAAAACCCCAATGGCTTTATGGACAACAATCCCAGCTCTTTCTCTCTTGCTGTCTTTTTACAATACATGTAAGTCACCATATGAACCTCAAAATCGTATATTTACTGAGATGTAAGGTGACATTGGGCACTTCCCATAGTTAGGAACATCGTCACCTCAAATGTATGAGTTGCAGAAAGGATTATGTGATTGATTATTGGTTACGCTGGCGTCATTCAATGTGTTATATTTTTGGGTGATGCAACATCACTCTATTTATGGTGTATAATTATTACACCAAAATCATGTATGTCACATGTATATCCTGAACTCTCAGAATATGGGCAGGACCTCTAAGGTTTTATCAATTTTGTGAGCCTGTTTTGCTACTTTAATAACCAGTTGCTTCACGCATTATGGACACCCAATGGGTTAACATTATGACTCCCTGCATATGCAATTGATAACCTTCACACTGCTAAGCCAAACTAAATGGCCGTGCAGTGTGGGAATATGAAGGCCACATTTCCTGTGATGATTTATTGGAGCACAGGGGAGTCCGACACTAAGGTTCATTTTATAAACATCAGCTCGGCAGCTGACAAGTGGAGGGGCCCAGGATGTGGCGTGGCTCATGATTGACAGCCCACGCGCTGGCTTACCTGTGGCGATTGCGACCCTGACCTCCGTCCACCGTCCCCGCGCGCGGCCGTGAGCTGCAGACGCAGCACATTCGCGCTGAGCGACCCCGCGGCGCCTCGAGAGCCCACCTCATTACACACAGGGCACCAGCTCCATCTAGAGCTCTCTCATTGATTTAAGATGGAAAGATAGAGAGAGAGGAAGAGAAGGAGGGAAGAGAGGGAGGGAGGGAGGGGTGGTGCTGATGGTGCAGGAGACTTGCATGTGAAAGACAGCCGCTGCAGCCGAACATGATTGTTTTTGAAAGCCTCCGCAAAATGGCGGGGCAGCAGCAGAATAATGCAGCTTTATCTTTATTTTCTCAAGCGTGTTTTTACTGATGGTGGACTAAGTCCGTGGTGTGTGTGAGTGATGAGGCAACAGTGCTGTTGAGATTATGGAGGCTGAAATATGACTCGGAAAACATTCCTCTGGCACGGAGCCGCAAGGTTTTATTTCAACTTTTCAACACAAATCCTGAGCTGAGACACCACACAGCAGTACTCTGCCTAGCCATTAGTCAACAATCATCTGATTCACACACACACACACACACACACACAGTGAGACCACAGTGCAAACAGACACTGAATCTGAGCACTATCCACTGTATCTTTCCCAGTGCCAGGCAGCCAGACAGAAATGTGCACCTGTTCCTTGTTTTTCCTTTTCCTGTCCATCATTCACGTCAGTCTTATAAGGGCATCATGCTTCTTCTCTGTTGTAATTTTTTTTGCCTGATGATTTCCTCCCTTCTCCTCTCTTCTTTTATCCCCCTGTTCATCACTCTCTTTTCCATCCGTTCCCCTGTTCATCACTGTCTTTTCCATCCATTCCCCTGTGTTTATTTAATTAAGTCAGACCCCCCTATCCCATGACTCCTATGTTCCTCAAATTGTCAAAGTTTCAGCAATCCCAATCTTATTTACTTTGGTGTTATTTATTTGTATGACCAAGAAAATAAACCACAATTTATTGGGATCAAGGAAAGGGTGATTGAGGGAGAAGGAAAGAGGAAACCAAGAGGGGAGGACATGAACGAGTGAAGAAAGAAAGGCAGAGAGAGTGGAATGTATGGGGGAAAAGCGAGGGATGAGAGAGAGAGATTAAGAGAGTGCGAAGGTGAATCGAGTGATTGAGTAGGGTGGGATAAAATGAGGTTCTTGTCAAATCAGCCCGTGGAAAGTATGGAAAGGAAAACAAACTGTGTGGGACTTGCGTCAAAAGAGACGTGGACAGACAGTCCTAATTGTAGGGCAGTTACATAAAAGCCACGGGTGAGTTCTCTGCATGATACCCTCACATGGAGTAATCAGCAGGCTTGAGAGATGGGCTTTAACTGCACAATGCCTGTATGTTTGGAAAGAGAGGACCGCTTCCCCACCTCCGCCTCCACCACCCACCCCCCAGACCCCCCTTTGCAAAGCCCAGAGTCATTTAACTTCCTCAAGTACAAGTCAAACTGCACTTAAGTACACAAGAGTGATTGCCTGACTGATTACAGACCGAAGCCATTTACGTGACAAGAAATGTCATGGGGTGGAACATTGAAAATTATAAAAACATATAATATCCAAATGCATCTTTTCTATTCAAAGAGTGGAATGTTTTTTTGGAAGTTAAGAGATTTCACCTTAGACTGAACACAATACAAAATGAAATCTGATCTGTTTAATCCAATTTGTCTTGTTGCAATACTGTATCATGTTTTGACATCCCCCCGACCCAGCACTCCACCCCTTTCTCTCAGTTTGTTTTGATGGCTAGAGGGGTAGCTTACATTAATATTTGGCTCTGCTTCTTGACACAAAATAATAAAGATGCCAGAGAAAGTCGCTTGGGATCAAGAACTGGACTGAACCCAAAAAAGAGGGGGATATGATGAGGAGAGACAAAGGGAGAGGAGGAGGAGGAGGAGAGTGAGAGAGAAAAAGGGAGCGAGACCTTGCAATTGACCCTCGATTGGAAAGCCAATAGAGCGTAATCTCTCTGAAAACAGATAATGAGACCCGACAACACACTGATTACTGTGACACGCTGTTGTATGGGTCAGGAGTGTTTTGAGTCATAAGTGATTTTGGACAAAGTTCAACTCTGCTTTCTGACACTTGGTCCGTGCTCTGAGTCCCGTTGCCTCTCTGCTTCTCTCCCTCCCCAGGCATGGAGGCCGTCTCTGGGGAGGCAGGTTGGGACGGGCTGGCCCAGTCGTCCTCCTCCTCCTCCGCCTCAGCAGCAGCAGCAGCGGCAGCAGCAGCGGCCACATCGGGATGGATCAACCTCACCTCTGCCCTGTTCCCGGGGACCACTGGCCCCAACAGTACACTCTGCGGCGGGGGATCTCATTTCTGGCTCTTCCCTGAGAACGGCACGGGAAGCCCCTCCTCCGGCACACCGGCCCCGCCGCGGCAGCGGGACCCGACGCTGGCCCGGGCCGAGATCGGCGTGCTGGGCCTGGTGCTGGCGCTCACCACGCTGGGCAACAGCTTCGTGCTCTGGGTGCTGCTCCGCAGGCGCAAGCAAAACGCACCCATGCACGTGTTCATGGTCAACCTGTGTCTGGCTGACCTGGTGGTGGCCTTCTTCCAGGTGAGACCCCTTACCTTCAGTCACCTGCCTTGGGTGCTCATTTCAGCTGAAACCATGTTGAGGTCCTGTACTGTCAGCCAAATTGTTGTCTCTGGTAGTACCAAAGTGAAAACATTTCCTACTACCTATTCTCTTGGTTCCAATTTAAAGCAGCAATAAGGAGTTCTGTTCCAAAACGACCGTGCTAACTACCTGAAAGGCATGCAAAAACCTTGCAATGACCACCAACAGCCTAGTTGACACTGATAGAAACTAACTGGCGTCTTTTGGCAGTAAAGCTGGCAATGTCATGCTGTGAAAGCTTTTCTTCCATTTTTGCAAGGTGTTCCAGCCAGGAAACACAGAACTACGTAGTGCATATCATGGATGGCTAGTGGGAAAGACACAGGTGTTTATCTGTCCTTCACATGACCATATGCTATCAAAATGAATTTGAGGATGGTACCAAAACTAGTTGCCTATAAAACCATGCCTCAAAAAGTGTCAAATTGTTGCATAGTGTTACTTTAAGTAGAAGTACTTTAAATGAGCTTCAGTAAGAGCTGTTAGGTGCTCATTACAGCTGAAGCCATGCTGAGGTGTCTGGTGTGATTGTTTGATACTGAGAAATCAGTGGATCATATTGCTTTTCGCCACTAGTCTCACCAAATCAATTTACCTGGAATAGAAGACAGAGTAAGAAAGAATTAAGGAGAGACGAGTTCTTCAGGAAGTTGGAATACATTTACATTTAGTCATTTAGCAGACGCTTTTATCCAAAGCGACTTACATATGTGCGACTTACAATGTATACACATTTTACATTTTACATTTACACTGATGGCACACTGCACATCAGGAGCAATTAGGGGTTCAGTGTCTTGCTCAAGGACGCAACCTTCTGATTACTAAACGACTTCTCTACCACTGTACCACTGTCGCCCCGGAATAAGATGTTGTCTTGAGTTTCAGCCTCTGGTCCTCCCCAGGTGCTCCCCCAGCTGGTGTGGGACGTCACGGAACGCTTCCAGGGCCCCGATGCGCTCTGCCGCTTGGTGAAGTACATGCAGATCGTCGGCATGTTTGCGTCCTCTTACATGATAGTGGCCATGACAGTGGACCGGCACTACGCCATCTGCTGCCCGCTACAGGCCTACCGCGGAGGGGCCGTGTCCCGCTGCAACACCCCCGTCATAGTGGCCTGGGCCCTGGCCCTTGTGTTCAGCCTACCACAGGTACGATTACGGTACCATCTTACGGAGATACAAACAAACACGCCACAGTTCAATATGTCATAAATTACCTTCAAAGAAGCGGACTTAGTCATGGAGTGAACCCGAAAGGTATGCTGGCTATGTGTATTATGTAGCACTAATAGTTGGTGGCAGAAGCGGTGGCGGGATGTAAAGGTCAACAGGTAAGTGAAGCTGATACTTGAAGAGACGCTGAGCATTCCTCTCTCTCCTCTCCATTCAGGTGTTCATTTTCTCCAGGTCAGAGCTGGCGCCGGGGGAGTTCGACTGCTGGGGCCACTTCATCGAGCCCTGGGGCCTCAAGGCGTACGTCACATGGATGACCTTGGCCGTGTTTGTGCTTCCTGCTTTCATCATCACTGTTTGCCAGGTGAGTCGCCCCTTTCACTCCCCTCGCTTTTCCATTATCTTCTGGAGAAAGCGCCTGTCAACTCTGGGGAAATAAGTCTGTCCACAGGGTAACCGAGCTACACGTCTACCTGTGTCGGCAGTCACGAGGTTGTCTCAAGGGTAACGGTACATGATTATATTATATAATTCAGTAAAAAGAGGTTTTTTTTCCCCCCTACCTTCATACTGTATAGCTCTTGTCAGGGAGGTAGAGTGATCAGGATGGCTAGACTGGCCTCGGTGTAATGGTTGGCGAAGGGAGGTGTGAAATTTGAGTGGGAAGTTCCTCCTTAGTACGCGTAATACCACGTCGCCTTATAAGGAGACAGTGTGCTGATCGTGTTTGCCTTTGATTTAGAGGGGTGAGGGAAGTGCTGGTTACTTTTTCCCCCCCTCTCTACTGGTACATGGGGAGGGTTGTGAGGCCCGGCCTGGAGAGGGTCGACATTCTGATCCATGCTGGGACCTTTCTGGTCACAGCGCTTCTATTTAGGGACAGATGTTCTTGTGTACAGATATTTCTCACCACTAATTGATCCCTTATATCTACGGGCCTCTGAGGCGCCACACGGAAAAAAGGCCAAACGGAAGGGAGGGGGGGAAAAAAGGCCGATCCAACCAAGCGTGCCTCCATGTGCTGTTGATTGAGTGAACTTGGTCTGCCCTCTGATCAGTATCTATATGTGCATTATGGTAAACATAAAGCTTTTTTTCACTCTCAGCTCTTTTCTGAATTTCCCCGTTTTTCGGTGGGAACTGAGTTCTTTCAGATTATTTTGACAGAGTCAGCTGTCTAAAAGGTGCTCGGCAGGTCACCTTATTTTAGACTTGTAAACTGTGGGATTGCTGTAGGCACTACTAGCTAAAGGAAAGGCATTTTCCTGTAGAAGGGGCATTTGGAAAATGAGTTTATTCGTATGGTGTATGATGTTCTCTCATGTCATGTGTCCTTTCTTCTTTTTTTTATTTTCAGGTGCGAATATTCAAAGAACTCCATGACAATATCTATCTAAAATCAGAGAAGGTCGTGTCGGCCGACCTCAAGAAGAATGTTGTTTTCTTCGGTCTCCAGAATGTTAAAAAGGAGGATGACCGAACGAGGGGTAGAACAGGCTACAGACACAGGGAGGGGTGGGGAGGAGGAGGAGGAGGAGGAGGAGGAGGAGGAGGAGCAGGCTACCCTCTCCAGAATAGCGAAAACAACCACCCATGCCGTCCTTATTGTAATGACTGTACTACGGAAAACCCGTCGGACTGCTACAACTGCTCGTGCTCGGTCAGCCAGTACGACCAGTGTCCCAGCGATGTCACCCTACAGGCCACGTCCAATGGCAACATTAGCGCGCCCGATGTCCTCCCCATCAATCAGAACCATTCCAGCACAACGGAGCCAGTCGGTCACCCTGTTTACAACAACCTGGAGAACCACTCTCCAACTTGCACCGAGTCAGGCTGCTACAGGGGCTCGTTCTCCTGCGACAACAGACCCTTGAACGCCTCCTTCGAGGCCCGCTACAGCATGAGCAGCGGATCGCCCCACGCCACCCCGGCGCCGGTCAGCCCGCCGCCCCCCAGCATCTCCAGGGCCATGTCCAAGACAGTGCGCATGACGCTGGTGATCGTGCTGGTCTATACCATCTGCTGGTCGCCCTTCTTCATCGTGCAGCTGTGGGCAGCCTGGGACCCCAACGCGCCCAGCCAAGGTGAGGTCAAAGGTCAAAGCAGAAATGGGAAAAGTAAATCAAAGTGAAATAAGGTTCAAATGGCACGGCACATAAGCAGTCAAGCCCTCAAGACTGTAACACTAGCATCAGTAAAATGATAAGCTTGAGACAATTTCATAAAAGGCTGAGTGATACTGAAAATATAAGAAAGTAAATAAGTAATTGAAATAAAAAGTATAATAATAATACACTTGCAGCCAAACTGTAAAAAAAAATCATTTGAAAATACAAGGGGCAATACATGCCTTGATAAAATCCTTGAAGGGTGTTCCAGCAAGGCTTCTCCGCACATCTGAGATACATTCCAAGATAAAGGAACACGCCTGAAGACACAGTTCTTAGAAGGTGACACAACAAAGAGCTCCAGAACATCTAATTGTGTGAGGTAAACCATGGAGTAGAGCGTTCCAAAACAACTGCCTCTCTCAGATCCTCTCCCCAGTTCCTTCCCCACGTCACGTGAAATGGGTTGATGTTTTCCCCCGTGTGTTCCTGGTTTGGAGAGACGGTTCTGGAGACTGGTATGGAGAGACGGTTCTGGAGACTGGAGACATAGGAGAAGGGTGCAGCTACGCCATTAGTTATGTCAGAGCAGACCTCATATCCTCCCCACCCCCGACCCCGACCCCAGCCCCAGCCCTAGCCCCACTCTCTCCCCAGTCCTAATAAATAACCTGTTTGTTTCCCCCTGTTGCTTCTCTGCTCTGGCCAAGGGCTGATGTTCCACCAGCACTGGGCTTCCCTGCCAATTCAACAGACAGGCCGACATACACCACACTAGCCCAAACTGCAAAATTACTTTCATCTGTTTCACATCCTTTCCTTTTTCCATTTCTCATTTCCTTGCCCTTTTCTCTCTCTCTCTCTCTCTCTCTCTCTCTCTCTTTCTCTGTTTTTCTCTCTGTGCTCCTTTCTATATTCATGTCAAGGGATGTTGAACTCATTATATGTCATGTATTACTCATTGTGTTTTACACCATTTGCCGTTGTTCAGTTTTTTTCACTCTCTCTTTGTTTGTCCATCATCTTAAGCAATTTAAATGTATGTGTCAGGAGACACTGTAAACTAGTTTATTTTGTTGAGCTGTACATTTCTGAAACAAAATCCCACATTTGAAATGGATGGCTGCCACCGAAAATGTTGTGCTAATCAGACCATTTTCTCGGGACAAATCCTCTATTGACACATAATGGTGTTTATGGATTCCGCCCCGGGCACACAAAAAAAAATCCCATAACACTCTGAATATACCCCCTGTGTATTTCTGGTCTGGTAATAAAATGACACAGGCAGATATGCTCACATCAGAGCACAGGCAGCTCAGGTAAATGCCTATGGCTTGTGAGGTCTGTGTTGTGTTCTCCGTTATCAGAAGGGAACACTGTGTCCTCCGCTGTGATGTCTATCTGCTTGTCTAAAGCCATTCAGTGCATCTAGCCAGAGAACTGCACAACAGTGCATACTGATAGACGAGTCGTGACCAAAATAAAGAAATAAATAAAGCCCATAGCCCATAGTCTTGAAATGGTCAATGTCAGGGTCACGGTTTTCTATGTGACTAACTATGTGCTGTGTTTCTCTTATACTGTCAGATCACCTTGCTCCAGAAATAAACACAACTGTTGAAAGGAGAGTAATTAGCCAGCCCATTAGGCAGACTTATCTTTATTAGTAGACAAGTGTGTGACTGTGTGTGTGTGTGTGTGTGTGTGTGTGTGTTCTCTGATCTCCAGGGGTGGCGTTCACCATCCTGATGCTGTTGGCCAGCCTGAACTCCTGCACCAACCCGTGGATCTACACGGCCTTCTCCAGTAGCGTGTCCCGGGAGCTGCAGGCCCTGCTGCGCTGCCGATCGCGCTCCGCACGCCGCGGGTCGCTGCCGGACGACTCCACCGCCACGCACACCTCCACCACCAAGGAAAGCCTGTACTGAGACAAACACTTGTACACACAGACACACACTCACGTGCCGAGGCGGACTGCTTGAGGGCGATTGGTCCGCCACCACACACATCTCCACTACCAAGGAGAGTCTGCACTGAGAGAAACACACACACACACACACACACACAGACACACACACACACACACACACACACACACACACACACAGGCGCACAGACACACACTCACTTGCCGAGGTTAAGTACCTGATTACGATGGGTTCACCATCAAGCACCCACACTTTCAAGGTGAGTCTGTACCTCGGCACATACACAAACGCACAAATCCAGGCTCAGTGCAAGATGACATCACCAGACACACACACACACCTTCACCAAGGAGAGACTGTACTGAGATACACACACACACACACACAACTCCACCTTCCCCCTAAAACCCCGTTAAAATGACAAATACAGAGAAGGAGTCCTTAGAAGGAGTCATTAGACAGACACAAAGGCAGACACACACACACACACACACACACACACACACACACAGTCACACACACACACACCCACTAACACGTACACACACACACACACACACACGCGCACCCACTAACACACACACACACACACACACACGCACACACTAACACACACACACACACGCACCCACTAACACGTACACACACACACACACGCACACGCACCCACTGACACATACACCCCCCCCCCCCCCCCCCCCCCACCGTCACCCCCTCCACCACCACCAAGGAGTCCTTTACCTGTACAATGATGAAGGTCAGGAGAGAAGAGGGGAGCCGTGGTTTGGAGCGGCCCGTGTGCGTAAGCATGGAGCAAGGGCTACGGAGGGAGGGAGAGAAAATAGAGTAGAAGAGAGGAGAAGAGGGGGTGCGATACCCCACAGCCCGCCGACACGCTCCGTCATGGAGGCGCCGTGACTCATTTCCTCCAGCGCTCCATCTCTTTCTCTTATCAACACACGGGAAGGAAGGGGGAAAAAAAAAACACAACACAACACTGCTCCAAAAATCTTGAAATTCGGAACTGCACAAACCACAGTGCACACCTCGCAACTCAGCTTCACCAATTTGTCATGTAGAAAGGAGGTCAAACAGGACATGGGTACACCTGAATGTTTTCTCTCTGTACAGTTTTTTTCTGTTCTTTTCTTTTTTTTTGGTGAGCAGTGAAGGGAACAAGCTTGGAGGGCTTTTGGGTGGAAATAAGCCATTTTTTGTCAACACCTTTAAAATCAGGATAATTCAGTGACTGAACTGTAGAAAACATACCAATACAGTAAACAGACGGTGAGACACTTAAAGCCACTGATATGGAATGTTTCGTCATTAAGGAAAATTTAGGGTGAATTAAGGGGATACCGTGCGGGAAAACCTGAGACCAACACTGTCAAACACTCTAAACGAAGGGGCGGTTTATGGAGTGTTGAGACCAACAGATGGTCCACATTAAAACCAGAATGGACAACTTCACCGTATGGGACACGAGAGGATTCTCGTTCACTTTATCACCAAGACAACCAGATCTCCAGTTCACCGCCGCGCTGGCCAAGCAATGTGAGCGAGCGAACGCCGAAAAACAAACAAAAACATTGCGAAGGAAAGGAGAGTATAGGGGATGAGATGAACCAACTGCACAACGGCAGACTCATCCTCAATGTAAATATACTGGTATACAATTAAAGTGTTGTAGTGAGATTGAATCAGTGGTGGAGGAAGTACTGAAGTTTAGTACTTAAGTAAAAGTACAAGTACCCAGGAAAATAAAAGTAAAAGTATTTTAGTGTTGTACTTAAGTACCGTAACGAAGTAAAAATACTTCGTTACATTCCACCACTGGATTGAATGTATCTCAAAAAAGAGAATAGAAGGTCGGTACGCACACACATTCATCTAGCTGATGCATTCCATGTGTTGTACAAACTGTAACGTATAACAGTTTCTGTTTAAGAATGTGAAAGGGGATGGATTGTTCTAAAGTGGATGTACTTGTCAGAGATAACCGGTCCTGTATCGTAAATGTTGTCAAATTAGAAGCAACCAAAGAGTTACCCAATTAATGTAGCTGAAACCTGTGAAGTAAAGATTTCTGATGAAAACTCTTCAGTGGTGCTTCGTACACAGTAGAAGAACCCAGAATTACTTGATATCTGGCCAATTAAAGTGCCTTCATGTATATTGATGCATCACACATCATAGTCTGTTCTGTCACTGTTCAAATGTATTGTAAATATAGCAGAAATTAATAGTTTTTTTTTTTTTTTTTTTTTTACTTTTGCTTATTGTTATTGTTTGCAATATCTAAAGTTTATTTATTGCATTTTGATTAAATGAGTACATATTTGTTTTGTTAAAATCACCATACTACCTGCATTTTGTACATGACATACAGTATGTGATAGGTTTGTGGTTTGTGTTGGATGTCCCGCACTGAGATGAGCAGGTCCACCAGCTGCATGTGTGTGTCGAGAGAACACACTTTTAAAGATTATATATTTAAAATAATAAATGGATATTAAATCACATGGGAGATTGTCTTGATGGATGAGTGCATGGCGGAACGGTAAATGTGAGAGGTTGGAGTTAATCAAAATCTTCCCCACAAGTCAATGTTTGATTTGGCTTGTGGGTAATTGTGATGAATCTCAGGAGTCCCCTTCAGTTTGAACTACAGCTGAAACGTTCCGTTCTCGTCGTGAGATGGAACCTTTCAGCCTTCATTGTGTACCTTTTTATCGCAGTCTCCAGTGAGTCCAGAATGGATCCCAGCCCAAGCCAGCTCTCCTCTGAGAACAGGAAGCTTATTTAAAACCAGTCTGAGTGTAATGTAAACAACCAGCTCTAACAATCCCACATGGGGCTTTCAGAAAGAATGCACGGCAGTGCAAATATACATCCATCGCGTAAGGCTGCGAAGATGGAAACAGCCGTACCACGGGACCAAACTATACGGCTGCTCTGGCTCTCTCCTCTTTTCTTCTCTCCTTTTGTTTAAAGAGGTAGGGGGAAAGGGGTGATTGAACTACACTATAGATTGAAACCTGCAGTCTCTTATTAATCAAACCCCTTCCGTAAATCCACCAGGTCAGACGAATGGGGTCTCCTATGTCACCCACTCCCATGCTGGATGTGGCCCTGACCCATCCCATCACTTCCAGGAGACTTATGCTGTTGGCATCCTGGTTGAACCTGGAGCCGATGCTGACGCTCAAGGTCACCAATTCATTGTCATGACAGCGTCTTATCTGGACACAGAGTGACAAGGATATCAGGGCGGACGAATGATGAGTGGCTCACTTAGGGGGGGGATGCTTTGGAAATATCAGCTGAATTTCTCCACTAAAGGCAGGTCAGGTCAGACAAGGCCAGTGATTGTCCTGCAGGAGGGGAGACACCCTGGCTATCAGTTTAATGACATTACACAGCGCCTGCAGCGGGGCAGCTCTGTGAACCACACATGCACCATCTCCCTGGAATTAAATCACATTTCTATTACTGCGACCACTGAATGGCAAGCTATTCTAAAACAAACAGCTGGATAATGTAACACAACACCCTCAAGCCCGTGGCCCAGGACCTGAAAGAGAAGCGGATCCAGGCCCAATCCAGGCCAGATCGGTTTCAGACTCTGCTGGGGAGAGCTGCACTCCATCTGCGGCTCAGACCACAGAGGTTTTTCGGCCGATGATGCCAGTCAGTAACTCAGCTCTTTGGCCTGTGTGTTCCAACAGCTGCACAAATTATTTTTGGAGGTTTGCAACTGACCAAAAAACGCAGTTACATCAAAGGCATTAGCCATATCTATATATAACGAACCTCTAGAGTGGAGTGAATGAGCGGCTGTCTGCAACTTGGCCCTGGGAGTCGGTCAAATGTGAAATACTGTTTTAATTTTGATAGTGGGGAAAGTATTCCCAACGATGCTGAGATAAATATGTCCTGGATTTTGTCAGATGGTATTTCCCAATGCAGGTGTGTGTGTTGTTTTTAAACAAATATATTCATACGGTTATTCATGGTGATGTTGATGCTGTATATTGAACTTCATGTCTCCAAGACATTACTCTATTTAGACTGTTGGAGCTTTTTTTCCCCCCATTCTGGCATCACAGTCCAGTAAACATCTGCATTAGCATGGTCTGGTGAAAAATGCCTCATTAAAAAAAAAAGAGGAGGAAAAAAAGAGACTGCTTCCTGCTGTAAATGTCTTCAGTCTTAAGCAGTATGGGTTTGTGGCCAGGCAATGGCTTTTGCTTGAACACGACAACCCAGAGTCATAAAAAATGAGTAGCCAAATACGGCAAATATTGTCAGACACAAAGCAAACACTGGGCCGCTTTTATTGAGGGCTTCTTGGGGGATTTTTACGAGCGAGATCATTTGGTTGCATCTGACAGCATGTTTGTCCCAGGGGTCGCTCCCTGGAACCAGGACTCCTGGAACAGCAGACACACGTCAGGCTCACTTGTCATGCTCCCATGGAAGTGGAAGGGGTTTGTTTCCAAGGGGTTCATCACAGTGAAAGCATCTGCTCTGGGTGCCAGTGTCGGGACGGGAGGATGTGAAAGAAAAAAAGAAAAACTTCAAATATGAATCAGTCCTTTGAGTATAATTGTATAAGCTCAGGTTGGCTCACATGTATGAACGCATGAAACCCCTCATCAACTCCACTCAATCAACAGGCCGCTCTCTAAGATCAAGCCAGGACACTGACACTGATGCTAATGAGCGCTAATAACACCACAAGACCACATTCAATGGGCCAGTCAGTAAACAAGTGCCATGCTGTCTCAGAGATAGATGGCTATTCAGCGCATGCAGGGAACGTAGTGAATTTGGTAAAAAACCTTCACAGCTGGCAAATGTCTGTGGCTCACACACACACACACCACACTTACCAACATTAGCATGATGGAGGGCAACACCACCAAAGTCTGGTCATAGGAATTTGATCCATGAAGCTATCCTCTATTGCTTTAGGTGAACAGCAGACACAAAAGTAGAGAGGAAGGAATGGGTTATGCAGAAAACCTGGAGCAAAGCCTCAGCCATAGGCACAGGTGCAGATGGAGACGTTGGGGTGGGCCAAATAGCTCGTCCACATGACGCTAATCAAGAGCAAAGACGGAAGGGAAAAAAAGACGTAATACATCAGGAAAGCAAAAGATGAATTCCACTGATGAGTTCAAACTGTGTCGCCCAGCTGTGATGTTCCAAAGGAACATTCCTTGATAACATACAGCAAACGAATAGGATATGAGGAGCAGAGGGACCCAAAGACTCAAAGGAGGCAGCCAGGAGCAGCAGGAGAAATGACAGGCCTTTGTGAATATTCTATGCCCGTTCCCAAGCTGACACACACTGTGAAGTTGGCTATTCTGGCCACGCTGAAATCTTTATGCATTTTTCATAGGGTAAGGTCGAGACAGAGGCTGAAGTGACAGACAAATGTGTTTATGCACGAATAAACTACACAGCGTTAGTTTCCATTAAGCGACCGGTACGCCCGGGACAGCCGCTGTTTTTTCTGCAGAGATCAGGTGTGTGCTGGTATGCCCACCAGGCTTTAAAAAACACAACACAAAGAAAAGATTAGCCTTCAGCCCACCACACTTGAGTAATGTTTATCCCCTCAGTCAAGAGCAATATTCCCTACCTTTCAGATGTGTTTATTTTTCCCCCACCTTTTCTAAGGCAGCGCTTTACTTCGTAATGAGCATGTAATGAGTTACAACTTTGGGTATTAAGCTGACCTCAGACATCTACTCACAGATAGCCAAGTGATCGGAAAATACCCCGTAATAGCCACTGAACCTCACCCCGAGGCTATAATGTGTTAACTGAAGCCGCTTAATATGTTTGTATTGACAACGCATGGCAATATTGGAAGCTCAGCTGCAAGAATTACTTGAACTTAATTTAATCTTAGCTACTTTAATAGCTAAAGACCAACGTGCAGGAGGAAATCTTTTGAAATATTGTACACCCTGCCAGAACAAATTAGCCATCAGCAACAATAAAGCAAGAAAGGGAACTCCAAATGTGCTCAGGCTGCGTTTTGTTTTCACTGTCCTTCACAGTTCAGTTTCAAAGGACATTTGGCACGCAGTCCTTCATATTCATACACGGAGAAGCTTAAGCGTTGAAAGCCAGCGGACGTGTTATGTTAACCTTGGAGAAACATGAGCATGCATAAATGTAAACAGGATGTAAAGGAGCTTATAGAGGGGAGCGATGGAGAGCCCAGTATGAGCTCCATCCCCGTTTATTTGTTCATTCCTCTCCCGTTCCCTAATCCACTTATCACAGAGCCTAGGCAACGGCCCAGTCCCTCTCTTTAGCGGCTTTTGTTAGTTTAAGACATCTTCCAGAGATATGGGGGAAGGGGGTGGGGAGTGGCAGTGATATTTGAGTGACAGACACAGAAGAGGGGATGCCGGTATACTATTGTGTGGTTAGTACGTAATTTCCTGCTTCTTTATCTCTGGAAAATCTGTGTGTTTTTTACAGGTGTTTGTAACCCCCCATTCATTTTTTCCCTTCTGTGAGGCGCATTGTGTTACCTCCTGGTATGAAATGCGCCGTACAAATAAAGTTTGATTTGATTCGATTTATTGTGTAGATGGAACTTTTTGAAAACATGGCTGAAATCTGAGAAGTCACGTGGATACCTTTCTTTATATTTATGTCCTGGATCATCTTCCAGGTGCACAAGGAGAGACTGTCGAAGAACACCATAATCACAGTCTGGGGAGGAGGGTTTCGTGAGTTGGCTTGAATCTTGTTTACAGGCTGAAGGGCCCCGTTCATGCTCCCGAGTGTTCATATGGGAGCACTTGCATGAAGTGGAGGGAAACTCAGTTTGTGAGTTAGCTCCAAGTGAGGAGGTAAATCAGACACACACATAACAGACTGATACCAACCGATGTGTTACACTATGAGGGATTGGGGATCTGGATGACGAACGCTGCATGAAGATCCATATAAATGGATTTACACTGCCCCTCTGTGCTCGTTTGAGAGAATTACAACGTATTCTGGGCTCAGCATGGAACTACTAGTTCTGTTCAGACTGTATCTCTGTCCCTTCTTCACTGGGGTCATAGTCTGTCCATGCTCAGGTGTTCAGTGTACTGCCAGTGGGTAAGCTTCAGGGAGTAGTTTAGGTCATGTCCATGAAGCAATGTCATTTAAGTGGCTAACGCAGTTTGGCTGTTGTCGAGATGTTCTGGGAAGGTTCTGTATTTGGGTGTTTTATAAGAACCTATTCCGAAAAAGTAATGGAAAACTGAGCATAAATTCATATAGCCTTTTGCAAGGGTGAGTATCTTATGGTGCTAATTTACTAGGCTTAAAGTCTCTATTAAGCTTTGCACTGCCCTGCGCTGTCCATGACGTGAGCTATGAGCTAACCCAATCACTCTCAACACAAAGGCTCATCAGGCGCCACTTTCGGCCAGTGGCACTGTGACAACATGTTTCCAGACAATAATGAATGCGGTTGGCTAAATAACAGCTGGCTGGTCAAGATGGCAACAAATTATGAAATTATCCAAAGGGATTTTGAAATTACGAAATTACACGAAGGGATGGTACATAAATAAATGAAAAAAAGAAATGCCTTTTGGATGGTTATTGTCAGCAACTGTGCAATAAAATGTGAAGTTGATGGAAATTACATTTTTATTCTTTTCTTCCCAAAATGGAGGAGCAATGTGCTTGTGAATGACAGCATATTGGCTTTAGCTGCTAACCTAGTCAAACCCCACTCAGCAGCCTCATCCAGAAAGCCTTAATCCCACTTTGATGGGGAAAGTGGCACGATAATTTAATCCAGGCTTGATAGGAGAGGGTTGTCAGAAGCAAATTTGGTATTTTTCTCATCAGTTTTTTTATTTTAGGCTCTGATACTTGCTGTCATAAGTCAGAGGGTTGGTGTTGTATGACCTATGTTGTGTATGTTATTGTTTTCCATGTGCTGTTTTAAAACCCATTGTTGTATTGTATATTTTGCAGTTATTCCGTTTTAGGAGAAAATTGGAGGTTAACTGTGTAACAAATAAACAATTAAATGGTAAACTTACTTTGAAATTCCCAAGAAGACCCATGAAAAAATGTAAAACTCTTTTGCCATCGAATTGACTGTCCAACAATATTCAACTGGCATTGCAGTGAAGTGAATTCATAGGCAAGTATAATCCACTTGAGTCCTTTACATGTACAAATTCACAAAACAGACCACGCTGAACCGAAATATCTTTTCTGTGACGTAGAATCAGCAGGTGGTTTTTACAAAGGTGTCAGTGGGCTACATGCAAATATAAATACCAGTTTATTTCATATTTTCATTTTACACACAATTTCCACATAACTAAATCCCATCAGAAAAGATTGCATAAGACCAGCACATGGTACTGGGAGTTGTAAATCACAACTGAATATTCATTAAGTGGTGATGTAAAAAAAAAAAAAGACTGCAGAGATGAGATGATCTGACTGGGATGTTCTCCTAGTGTCTGAGACTGGAGTAACCATACATGAGGTGCCAGTGTGCTGGGCCTGAGACAGAGCAACATAACCACTACTGATGTGCTCAGCATAGCCTCCATATCACCAGGCGTCTTGATTACCGGCTGCTCAACAGAGCCTTGAATTAACACAAGGAAGCTGTCTGCAGCATCTGAAAAGGTGTTACAACCAGCCCAGCCTTCGTCTGTGTCTGAGACTTTGAATGCAGTGGGGAAAAAAAACCCGTCCTCCCATTGATGTAGTTGTCTGAGCCAGCAGTAGGACTAGTACTCTACAGTCTTAGCACGGTGTCTCAGTTGTCAGTACACAGAGACCACCACAAGGTGTCGGTCAAGGGATGAGTCCACTCTGATCACCCCTTAGACAAATCTACTGCGCACACAGACAAAAAAAAAAAAAAAAAAAAGCTTACAGGAAGCCTCCAGATCAGTCCAGTCCGTACAGCCGAACAAATGAAACAGTCATACTGTGCATATTAATCAGTCTATGGAAGTAAAAAAAGGGGAGTTTAAGTTCCCTTTTCTTGATGCCTGTATGCAAATGTGTGCTCCTCTTTTAGGAGGGTTTATTTACTCCCCTCTACTTCTTACTTCCTCTGTTGAGCTAAAGCAAAGGGCTATCTGCTCAGCTGATCTTTTCCTTTCCGGCCAAAGCCTATCCTCTTCTGAGGTGTCTGAGACGGTGACTGGGAAGAGGAGGAGGAGGAGGAGGAGGAGGAGGAGGAGGAGGGGGGGGGACCTTAGATCCAGACGAAGAGGAATTGGAGATGGAGGGATCAAGGTGGGGGTGCCGGGAGAGGAGCTCGTGGAAGACATTGTTCATCTGCTGACACACCACCTGTGTGTGTGTGTGTGTGTGTGTGTGTGTGTGTGTGTGTGTGTGTGTGTGTGTGTGTGTGTGTGAGAGAGAGAGAGAAAGAGAAAGAGAGGGGGATAGAACAAAAGATGTGATGGGCATATAACTGGCTGTTATGGAGGATGAGATATTACTGTTATTTTAAAACACAAGTTTGAAAACGGAGCGCTCACTTTGTCCACCTTAACGACCCTGTTGTCGAGACTGCCTGGCTGTCCCAGGTCTTCTACAGCAGACTTTCTGCCCTGTGCTCTTAAAGCCAAGACAAAGAGACCTATGTCACACTCCAGACCGTGACCACACAAGAATGATCAGCAGCCATGTCTGTTTTTCCCACAACTCACAACAGCTTCACAGAAAAACATGAAAGAACGTCTTGTTTCAAAATAGAGAAACAGGGACTGGGTCACATCATGTGACATAAATGCTGAACTGCTGCTTATTTGGGGGGGGGGGGGGGGGGGTTGAACAGCAGCGGTTGCACACACTGCAAAAATTGGAATCTTAGTAAGATGAAATATCTTAAATCAAGGCAATATAACAAGATGTCTGACAAGATATTTTTTCTTACCAGGCATTTTTTAATGTTAGAGCATTTCACTTGCTTCAAGCGTTTCAGTCCTTAATTATCTTAATAAGGTATTATAACTTGTTACTGACATTGTATTACTGGTTCTGAGCAAGTTAATGCTTTAAACTAGTTTGATCACCACTGACAAGTACAAAACTGCTTTGCCAAAGTCAGTTGTACAGGTTTTTAGTCTGGCCACACTAGTTTTAAGATATATTTGGGTTATTTTTTTAGAAACAAGTCAAATTTTCCTGTTCTGTTGGCAGATCATTTTGCTTATTTTAAGTAATATATCCCCCATTCTATTACTTTTTTTCCTTGTTTTTGAATTTTTGCAGTGCAGCACAACTAGTGCTGGTAGAAAGGTAACCAAGACATATTTAAATAACCAAAGTAAACGTAAACACGTACTGCAAGAACTTGCGATAGGCATCAGGGGACTTTACTGGCAGGATTATGCGGGCCTTTGGCAACTGCAGGGACGCCTTTCCACCATGGACGCCGCCGACCCCGAGTGACCCCGCTCGCTCACGGCTGGCTTTGAGACTGCGTGACAGAACAGAAGGGATGGTGAGGTTTCAGGGTCCAGGGGTTGGACACATACACTGCGGAACTGTCGACAGCACTGTGTATGGGGTTCTGCAGTACCGAAAGCTTTGGTCCACCTCCTCAAGGTCTCCAGTGCTGTTCCTCTTCTCAGATAGTGCTTTAGTATCCTCAAGACTGTTACATCGGAAAGAGCAAGACGGAGGGGGGAGAGAGAGGGAGGGAGAAACTGTTTTCAGAGTTAGTGACGGATAAGAGTCCAGAGGATATAAAGCACATCAATGACACACAAACCCCAACCAACAAATTGGCCTGAGACTCAAGCTAAATCACAGGTAATATGAAGGAGAGCAGGTGTGAAGAGGCCGATCCGGTCTTACCCAGTGATGCTGATGTACTTGTGTGGTATGAGACCCTTGACGCCATTGGATTCACCCCGCCACCATTCGTCTGAGGGCTTACAGTGGAGGAGGAGGCGCTCGCCCTTCTTGAAGGACAGCTCGGTGGATGAACGGGCAGTGTAGTCAAAAAGTGCAACAGCTTCCAGGTCTGACAAACAAGCAGTCAGTGAACAGACCATGAGTAAGTACCCCTCGACAATCAAGAAGAACAATCTCTTAGGTAAATATGACAACGTGTACTCCATCTTACCCTCTTTCACTGAAGGGCTGTCAAGGTCCCCTTCTCCCTCATCCACATTTGGCTCACTGTGGGCAGATGACACACACACACACACACACACGCTCTTGTCTTTTAGTCATTCAGTGTACAGCATTTAATCTCCATTGCCTTCTTGTTACAGATAAATCAACTCATTAAAAGATAAAACCTCATTATCCTTCATGGCACACTATTTTTGTTCTATCATTCTGTCAGAGATTATTTGTATGTTATATCTCCTGTAGGCCATAGCAATAAGTGTCAAAGCCCAGGTTAGTAGGAACATATAGACACCTGCAGGGCTATGTGTATGCAGGGGTGTGTGTAAATACAGGTGTGAACTGTAGGTGTGATGGAGGTGTGTTTATCTGGTGCGAGCGAGCGAGCTGACTGTGGTGCCGTGGTGTGTAAACGGCTGCCCTCACCAGTCATCCAGCTCCAGGGTCATGCACTTCTCGTAGGCTTTGCCTGGCAGCTCGGTCTGCCCGGGGAAGATGCTCTCGGGCTGCAGGATGATGCTCTTCACCAGGGCGTTGATCAGCTGCAGGGTGGAGGCGTCCCCGGCCTCCGGGCCACGGATGAGGCTGGGCCCGAAGCACACGGCCAGGTTGTAGGGCTGCATCATGTTCTCGTCGCTGTACTGCGTCACGCTGCAGGGGGGGGGAGGCACAGACAAGCTGGGGGGGTCAGGGGTCAGGGGTCAGGGGTCAGGCCTCAGTGTGGGAAGTGATGTCTCAAAGCAGACCAGACTGCAGAAGGGCTCAGAAAGGCAACATCCTCTCCCATTTCGCAAACCATCTGTATTTAGCAGTATAACAGTTCCTACGCCAGAAAGGAGAACTTCTGTAGTAAAATGATCTGACTTATGGCAGAGGTGAGGCAAATGCTTGGCACCTGTTTGGCAGAGCCAGGGTTTGTGACCCATGCAAGAGAACCTATGCTTAGATGTCTGCTCAGATGTTTGTGCGCGCCGATACGCATCATCTGTGCATTTCTCGACACGTTTATGCTTAACTATGTGACTTTAGGCGTTTAACCACAGGTTGAGGCTTGGGTGTGTGTGTGTGGTGCGGGCATGTGGTTCATGCTCACTGGATGACACAGAGAGAATAAATCAGGTTCTGATGTACTCACTGATTAAGGAATGCAAAGAGGTATCTCATGACCACGAGGAGTGGCTTGGGGTAGGAAGATACGACGGCCTTGATCTGCACACATTTCTCTGACTCATTCTCAATTGCTTCATAGGAGGAGATTAAAAATAGAGATTTAAAAACAGTGATTTACAGAGAACATCAAAGCCACAGTGTAAGAAAGGTGTTACATACCCACATTATCAATCAAACATTATTCAAATTATCTTAAAAAAAAAAAAAAAAAACAGGAAGGATTAAGAAAGGGCAAAACAATGAAACCACACATTTGAATTTCTTCATGAATGAGAAAACCACATTGACATCCAAATGTAATTCTGTCATTGCTTTTCATGTCTGTGCTGAAATGAGACGCTGTAGCTAATCCGCAGAAGTGGAACTAAACGGAGTGAGCTGAGTGACACATTAGTCAGTGAGGCCTCATGTGGAGGCAGTGAAGGGTGTGTGTGTGTGTGTGTGTGTGTGTGTGTGTGTGTGTAACCCTGTGTGTTGCGTGGGTGTGTGGCGAGCCTTACAGACACACTCCATCAGCTGGCTGAAGCTCTCCTCCGGGAACAGCGGCTGCTCCAGACCTCTGAAGTACAGTTTCAACACGCCGCCCACAGAGTCAATGTCTGACGCGCCGTCAGCCAGCGGGTCGTCACCTACACACACACACACACACACACACACACACACAGACACAGACACGCACATGTGGGGCGGGGGTAGAGAGAGTTGACAAGACAGATATACAGTGAATAGATACTGAACTAACTATTTTGATAGTTAGATAGAAAGTGTTTTGAGTGAACATGCATACCACTTTCAAAGGCATCCCTCAAGGAGTTTATTTCCAGCTGCAGCCCAGGCACACGGAATATACCCTCATGATGCAAACCTAACAGGGGGGTGGGGGGGTGTATGGGTATGTGGAGGGGGGTGATGGACAGGGTAAAAAGCAGAAGCAAAGAGATGGAGATTATCCAGACCCATGATACAACAGAGGAGAGGAAGAGAGAATAAATGAGGAAGAGGACAAACAAACAGACAGGGGAAGAGTGGCACAGATGCAGATGAGAGAACTATGTAACTGGATAACTGGTAATGTGACACACTTCCTTCAACACTAACTTAAAAACATCAACACAGGACAGATCCGTCAGGGCATATTTACCGTTCAGGTTGATGAAACGAATGCAACTCTTCACCACAATAGGGATGTCCTGCTTGGAGGCCTGGGTGAGAGAAAATGGAAGATGGCAGGCTGCAACTATTTTAGGAAACAGCATATAGTCTATGAAAGACAAATGCTGGGGTGTTTTCTTGACATTCATTCATACATGTCTAATAATACTCTCTATGGTACAATGGATTTTTTTAATTCCATGTTTATCTCTATGTTACTTAGCAGGGACATTCAAAATGAACCGGACTCAACATTAAACCTCCAAGCCACAGCGGTTGATTCCCCACAAAGAACTCCATACCAGCGGTGCAGATGGGATTTTTTAACTGGGGGGGGGGACGCTAACATCGCCTAATCAGCTGTGCAGTTATTAAGTGATGATTGTCGCCTTACGTAGGGAGAGTGGTGGGGACGGATCGGGGTCACTATGAATCTGGGGGGGGGGGGGTATGTCCCCCCCCCGTCCCCAGTGCTATCTGCGCCCCTGCTCCATACTGTCACAACACGCAGTAGTGTACCTCGATGAAGGAGCACAGGTTCCCGGTGAAGAGTTTCTGGTTGACTTGGGCTCCAGGATGACTCCTCCGGTTACCCCGCTGGTGTCTCAGAGACTTTCTGGTGCGTGCGCTGACGGACAAATCACAGACACAGGTGTGACCGACACACACTCATATTCTCATGAGGAAATGCCTCGGTGACACAGGAATGTGTTGACTTTATTAGCCGCAGCGCTAACCTACTTGTAAATGGCTAAACTTGTCCTCCACTTTTTCTCTTTTTTTTTTAAACATCTAGTGTCTGAACCATTTGAAGTACCACATAGAACATTGTATTCCATGAGCAAGCTAAATCTAATGTTATGTGTGGGCTGTTTTTTTTTTATCAAGGTGAATACAAAAGCAGAGAAGGTTTGTTTACCTGACGTTGTTCCCGCCATTAGCCTTGACTGTTGAAAGAGAGAGGAAATAAAGAGAAATAATTGGCTTAGCATGAAGTTAGCAGAAACAGTAACAATGAGATGTAAGAATGAGGAACAACTGTGGCTGACAGAACAAATAAAAAAAAAATGGAATTTCCATGCATTTTAAGTGATTTGTGAAACACAAGAAAACTCTATGCCTGCAGTGCTGTACAGAAAGCACAGAGTAGTGTATGTACGGAGAGCTGAGCTTTCAGATAAGAGACAGAACACAGCAAGACAAAACAGTAACATTGAGAAAAATCCCAGAAGGTCATGGCTGTGTTAGCGTGCTACTGCGTTAGCACCACAACTGTAACGCTACCTTTCTGTAACGCCACTCGCAGGAGGTCATGCTTCGCTTGGAGTTTGGATATCATGGAGGTGTAATTAAGTTGATCCTTCACTTTCTGAAACAGGAGTTATATTGCAGCCATTAAGATGTCTCTTGAATTTGCAGTTCTTTACTCTACCAGGAACGTCTGTACATTTAGATATGAATGTGGGGACAACATGAAATATCCTTTACCTGTGTATTACTAACAACTATAATCTAATAAATTCAGCCAGGAAGCAGGAAATCAGGTGTGAGGTGATTGGTTCAACACATAAATACATCCTAGGGTGAACCAGTCCTCCAGCATACATGCGCTCACATATCAAAGCAGATATCAAGACCAAACCTACTAGTAAAACTTTATGAGAGTTTTCCTAACTGAAATATAACCCTTCACATAAAGTCATATAACTGATCAGATACAAAAATAATATGTGTTTTATTACAATTATGAAACACTTGTTCTCCTGCTCTCCTATGGCACTAGATGCTGACCCCTGCTCCCTACCCTCCACTACATGACTCATTCCGCACAGCTTTTTTTTACTAAAATGTTCTGTTTGTTTGTTTGTTTGATCATCTGTCTTCCTATTTTTTTTGTTGTTGTTTTGTTTTGTTTGTCTTTGCCCTATGTAAAGTGTCTGAGTTTCTAGAAAAGCGCTAAATAAAAATAAAGTATTATTATTAGTATTATTATATTAACCCAAGATGGTCACTTCACAAAGTTCAAGAAAAGCCTATCTATGGCAGAAAGGTTAACAAGGTTAAACAAAGGTTATCAATAATGTGGAAAGGTCACCCCCACTCACTGTGAAGTAGAACATCTCCGTTTCTTGCAGATTGGCTCTGCGTTTGGCTAAATTAGGCTCCTGGGTCTGGCTGGCTGTGTGGTCCTGGAGGGCACCCAGGTCCTCATCGCCAGTAAAACTGAGCATGGCGGAGCGGGCCTCGTCTAGCGTCTTAGTGATCTGGCCAAAACAGAGCAGGGACAAATGTAAATGTACCACACAGTAACTATATGTGCTGTGGTTAAATAAAACTGAAGGACATACGATATGATGAGTTTAAAAATGGATCATGTTAAAGAGCCAGTAAGAGATGCATTGAAGTTGCATGTAGTTTGTGGGTACCGCTGCTGTGTCCTTGGTGAATGAGTCGAGTCTGGACTCCATCTGTTGGAAACGAGTTTCCAGCTCATCCTGAATGTCACACTCTGCCCTGACCTCACTCTCCTGGACAGAGACACACACAGAGACAGCGTCAGCCAAAAAAAAAAAAAAAACACAAAACACTCACTCTCTCTCTCACACACACACACACAATCAGTTACAAAACACAAACACAGACATCAGCCATAACACACTCACTCACAGCCCAGCCACAACAGAACACTAGACTATGGAGACAGGTGTAAATGCAGACGAAGACACCATGAGATGGCTGAAAAACAAAACAAGCTACAGAGAGAAAGACCAATATGTAAAAAAAAAAGAGCAAGAGAATCAGATAAACAGGCATCATGACAGACAGCAGTGGTAATCAATCAATCAATCAATCAATCAATCAATCAATCCCGAAGTCGCTTTACAGAGTCCAGAGTCCAGAGTCCAGAGTAGTCATTCATACACAGTCATACGCGTGGTGGTAAGCTACATCAGTAGCCACAGCTGCCCTGGGGCAGACTGACA
>NC_045155.1:3070088-3120088 GCF_900700415.2 Clupea harengus | reverse complement strand
TTTTTTCGAGGTTGTTTTGACTCATGCCAACAGCAGTTTTTGGCTTTCGCTGCCCTCTCTGGCTTCGCACCTCCATAACCCCCCCCTCCGCCCACCACGAGCAACGGAGTGCTGCAGCCGAGCGAAAAGGGAAGGTGGTGCGCTTCCTGTGTTTGATGGCGGGGTTGGGAGGACAGAGGAGCAAACGAGGTCTCAGCTACGCACTCCTACCACACTCATCATGAGTCAGTTTGACTGCCCTTTCACTCTGTCTTCCTCAGGCCAGTACGGCCCACTACTTCCCCTTTTGAACAACAAGAAAAAAACAGACCAACTTCTCGATAAGTAGAAAGAACAAAAACACGCACTGTTTTGGCTTTGCTATGCAAAGCTTCTGAGAGAGAGAGAGAGAGAGAGAGAGAGAGAGAGAGAGAGAGAGAGAGATTTGGAGAAGAATGCAGAGGAAAGGAATGGGGCAGCCTGAGGGCACATTTCTGCCCACACTTCTCTCCCCCCTGACTGCCCCCTTCATGCCAGCTCCTTGATTCCTGCCAGCCAGCCAGCAACAACCTTTCTGCTGATGTGCGTTCTCACTCGTGGGTTGGTCACCATAGCATCAAATCCCCGCATCATAAAAGCATCATCATAACCATAATTCATCCAGCCTTTAAGTGGTAGTTTATTGCTCTCTGGACAGACTGGCTTAATAGGCACACAGTCTCACCAGCACATAAATGCTCCATGGCATAATTGTCTAACAGGCTGAATGAAAATTCTATGAGGTCAATGACTATTTCCAATTTTGTTTTAAAACTATAATACGATTCTATTCAAGCAAGCAGGAGAGTAGAATATTTTTTTTTTAAAGTATAGTTATATCAACCCCTTATATATCCCCCCTCCCCCCACCCTCACCCGACACATATTTCTACAGAAACATCGATATGAAATATCAATGTATCAACAAATGATTCATTAAAAAAAAAAAAACTTACGGGTACTAAGGTGCCAAAACTGCCTCTTGTCACTCAATGGTAATCCCTGCGGTAGGGCGTCCTCATCACAGATAATATAGTGAAGGCACAGAGAAAACACATGCAAGAGAGAGGGCTTTCCTACTCTTTTCTGCCTTCTTCACCTTCTCACCGCCGCACTCGGCAACTGCCAGATGCTGAAAACGCTGAGTGTGAAGTCACACCTCCCCTCCCCTTCCTCTCTTCCTCTTTCTCTCCTTCCCTCCCTCCCTCCCTCCCTCGCTCGCTCGTTCGTTCTCTCTGTATCTCTCTACTGTCCCTGTAAAGTGAAACTGCCAGACAGACAGACAGACACCACAAGACTAATATCTGGTTCTCATCCACTCTATTTTTGCAAGAGTACCGTTGCACAGCTAATCTCCGTCTAAAGAAACATTACTTACAAACTGTCTCATACATTTGCACAACATGTAGTCATCAAGCAGATTTTGTCAGAGGAAATGATATCACATTGAAGGTATGCACTTTCATACTATCCAAGGTCCCCGGGAACTGAGCCCATAAAACATCATGACTAATAGCAGAAAGCCCAATCAGTCATAAGGCACTTACCCCCACCAATATCCCCTGCATGTGTATTCAGCCATTGCACTGCATTACACATATCACAACTACAGCAGTTCATTGGCGAAATCAGCAGTGCGACACAAAAAAAAAAAAAAAAAGATCTGAATTTTGTTTTAACGGTGCCTTCTGTTTGTCGGTGACTATTTACTGGAGTAATGTCATCCATAATATTAAACATTTTTGAAAAAAAAAAAAAAAAGCAGTGCGACACTGCTGGGAGTCTTCCATTACACCCAAGCAGCTTGTATCCATAGACATTAGGTCACTACTCATAACGCACAAGGGAGGGTGGGATGGTGTGTCATGCATTCAGTTACTGTCTATCAGTGTGTCATCGACGGCACCATTGGGACTCGGTGCAGCTGCCGAGCACTCTACATTTCAAGGAAAAGATGAAGCGACTTCTATCTGCCTGTGTCATTCTCTGTGTCTGTGAGAGTGTGAGTACGAGTACGAGTAGGAGTGAGAGTGAGAGTGAGAGTGTGAGTGAGAGTGCGAGTGCGAGTACGAGTGAGAGTGAGAGTGAGAGTGAGAGTGAGAGTGAGAGTGAGAGTGAGAGTGAGAGTGAGAGTGAGAGTGCGAGTGAGAGTGCGAGTACGAGTACGAGTAGGAGTGAGAGTGAGAGTGAGAGTGTGAGTGAGAGTGCGAGTGAGAGTGAGAGTGAGAGTGAGAGTGAGAGTGAGAGTGAGAGTGAGAGTGAGAGTGAGAGTGAGAGTGCGAGTGCGAGTACGAGTGAGAGTGAGAGTGAGAGTGAGAGTGAGAGTGAGAGTGTCAGGACGATGGAGTGCGAGTACGAGTGAGAGTGAGAGTGAGAGTGAGAGTGAGAGTGTCAGGACGAGTGCGAGTACGAGTAGGAGTGAGAGTGAGAGTGCGAGTGCGAGTGCGAGTGCGAGTACGGCTGGTGTAAAAAAAGGGAAGTGTGGAGCCGGTGAGTGCGCAGTGCAGACAGGAACACATCCAACCAGTGCTGCAACAGCATGCAGCACAGCGGTAGACTGCAAGGCCAAGTGTGAAAACAACAGCAGCAGCAGCACCAATGGAAACAACAATTACAACGTTACAGAAGGCTTCGCTTCATTGAGAGTTCATACATGAAGAAATGTTGTCCTAACTTAAACCCTTGAAATAAAAAATAAAAAAGCTCATATCGCGTTTGCTATTGATTTCCCCGTATGAATAATGCAAGGAGAGTTCTATAAAGAGCCGGAGCTTTCTTTCTAATGCATGGGTATGATGGTTCTCCTCCCCGTCGAGGCACACTGACAGTCACCCCTCACTATTATCTCACCCCCTCCTTCCTGTGCTGTTACTTCCTCCCTCCCCAAGGCCACTTGAGATTACTGCCAGTCAAGGTGAAATGGCACCTGAATCAATATGCCTTTTCTGTGCTACCACACTGCTCTCAGCATCTTCATCTGATAGCCTCGGAGTGAACTGAAATATTCAATTGTTATGGGTATACTGGACATAACTATTGAATGACAGATTTTTTTTTTTTTCTTTAGATTTTGGTTTGCAGTCTTCATCTTTATATTCATCAAAAATAGCTACGGTGTTCAGAAACCAGTGATAAGAAAACGGTAGTATTTCTAAAAAAAACAAAAAAAACATCACTATCTTGTAATACTCTGTTGCATGGCATACTCCTTCGACATAACTGAACTTGCATGGAACTGACACGATAACTGACATTCACTAGCCCTGCAAAACAAAATGGGCTTAGAAAATACATACCAAACTTAACCAGGGATGGTGGCATAGTGTGCTGCATAAACAGGAGCACAACAGCGCAGCTTTGTGGTGTGAAAAAGAAAAAGAGTTTAAATGCAGTATGACAGTATGTCATCATCTAGGCGGTGGTACACTAAAGAAGTAGTGTACCAGTAGAAACGGCACATTCAGTAGGTATGCTATTTCATCTTAATCTCAGAGGATGTGCCATGATTTAACTTGCTAACAAGTTGCTCAAAAATGCGTAGCCGTAAACCAACTTGAATTGCAGGAAAATGTAGGCACTCGATTATGCCAATAAAACGAATTGTGATAGCTTACTAATTATCACATCAAGATGGCTAAATCTCATCTTCGACAAATTAATATTCCCTCACATGAAACCACATAGTTGCCTGCTAGGGGTTGCACGAGAAGGCCTAACGTTACATAATTTTAGAAATCGTGTAATCGTTTCCTGAAAACGTAGTTACTCGAGAGAGTTAGTGCATTTCTTGTATCAATTCAAAGACTGCAACTATGATGGGGCTGGTCTCAGCAGATACAGCTAACCCTAAAATGAATGCTATGACATGAATATACATTTTGGTCTTATCCTTCGCATTTAACACGTTGGTATATAACATTACCAACATTCTACAGAAGCCCAAGATAGAAAATTAGAGATAGGCCTAGAACATATAGCGGCTGTTTGTTTGTTTTTTGTAAATTCGCTGAAACGTGGTCATCACTTGTAAGCCCAAACGATAAAAAAATGAAATTAGTCATATTTGCTTGCATCTATTTTGAACAATATTAATTTGTTTAACCACGTATGTGTAGTAGCCTAGAATGAAGACAGTGTTTGCGCCATCAAGAAATCCGTCCACAACTCACAACTGAGGCAAATTGACGTTTTGACGACTCTGTCTTATCAAGGACCTTCCAAATAATTGCTTTCTGCTGTCACCATCCTTCCTCTTGTTTACCAATTGCTCGAACTGAAAGTGTGTGCGCACAAGAGCTACTGTAAAACTTGAGATCCTCGGGAGAGATTATTGGGTGGTTTAGGCAATTATTGCATGGAGACAGACGAGTTTGGAACTGAAACGCTTTACTTATCAAGCGCAATCCAAAACACTTATTCATCAACTCTTCTCTACTCTTAACCCCCCCCCCCCCAAACATGTTTCATCTCGACTCCAAACAGCGCAAAACAGGTCAATTTTTAATCAGTGAGTTTCTACATTAACATTTAGTAGGCCTACTAAATCACGTGATGCTAGTGTGATCTAGTAGCTACTAGTGTAGGACGTGCATTTGTGATTGAGTATTCCACTGAATGAGAGGGTGAATCTGGCAACTGGTTTTAAAAGAGCCCCATGCTCAGGAGAGGACAATGTAGCAAAACCAAACACAACCAAGTAGGTGTGAACACAGACATGCAAATACAACAATGAAGATGTGTGCGGTGCCTTACCTGTCAGATTTACGGTCAAATCAAAGGGCACTTCTGCCCGCAAAAAACCAACTCAGCATGTTATTCCAGTCGATCTGCATCTGCCTCCTCCATCTGAAAAGACCTCACTTTGTTGACACTCTCAATAGGCTCATTGTCCCCGGAACTCACGTTTTACAAAAGGAGTCACTGAATAGTGAAGATAGACTATTTTAGACGTTATTAGCCTACTCGTTCTTCCAGATGTGTTTGCTAAATTATTATCCATGGCCCTATGACTCTCTCACAAACATTGATGTCCAGCCCAGATTGCATACATGGGCATATATACATATTAATTCGCAGTGGTCAAATTATTTCGTTTTTTTTTTTTTTTTCATGAAAACGCAATTTCTTTAATTAGTTTGGTAGGCCTACATTTGACGTGCATGAACACCGGCATAACGGGTTAGAAGTAATGGACATTGAGGATAAGATATTTAAATAAAATTCGTGTGCTTTCACGCCTTGGTAGTTCAGGCCTAATGTTTATGCAAACTTTCAGGTCGCGTCTGTCCAATCAGATTACCGCATGTTAATTGGATGGATAGGTGCGAAACCTGACAAGGAAATAGAGGGGTTTCCTTCGGCTTCTGTCACTAACAAAGAAGTATGTAACGAAGCAGAACACGTTGACAGTGATAGGGAATAGACTAAGAAGGTAGAGCTGTTAGGAAGACCGACAATGCTGTTATAACAGCATCCATGATCTTATCGACAGTGTATACTGTATCTTATCCCATGAATACCCGACAGCAGGAAGTACAGTAAGTTATCTTGTGTAGCCTACTTGGATTGTGGTTTAACTACCTCAATTAAAGGGCACGAGTGTAGGTTGGCTCAGAGTAGCGCTGCCTTATATCGATGTACCAATACATTTAGGCAAACTTTTCGGGATATATGTTTTGGTGCCGAAAAGAATGCGACGGGCTGGAACAAAGTCAACGATGTAGACGCTGATAGGTAACACACTTGTTAGGTAGGCCTAACTAACGAACTTATTATTATTTATCCTCGCAATGGAAATAAATACATTAAGAGTAGAATCAAGCCTATGGATCGGAAATCAGCGATACCGGGCAACTCTCAGTGGCTGGTACTTCAGCTGGACTGAACTTGACAAGAAGAACAGAGAGAAGAAAACCGGTAAGGCGTTCATATCTAAGACAACGATGTCACTTTTCACATGATTGTTTACTGCGTGTTAAATGGGTTGTAAGCAGACTTGGAAGCCACATACCGTCGCTTCAAAAACAATAGGCTAAGGGCTACAGCTGTAGATGCAACATTAATGTAATTGAAACTTTAATTCCTATTATGTTGTATTGTTCATGATTTTGCATAAAAATCCAGCTGCATCGTTTTTGATTTTGACAGAAAGATAACGAATGAATAAAAATAGTTTTTAATGATCTTGAAAGAGATAACTTTCAGATGAACACACTTACACACCTGTGTGTTGATCCACCCACTCAGTTTTTTTTTTGCCAAAAGATGAATTAGCATAGGTCAATAAACAGTGTGGATATGGTTCTTAAGTTTCAGTGCCGGTGGCAGAGGTGATTGGAGTTGAGGATGGGCGAGTGGAGGTTCAACCCCAAAAGAAAGTGGAGGACACTGACCGGGAGTTCACCTGTGAGGAGTGAAATAAGCTCTTAGTGTTCACATGCTAAATGCTTTAAAATGATGAGTGATAAAGCGAAAATGTATTCACTGAGTACTTTGAGTTATTCCTGATGCTTTTAAACAAAACACACACATAATGTAAGACTGTTGGTTAACCCAAACATAAAACTATAGTGTTTTGGTTGCATATCATCATCTGTTTTGTGACTCTGCTCTCTCCTCCTGTGTTCTCCTCAGTGTTTTATGTGAAGCGCAGTGGTCGTGGAAGCAGCCAGAAGGGGCTGTGGAGTTTGGGCAGGACCCATTTCAGATGTCCCAGCCGCGACCTCCGAGACCAGTGGGTGACGCAGCTAAGAACGGCCCTCAAAACCCACAGTAAGCAGCGACGTCCAATCTATTCACCCACCTGTGCATCTGTTTACGTCGCTGTGTGTGTGTGTGTGTGTGTGTGTGTGTGTGTGTGTGTGTGTGTATGTTGTGTGTGTGCGCGCGCAGAATCCTGACAGTTTAATAATTTCTCACAAGTTATGTGTCCTTTTTCTAGGTCCCTCTCGCCCCCACAAACTGCTGGTGTTCATTAATCCGTTTGGAGGAAAGAAGAGAGGGAAACAGATCTACCACTCTCTGGTGGCTCCTCTCTTGGAGCTGGCTGGCATCAGCTCTCATGTTGTCGGTGAGTCGTAGGGTCAGTCACTCTTGTCACGATGCCTCTTATCATCTTACAGACCTTTCCCTCATCACTGCCCTCGGGTCCAAAACTCTTAGAGCGTTCACCCAATACCTGCCTTTGACTTGACATAACCCTGCGAGACTCTCTCTCTTAGAGCAATGAAGTCTATGGAAAACTATACTATATGGTGCTGTCCTCTGTATTCTAGTCTAATAATGTAGTCTCAAATGATGTTGGCATTGAAGTTAAAGGAAAAGCAAATATAAAAAAAAAAAAACGCTGTTTCTTTTTGTGTAAAAAAAAAAAGTAATTTGGTCTGTGGTGTGGTACAGTTACAGAGCGAGCCAACCAGGCGAGAGACCATATCCTGAAGAAAGACCTCACAGGCTTTGATGGGTGAGTGATGTAGTGCTCACATTCCTGGAGAGAAAAAACCAGAGACACCCCAGTGACAGCCTCAACAATAGTATCGGTGTCATAACCATTGTCACCGGAGAGGTGGCCCCGGGATTACAGTCCGACTTTGACGAGTTTAAAGTTTGCCCAGCCGTAACCGTAGCAATGGCTGTATCTACCCAGCAATTAGCATCATCTCAAAATCAGGCCCCTCTCTGAACTCAGCGGAGCAAACGCCCCACGTAGAGAGATCTCGGCTCGGCCCACCTGTGTTGCCACGACGTGTGTGTGTGTGTGTGTGTGTGTGTGTGTTATGAATGCCCTTGACCTGTTTGTGCTGATTCTTCCTTTTGTCCTCCTCAGAGTGGTGTGTGTGGGCGGAGATGGAATGTTCAGCGAGTTGCTGCATGGCGTGATTGGGCGAACGCAGCAGGAGGCAGGCCTCTCGGAGCACGACTCCAGTGGAGTGTTGCAGTCATGTGACCTGCATATTGGGATCATTCCAGCAGGTCAGGCCATCTCTTTATTCGGCTTTTGAGGAAGAAACTGTGTTTTTTTTTTTTTTTTTTTTTTTTTAAATGAGTCACAGGGGAGTTAAGGTAACAACACAAGGGGATACAAAAGTAAGAACAGACTGAGTGTTGAAATTGTGCGACTGCACCATCTTTAGTGTACTGCAGTCTACCCCCTTCAAGCAAATAGTGTCAAAACAAGTTGCTGTCACATTAAAGGCTTTGTGTGCATCATTGCTGGAAGTGCCATATGTCCTGGAAACACACTGTAATCTCAGCTTCATTTATTTAAAAGAGGCTGACTTTTTACCATTCAAACAGCCAATGATACGTGTGCAGGACCTCACACGCAGAGTTCTAAGACAAGTTTCCAAACTTGCACTTCCTCTCCCTTCCTCTACCTCTCCTTAACCTCCCTCTAATGCTATCTCCAACTAGCTAATACTTAACTCGCACTTACAGTAGTTACAGTCCTGCACTTTTTTAAATTTTCTTATGTAATGTATTTTATTGTTACACTAGGTCTTTATTGCTCGTAGATTGATTGTTCTCTCCTTTGTTCGTCGCTTTGGATAAAAGCGTCTGCTAAATGACTAACTGTAATGTATAAATGTAAAGAGTAACTAATTCTGACAGTATCTGCTCCCGTTGCATTGCAGGCTCCACGGACTGTGTGTGTTTTGCCACCGTGGGTGTGAATGACCCAGTCACCTCAGCTCTCCATATCATCATTGGTAAAGAATAAACCCATTAAATATTCCCTTTATGCATCTTACACTGTATATACAGTACATTTTCAAGTAAAAAAAAAAAAAAAAACATTGCTTTGTATGCAAACACTGATTTGCATGTCGTATGGCAACAATTAATGTCCAGGTATTTCACGAGAGATGCTATGACAACGAGGCCGTTTGGTTTATGTGATCTATGTTGCGTGTTTTTTGCGTTCAGGAGACTCGCAGCCCCTGGATGTGTGCGCCGTGCACCACAAGTCCTCCCTGGTGCGCTACTCCGTGTCTCTGGTGGGTTATGGCTTTTACGGCGACGTGCTGGCGGAGAGCGAGCGACATCGCTGGATGGGCCCGCTGAGATATGACTACGCAGGTGAGGGGGTGAGGGGGGGGGGGGGGAGTGGAGTGAAAGGGAGAAACCCCGGTGGCATTGCTAGTGTAGGTTACTCAGATCTTACTGCCAGGGCTGAGTCACAAGTGGGCACGGCCAGCCTGAACGTGCTCAGGATCAGACGATAAACACACAATGGGTGGATGTGGCCTACATGCACATTAACCCACATTGGCCGGCGGCGATCATAAGAGTCTCGTGTTGTCAGGGTTTATTCAAAGGCAATGCTGAATAATACAATGGACAAGTGAAAAAGCGTCATCTTGACCTAATAAGCGAATAAGAGGCCATTTGAAGACAGACGATACCTCTGCTTTACTCCAGTCTGCTTTTTTACCATTTTGGATCATATCTCCCCCATATCTCCCCCCATCTCTCTCTCTCTCTCTCTCTCTCTCTCTGCCCACAGGATGTATGGTGTACCTGTGTAACCAGAGCTATCAGGGCACTGTGCAGTTCCTTCGTGCTGATCCTGGACTCTCGAGCCCCAGGGACAAAACCCGCTGTCTCTCTGGGTAAAAGCTCAGCCGCTCCCTTTCACGTACACCAAACGCAGCACTCAATCACCATGACTTTAAAAAAAAATGTTTTAAAGAAAATATACACCTGTTTATATATAGATATGTGTGTGTATATATATATATATATATATACACACACAAATACAAGTGTGTATATATACACAAACACACCTTTATTTTATATATTTATATTTCCCTAAAGATGAAGCCTTTTGGACTTTTAATTATGTATCGGTGCAGCACTCTTAAAAACCCTGAGAGGGCAACATTAGCCATATGCTCAGATTTTTCCCAGCACATTTTTTTGGTATTTCTTCTCCGTCTCTCTGAATGGCTGGAGATAGCCAGCTTTGAGTGGTGGGAGCAGAGAAAGATTGAAATGCTCCAGATCTGAACGTTTCCGATAGTAGCTCCCCTTGTGACACTATCTCCAGGGAGAGTGTTCTCGTTAGTTGGCATCATTAGTGTACCAGCGCAAGGGGCATATCATGCCCCCTGGAGTCGCCTTTCTTTCTCTCTCTCTCAATTGCCCTCTCCTCTAACGCGAAACGCTCATGTTGCCCGGTCCTTGAGGAGAGCTATTGCCGTGCCCCGTAGGGCCACCTGATAGTGAAGAAATGAGAGCAGTTTGCTGGCGCCTGTTGGACGGTGTAATCCACACACTCCGAGTGAGCGGAGTGAACGCGATCGTTTACAGTGAGGGCTTGTCTGTCTCGTGTGGTGTGCCTCGAGTTTGGCCGACTTTATATCGTGTGACAGTTTCAGACAGAACATGGCAAGCCAGTCCCATTTCAGTATTTGAGTAAGTGTCATGGCAAAGCCTTAGCCACCCCCAACAGACAATGCAAAAGGCATCCATCTGTGCCAGCGACTACTTCCCTACTAAATGTCCACTTGATTTGATTTATTAGCACTGATTCATTAGATATCAGTTTAGATCTATTTAGTCTTTGACAGGAGGATGAAAGTGTGATGTGTGTGTGTGTTGCAGGTGCAGTGTGTGCTCAGAGAGTAAAGAGAGGCTCTTTCCACTCTCAGACAGTTGCTCCCTGTACAGTGACAAGCTGAGCCAGTACAGCGAGCAGTCAGAAGGTAGGATTGGTTCCCGTGCTGCTTCACACTCGACACACACTTGTTCAAACCTACACTTGTTAGAAACAAGGATGCTTGGTTTGGATTGTTCCCATAGAGAACATTAAAAAAACGCAGAGAAGACCTATTCTCCTTGGCATCGGCAGGATTGTAGATGTCCGCTCTGCGTAATCCTTTCCAGACCCAAAACCAGTTTTGCCAGTGTGGTTTTCCAAGTGTCACACAAGTTGTTTTTCCACCCTCTAAACAACTCATGAAGAACTTTTAAACATTCTAGTACTGTAACATTTTTTTTAAGAGCTATAGTTAGTGCACAGATATCTGATGCGTCTTTTGCCTGTTTGCGTGTTTCCATCCACAGGCGAGTGGACGAGTGTTTCAGGCCGCTTCAAGAGTATCTCCCTCACCTGTATGTCCAGCTCCTGTCCTAAGAGTCCTCTAGGCCTCTCGCCGTCTGCACACCTGGCTGATGGGACAGGTGACCTCATCCTGGTGCGGGACACAAACCCTCTGGCCTTTCTCACATACCTCCACCGCCACACCACCTCCCAGGACCAGGTAAAGGAATGACATTAACATAGTACTTAACATTCAAAAGCATCTGAGAGCACATACAGTTGCACATACCGCAGAATGTATAAGGATACAAGGATAATATAATAAGGATACAGTAAGTATCCAGTTACTTAACTTTAAATAATGAGCTATAACTGGTATCTTACTTGCAACACAAAATGATGACCTCAAGGAGAGCTTCTCCAGAACCTATTGTCTATTTTGTCTTGTATGGAATATAATAGATAATATTAGATTTAGTAATTAGATTTGTATCTATATCCACTGGTATGATTTGCAAAACCAGTGTAACAGAGTGATAAAGTATTTATGGTCCTCCAGACTAGCTAGTGTAACACTAATACCTTTTTTGTATTATTGTTATCTATGATTAGGTCAACTAACATTTCTCTCCTTTCCTAGTTTGACCTGCCTTTCGTGGAAGTGCACCGCGTCAAGGCTGTTCGGTTCTCCCTGCCCCTTGGTGAAGAGGACGAAGAGGACGAGAGGACAGAGCAGAACATAGAAGAGGGGGTGATGGAGCATCCTGATAAGCCGTGCGTGCAGAGCCCCAGCAGGAGCATTTCTCAGCAGCACCTGGCAGGCCCTGCTCGGGAGCGAGGAACGCCGAACAACAGGAAGAAGAGGGACTTCCTGTGTGGCCTTTGCTGCAGTAAGCCCCCGGCGGTCTCGGTGTGGAACTGCGACGGAGAGCTTCTGCCCCACACGGAGATCTCATGCAGGTATGGGAATGAACCTTCTGGGGTGGATACATCCTGCACAAACATCATATCTCCCAGGTGTAATAAAACCCCTTGAGTCATGAACACACATCCTTGTAGCATGGTGTACACACAGGTGTGTGCTTTCCCACACGCTGCAATAAAACGTTTTAAAATGTTTTTATGTTAGTCGCTATTAATAGGCACAGCTCCAGTCCCCACACTGTGTGAGGGAATGGTCATAGACTCGTATTCAATATGGCTATGCTAACAGGGTTTTATGCTTTGGTGGAAACCCCTGAAAATTGAGTTCTTGCTTCAGCTTGCTGTTTTCTGACACAAGTTCCTCTTTGTGTGTGTGTGTGTGTGTGTGTGTGTGTGTGTGTGTGTGTGCAGGGTGCACGGGCAGCTTGTGCGTCTCTATGCCCGGGGCATAGAGGACGAGCTGAGGATCTGGGGCCTGTGTGAAGACAGCAGGAACTGCAACGGCAAATGTGTGCTGCACAGTCAATGAAGCCACAGTCTTCAAGTACCCCGTGTCTGTCACGTACACGGGGTACCCTACAGATGAACTAGGCTGAATATGTGCTGGTGAAGGTCCAATTAATGGCTGTCTCAATTGTTCAATTCACTCAATTGGTGAGTGTTTCTGTTTCTGAGTTAGCAGCAGACTATTTCTACTTAAAAATCTAAGACAATGTTACATTTTTACATATTGTTGTGAAAGTTAATACTACATTTAGGAAATGTGTGGTTGTTTTGTAGATACTACATGTAGCTGTGCATCCAGGTTTGATAAACAGGGAGGTATCAAGGTGTCATACATGCTGAACATTGCTGCCTTATGTACCTGTACTGGTGCCTTAAGGCCAGCGCTTCAATGTGTTAATATAACTTTGAAATGGTTTGTGTTAACGTGTTTTATCTTGGTTTAAATTATACACCACAAGTTGGTATGAGGTAGCAAGAGCTTTTTTTTTTTTATTCAGCAAAATAAAGACTGCTAAAAAAAAATGTATATAGTTTGGACTGTGTAGCATGAAAAACAAAAAAAAAACCTTAAAAAACCTTCCAACTGTACTCAGTGCAATTACGCTGAACACGTCTATTTGAGTATCATTACCTGATTCCATTCACGCTTCCACACGCACATTCACATTCACACCCACACTTGTATACAACCAACAATGGTGCCAGCGGGCGCAGCCTGCAGGGCGAGGCCGCTCCGGGGTGGGAGGGGGTGCGGAGAGGAGCCTCATAACATGCCCTCATACCTGGGAGCGAGAGTGGCAAGAGAAACAAAAATCACTGACCCAGCCCAAAACAGGTCAGCTTCTCCACATTCTCCGAGACTGGAATGTGCTTCGACCACATTGTTACTGGTTATAAAAGAACCTTATAAAAGAAAAACATGCATTCTAAATGGTGATTGGTTTGAATAAATATTTTGGTCTGGACAGGAGATTGTGATGAAAGAGGACTGGATTAAGAAAGAAAGTGTATAGCGAGTTAGTTGGTTGGTCTTACCTTGTTTGTTTTGGTTACATATTGTTTGACCTGGTTTTAGCTGCCTCTCTTTTCCCGTAAGGTGAGTGTGTGTGTGTGTGTGGGGGGGGGGGGCACCTCAGCTTTCCGGCAAGTCAGTCACACACACACACACGCATAGGCAAACATCCACCCACACACTTAAATGTTCTCACACCTTGTCACAAAACGCACGTCTTAAGAGCTCAAACTGAAACACCTCGATGTCACTGAGCCAAACATCTCTCACACTTCTCTCTGTTATGAGGTAAACAAAAGCTGTATACTGTAAACAAGAGTGCCGCCATTACAAAGAATAGTTAAATAAGAAGTCACCATTTTACTCACAGCTTATGGCTTACTGAGATGTAGCCATAACTAGAAACAATTTGTAGTGGACAAAAAAAAAATTACGACCAGAGTGTGAAGTTGTTGTCAGACATCCCTTTTTCCGCTTGACTGTGCTCATCAAAAATGACTCTACTGAATGAAAAGGTGTTAAAAAAAAAACACCACAAGACTGGTGACCCTTATTATAAGGTCCAATGTTTAAGACTTCCATGTTATGAATTCATATTTATATAATTGTCCTTAAGTGGCATCATGTTAAGTTTCAATACAGGCAATCCTGTAAGGGACACTCTTATATAAGGATGCACAAAAACAAAATGGGAGGTTAAAACATCACATGAAATGAAATAAAAGAAAAATAAATAAATATACATACATTTGACCTGCTCCTTTTGGAGCGACACTGTGAAACCAAGAAGACAGGACAGTGCTTAAAAGGAGAAATGCATGAGCAAATAAGGAAATCTGTCAAGTACCCCAATCAGCTTGGTGCTTGGCATCATCATCATCATCATCATCAAAGCTTGCTGAATTAAACATAGCAATCAAAAGAGTTACAAAATCAACGTTGACCAACTTTGCCAATTAAGACAGTCATCATGGCAGACACCATTATCAAAAATATGGGTTTCTTCTCATGCATGCAAATGTAAGGAATTATTGAAAAACATTGACGCCAGAGTCTACAGTTCTACATTCATGTCACTGATGAAATCTACCGTAATGAATTGATATAAAAGTGTATTGCTCAGCCATACTTTGGCTAAAGGCGGCAGCACATGCCAAGTCTACATTCTGTGCTGCTCGGAGGCTATGTGGCACTACTGAATGACACGAACACAATCAAACCCTGACTGAATGTAGAAGTATAGAGGTGGCTCTGGCCCCCTTGCTTGGCGCTCCATTGGAATGAGATGGAGGTTTTTGAGCGGTTTGATTTTCTCTTTCGACCGTCGGGCTGTCGTGATTGCCCCGTCATACGGCGTGGGGGTTGACCCACTTGTAAGTTCCTTCGTAGCGGAATCCCACTTGCTTCATCAGCTGGTCGGCCTCTGCAGGCCCCCGACTAGAAGAGAGCAAGAGAAAGTGAGTGAAAGAAGGGAGGGGAGAGAGAGAGAGAGAGAGAGAGAGAGAGAGAGAGAGAAGGGGGGGGAGAGCCAGAAAGAGAGAGGAAAAAGGATGAAACACACAATGATTAAGAAAGAGAGACAAAAAAAAAAAAAGAAAAGTATCGCTAGACCAACCTCCCACACATTTTTTCAAAAACACTCAAAGCAAATCAGCAAGGCTAGTATCCCCAAACGGGAACCTTTGACCTTGAGTGAAAATGGCGGCTGGTGACTCACCTCCCGTAGGTGTACGGTATGGGAGGCGTCTTCTCCTTCTCGATATGGTGGAGCAGAGGGGTGAAGATCCTCCAGGCCTCCCGCAGCTCATCACTGAAACACACGACATCATCTTACACAACCAGCACTGACCCAACCCCAGAGGACACACACACACACACACACACACTACCACAGGAAGAAGTGACAGTCCTATTGTGTAAACCACAACCACGGACTGAACAAACACAAGCGCACACACACTCACAGAAAACTAAGAGGTGCAGACAGACCTGCGCACAAAATGCATCTGACTCCCACAGAAGACGTCCAGGATGAGCCGCTCATAGGCGTCGGGGAGCTTCACGTCCTGCAGAGAGACAGACAGACACGAGAAACCAACATAGTCTATAGCCTACTGGCCAATTCCCCAGACAAGGGGATTAGCCCTGCAGGCACTACTGCATTTAAAATAGCTTCTTAGTCTTAGGATTAGGCAGAATCTCTCTCCATGAAAGCGATCACTTCATCAATCAATCCAGGTATGCAATGTGACCCTTGGCCTTTTGATTGTGATATGTAATGTCTAAGAGCTTTCCTATTCAAAGGTGTCGGTATGGCCCCCATCACACTAGCACAGAGAAACAGTATGTGCAGAGACGCCACTGAAACCTTCAGGAGTGGAATGCACAGAACCAAAACCCGCTAGACAAGGCCGACCCGCTCGCTCACCCTGTATCTGCTGCGGTAGGTGAGGTCCAGCTCCGTCTCCTCGGGGCTGAAGTAGACGCCGGGCTTCTTGCTCATCATCTTGGCGTAGATGGCCTCGTCGGGCTGCACGCGCACCACCAGCTCGTTGCGGCGGCACTGCGAGTTGAAGATGTCGCCCGGCACGTCGGTGAACTGCAGCCGCAGCTCTGCCTTGCGCTCGTTCAAGGCCTTGCCGCAGCGTAGCACAAATGGAACTCCTGAGGGGGGGGGGGGGAGGTAGCGTGACTTGTATTTGAAAATGTTCCGTCTAATGTGTTGGTATGATGTGGTTGGCACGTACGGTTGGTATGGTTGGTATGTGTGGTTTGGTAATACATTACATAATGAGTACATTTGTCAAGCTAATAAGCTAATCGGCTCTCTTGCCTTAGAGGTCAGACTCTAACAGTCATGGTTACTATCAAAGCAAAGAATATGTGGTCCCACTACTCAGGGAGGCATTTCTGCAAACACCTTACGTCCTAACTCTATTTCGCTTTAGGCATTTGAAATGCATTCTTTAGTTTAGGAACACTTGGCAAGAGATTTTTTTTAAAGAAAGGATAATGTGTGTCTTCATGCAGAAACCAATATAACTGCCATTTCCCCTAGATACACAGACAAACATGTCCATCAACAAATCCAAATCCATTCAACAATGACACACACATTAGACTTGCTGGTCAGGTTCTGTCAGCTAAGTGACTTCACCTCTTCAGACCTGTCACCAATAGAGACAGGGGGGAGTGAATGGATTGTGAAAAAGAAAAAAGCCTAGTTACCATCCCAGCGCTCGTTGTGGACATACAGAACCGCCGTGGCAAAGGTAGGTGTGCAGGAGCCTTTTGGAACAGTAGGGTCGTCAAGGTAGCCGAGTTTGGCGTCACCCTTGCCCTCTGGGTCTCCCACATACTGACCCAGCACCACATTAGACACCGACACCGGAGTGATGCTCTTCAGCACCTTCACCTGCACACACAGACACACACACACACACACATGAAGCACAAACACACAGACAGACATGAAGCACAAACACACAGACACACATGAAGCACAAACACACAGACACACAGACAGACATGGAGCACAAACACACAGACATACATGAAGCACAAACACACAGACATACACAGACATACATGAAGCACAAACACACAGACACACATGAAGCACAAACACACAGACATACATGAAGCACAAACACACAGACATACACAGACATACATGAAGCACAAACACACAGACATACATGAAGCACAAACACACAGACATATACATGAAGCACAAACACACAGACATACATGAAGCACAAACACACAGACATACATGAAGCACAAACACACAGACACACATGAAGCACAAACACACAGACACACACCAAAACACAGAAAATCAACACGAGTAAATCCCCATGGGGAAACCTGTCCGGGGCATAGGAGGAAATTCCCTAAATCCAGTGAGGAAAGAAACCATCTGAAGATGTGTGCTCCTTCTCACCGTTTAGCACTTCAATCACTGAGCCACTAAAGGGGCATCCACATATCGAGCGACTCACTTGCCACGCATTGCTTTGTAGCTGACCATTTGTCGCTGGTGGGCATGCCAAACTCTGGTTGCCAAGGTAACAGTCCTGGCATCATCTTTCAGTCAACTGTATCATTCACTAATTGCCTAAATGCGCCTCTTAAAGTTGAGATTAGTTTAACTCGAAACCCTCCACATTCACGTCAGCCAACTGCCATTTTGGCAGAAATTACTCCAAGTCGCTGGATTTCATTAACGTTTCATGGGCTTTCGCCGTTACATCGCTGCTAGTCTTTTCCTGTGTGTACGGGGGTCAAGAACACCCCTCTTTTTATTGCAAGGTAACACTGCAACACTTTGAGGGAACCTACTAGAACAGCATGAGAAGAAGCCCAAGACCAAAACTTTAATCCACACAACCTTTTTTTTTTTTTAACTGTCCTGACCAAACATTTTTTTTAAAACTAGACTCTGAACTGGAGTACTGGTGTGTCTGTCTGCGGCGGGGTGAATATCAGTGTCTTCTAGGTGCTGGGTCGCATTACCTTTTCATCTCTCACGTCGTCGGAGCTGGTGGAGGCCGGCTTCTCCATGGCAACCAGGGAGAGCATCTGGAGCAGGTGGTTTTGCATGACGTCGCTATGGCGTGGGGACAGGTGTTATTTTACGCCCCGCTGAGAACTAAGCTAATCAGCTACGACTGTCAAACAAGTTCATTAACCCTGCCGCTGACGGGTTCGTGCATGCAAGGCACTACTCTGCCCCTTACCGAATGATGCCAAAATCGTCGAAGTAGCCTCCTCTGCCCTGAGTGCCAAAGGGCTCCTTGAAAGTTAGGACCACGCAGGCGATGCTCTCCCTGTTCCAGATGGGCCCAAAGATCCTGTTTCCAAACCTGCCAGTCAGAAGAAGAAGATGTCGTCAAACACAAATCATCGGTCAGGCTCTGAGGGTGCAATGCAGATCATGTGTAACAGTGCTTTGTTAACCCGAGTGGAAACTAGCGGAGTGAAATTAGATAGGTATATACTGCCCACAGTGTGAAGGAAAACCATGGTCAGGGTGTTAAACTATTAAACTGCTTCTGACACTAGACAGAGTCTGGCGAGGAGTCGTACCTCAGCACCATCAGGTTCTGCACCATCTCCTTGCCAAGGTAGTGGTCTATGCGGTAGATCTGGTCCTCGGTGAAGAGGGAGGACAGGTGAATGGACAGCTCCTCAGAGGTCTGCAGGTCACGGCCAAAGGGCTTCTCCACAATCACCCTGTTCCAACCCCTAAAGAGACAACACCATCATCACACACTAATCAGTCATTACCACCTAGTTTGTTTCAGCAGGCAGCTCAGCCATAGTCACATGAACACAATGGGAAATCTTAACACTGCACTTAAATCCTTATCTAGGGCACCTGCCCTTAAAGCAACATTATGGAGTTTTGGTGTAAAATTAGCGGGCTAACAACTAGGGCTGAACGATTAATTGCATTTGCGATTTAATCGCGATATGATAGAACGCGATTTTCTAACCGCAACGTTCGCGATTAAAAACGTGATCTAAAACAAAAAAAAAATAATAATAATATATATATATTTTTTAAGATGGTACATTTTGCATACAGTGTTTAAAAAGTGCATGCCTTGTGTTTATTCTTACAATGACTTTGTTTAGATTACTTAAATGCACAGTGGCACAGTTCTTGATTCTGTAATGAGCAGTTAAATAAAAATTTAAATTGTGGGAAATAATATTTGACACTAAATGTATCTAATATTGTGTTGGTCATATTGAAATCATTCATTACGATTTGTTGGGGAAAAAATTTGGATTAAAAAAAAAAAATCGCATATTAAATCGCAATCGCAATATTGGGGGGAAAAAAATCGCAATTAGATTATTTCCCCAAATCGTTCAGCCCTACTAACAACCTAAAAGCCATGCAAAAATAACAACCAACACCACCACCAGTCCAGCTGCTGACACAGGTTAAAGCGACAGTGGTACAGTGGTAGAGAAGTCGTTTAGTAATCAGAAGGTTGCTAGTTCGATTCCCTGTCGAAGCGTCCTTGAGCAAGACCCTGAACCCCTAATTGCTCCTGATGTGCAGTGTGCCATCAGTGTAAATGTAAATACATTGTAAGTCACACATATGTAAGTCGCTTTGGATAAAAGCGTCTGCTAAATGACTAAATGTAAATGTAAAGCCTGCCAACATGCTAAACAGGGTGTTCCGTCCTGGACCATAGAGCTACATAGTGCATAGCCTGGACAGCTAGAGGGAATGACCACATACCATCAAGGTTATTTCGAAAATAATATCAAAAGTAGATGCTTATAAAAACATACCACAAAAAGGGGAAAATTGTTGCTTTAAAGCAGCAATAAGTAGTTATTTTCCAAAACTAGCAAGCAAACTACCTAAAAAGGCATGCAAAAACCTTGCAAACACACTAACGTATGTCTTTTGGCAGTATAGCTGCCACTGTCATGCTATAAGAGCTTTTCTTCAATTTTTGCAGGGTGTACCAGCCCGGAACACATAACTACATAGTACATGGCTAGTAGGAGACACAGGTGTTTATCTGTCCTTCACATGACCATATGCTATCAAAATGAATTTCAGGATGGTACCAAAACTAGTAGCCTACAAAACCAAACCTCAAAAAGTATCAAATTGTTGCATCGTGTTACTTTAAGGTCATGTCAACAAACAGGTCTTCTGAACTGAGTGAGAGCGAGCGAGAGAAATACCTGCACTTGACAGACTTGTTCGTCAGTTCACCGTTGGCTAATTATACCTTAAAGTGTGTCAAATTCTTGCTTTAAAAGGGGGTGTATACTTCGACTGACATGGCTATGTTTAGATTTGCGCACTGTGCTCATGGCGTAAGTTTTGTCACCAGGATGGTCCGCATAGCAACAAAATGTGGTGTCTGCGCAGGCTTGTGCGTGTTGACTGCGCATGTGTGTGCAAGTTTTAAAGCACTGGCTCAGGGTCAAGAGAAAACTAAATCCATTTACGCTATTTATTAATTTAGCAGACGCTTTTATCCAAACAGATCTACTGGAGACCCGCTGAAAATTTCTCACTTATGCTTGCCTACAGAGTGCTTGATGGTTCTGCTCCCACCTACCTAAATGCTCTTGTAAGGGCAAATGTTACACCCAGGATGCTGTGCTCTTCTAGTGAGCGTCGTTTGGCACTGCCGTCTGTGCAAGTACGGCAGTCCAGACTATTCTCATTTGTAGTTCCACGTTGGTGGAATGAACTACCCAGCACTACCAGAGCAGGGGTGTCCCTCTCTACCTTTAAGAAGCTTTTGAAGACCCAACTCTTCAGAGAGCACTTCCCGTCCTAACTGGCACTTCGACTAGTGCGTAACTTGCAATTACAGCAGTTACATTTCTGCACTTCTTTCTTTCTTTTTTTTTTTTTTTATTTCATTTTGTTATATTTCTTATGTAAAGTAGTATTTATTTATTGTTACACCAGGTTCTATTGCTCGTAGCTTGAATATTCTCTCCCTTGTACGTCGATTTGGACAAAAGCGTCTGCTAAATGACTAAATGTAAATGTAAATGTGATAAAGTAACCGTTTCGTTTATTTCATGCTTCAGAGAACTATAGCTGATGAGATTCCCAGCAACGATATTTGAAGGTAGGTAGATATCGCTATTTAGATAAAGAAGTAAATGGTTATGAAGGGGGCGAGAAATCTATAGACCTATAAAAAAATAGCAGTCTTTGCTGTAGATTCTGTAGAAATATTATTTCAAAGAGTGTGATTGAGCTTGTGCGTTGAGAGATAGCAAAATTAGTATACTTTGGAGACACAAATGCACAGGTAGGCATCCGCATTCTGCGAACCCAGCTGTTCTTTGATGGAGATAATTTCCAAACACTGTTAATGACTTAAGAATATAATAATCAAGTGCCTTGTATTATTAATTACCTTATATGAATCATGTACTTATGTAAGCAGGAACATGGCTTTTCTGTGTTTCTGCGTGTGTGTAACTTAGAATATTAGGTGCCACTTAGTCTGCATTTGTACATGCATGTTTAGACCAGAGGTGATAAGCTTCTTCCGACCTTGTGCAAAACTGCCATCCTTGCAATATAGGGAGCCTCGGACGTCAGAGATCCACCACGTGGTTATCCCTGCTGAAAACTAAACTTCTGTCTATATAAACCTTGCGCGATGTGTTTATCAGGGCTTCACTTTCAGCCTTGTGCTGGGAGTGAGCCTGATTGCAATTGCTGTTGTTTGTCTAATAAATGTACTTATATGCTGCTCCGGAGTCCTGAGGTAACAAGGGTGAATTTTCACCTAACATTCTTAAGTACAATTAAGCCCTAAGGGATACACGCCAACTGGCCACGACTTTGAGGAGACTGCTACCAGACGTCTGCTCTGGGTAATCCTCCTCTGAAATAGAAAGTGGAGCTATGTGCCGTGTCAGCAGAGAGAGAGAGAGAGACACTCACTTCCTGGTTATGCAGTGGTGCCTAATGTTTTTGGTGACGTCCTGGTAGACGCTGGGGGGCAGCGCCAGGTAGAAGAGGCGGTTCGCCTCGGAGCCGCTGGGCAGAGCATCCAGGTGAGAGCCGAGTTTCAAAAAGGACTCGGCGTCACCATACTTCCCGCTCAGGTAGGTGTTCCTGCTGAAAAAAGCTGACAGCTGCTTGCTTTCGCTATCGGCAACCTGCACAAGACAACACACATACACATGATCTACTGAATGAAGTACTGCATTTTTTAATTTGCTGCTTAAGGATATTATTAACCGAGCTGTCAATAACGGTTATAGGAAAACATGGTTCAGTGAGACAATGCATCTTCAAAGCGGTCACCTTCATGTAAGGCAGGCAAGCAGAACGAATGGCTTCCACTGTCAAGTTGGAGCGGGCAAAACCCACAAAGTAGGTCTCCTCAGGCAGAAGTCCATCTCTAAAAAGCCACCTTCACGATAACACAAAGACATACACATACATGTTTAACACACAAACACACCCACATACACGTAGTGTAAGCAAAACTGTATAAAACAAAGAGAAAGGTATTCTGATTTCACACCAACGCTCACCACAGTGTGGGGTATATTTTCTTTCTGGCCAAGTCTCCCTGAAACAAGATTTTAGTACACGTGAAAATCATAGAGAATGAAAAATACTGAATAATAACTTTAATCTGATTTCGCCTTCTATCCACTGCTGTGGTGCTTTGAGCTCATTAGTAATATACTCCCTGATCGTTTGGCTGTATAAGGCTGTTGGGGTTGCTGTTTATGTAAGATCAGACATTAGACTATCAATATATAGTCTAATGACTAACAAAGGAACAACATACCAACCTATCACCGAGTGACCCTGGCATGATCACCGGGTCTACTACACAGGGAGAAATACGATTGTCTCAGGTATGAGAATTAAAAAAAATGTGCGTGTCTATGGTTGCAGCAAAAACATTTGTTTTGGCCAGAGCCTTATCCAGAATTCAAACACTAAGAAGGCCTATATGTCTCTCCATCAGTAAGTCACTTATCGCTAGTCTTCGCAGTATTGTTTTCTTCCAACCTTCTCAAGTAAAACTAAAATAGATATGTTGATATGTATTGAACAATACAGGTATTCTTCTTAAAATGATAAATCATAGGGAGAGTGAGAGCCTCCAGTAACACATAAAAATACCACCAATATTGTGTAAGACAAAGTACGGGTAAAGCTGAGACGGAACCCAAGCAGGACAAGCCATGGCAAACTGTGGGCATATTAGTTCTCCCTCAGGCGCAATGAGCCTGTCACTGCTGGCTCTAACATGCCAATCCTCTCAGCTGATGTCACAGCAGGGTGCGATACCTGGTGAGGTTGCACCCCACTGTGGAAAGGGATTTAATTAAGTTCTGCTCAACTCTACTTCCTTCGCCTACATGTTCTGCCTTTACAAACAGCTAGTGGTGAGCAACACCGTGCTTTGTTTCCTTTGTTGGTTCAAAGACAATTTCACATAGACAGAATTTCCTAATCACAATTCTGGGTTCTAATCACACTGAATGCAAGCAACAAGGTAGCCTCACCGAAGCACCCAAGATAATGAAAGTGTGAGTGTCAGCCTGGTGGAACTCGCGGTCGTCGTATAGCTCTTTCCTCAGCTGCCCGAACACCTCCGAGCGAGAGAGTGGAAGTGAGGCCATCCTGTGTGTTCGCCTGGGACAGGAAACAGTTCAAACAACGAAGGACACGTGTGTAAATCAATGACCGTTAACATCACGTTTTCAAAGCTGAGACAATATTCCTGCGCATGCATTATAAGCATCTGTCAAAATGGCCACATGTCAGTTACACTACCTGACCATTTAACACATCCTCTCGGTACCAATTACCATTTGAACCCGTTAGTAATAGCTACAGGAAATGATAGCCGGTAAAGATTTATCAACGGCAACGTATCATATGTTGAAATACAGAGATAAGATTACCATCCACATGTTGGCACGCGGATTTGGGAAACATGGCTATCCTAGCTAACGGTCCTAGCTAACGTAACCATGCAACATGCATCCACGTTTGCTAGCTTGTTAACGAGGCTCGTGTGCACACCACCTTAAAACAAAATGCATATCAGCATGGGATTTTCGACACAGCTAAAAGAAGCTAAATATCACTTCACATAACTCATGTTCCACTTACAGTTCAAGTGAAGCGTCCTGGTTTGCATAAACACAGGACCTGGGCACTGAACACCAACCGCACTGTCATGATGACATCACGGTGATTGTTTCCTAACTGGGCGGATTTGTTTAGCTTCCAAACATTCTTGCTATTGGCCATACTTCAAACACATGCCGGGCACATAACTTTAGACCACGCCCACACGCGGCATGTTAGTAAAAGACTGTAAAAGATTTGTATCCATCAAAATCAATAGGTTTATTTATGCGGCAAGATTCAACTGCCAACACCGAGTCTAATTTCCAGGACTTCATCCAAATGCAGGTTTAACTAAATTGCAAAATGCCTTTCTAATAACTAAATTTGTATCCTTAGTTGTGGTTGTAGGTGACTAGTAGTGCCATCTATTGTTATAATGATGGTATTGGAAGTCTGCAACCTCATATTGTTTCTCTATGGGCAGTATACAATGCAGCAATGTAACAATGCAATATTGTAAAGTGTTAATGACACGTTTAGTTGAATACACGGGCTAAAATGATATACTCAGTAAGTAATATAAAAACAAAAATTCTGCAAAGTTAAACAGTCTAATATTTGGTCATAACGAAATCACAGCAGCACAGCAAAGAAATTGTCAAATGTTCCAAATGTATCACAGATCCTGTTACATGTCACACCAGAGAAAATAAACGACCCCCACCAAATACCCATAAGCTCCAATCAGACCAGTCCAGTCCGAATAAACAGAGGGTTGTAAACATACACAGTCTGTTCTATGGTGACACTTTTGTTCTACTACTTCCTGAAAAAATAAAATAAAAAAATGAGACTTAATGGAGGACGACAGAGACTGCAAGCATTTAAAGCAATACGTCATTAGATTAGCACCCTCCATAACCTGAATCAGTTGTTTGCATGAGCAGACACCTGCTTTTACTTGAGGCCATGCAAAGCCAAGCAGTACCTCAAGAATAAAACCTTGTTCACTCAAGTGGCCAGTAAGGGACCAACAGGTGCATAATGGCTTTTCTTTGCGTGTGGGACAGGTGAGACGGGGAAGGAGAGAGAGAGAGCCAAGAGAAAGAGGGAGAGAGAGCCGAGAGAGAGAGAGAGAGAGAGAGAGAGAGAGAGAGAGAGAGAGAGAGGGAGGGAGGGAGGGAGGGAGAGCGCCAAGAGAAAGAGGGAGAGAGAGAGCGCAGAGAGGGAGAGAGTTAGAAGTAGAGGAGAGAGGCAAAGAAGCGAGCCAGAAAGCCAGAGCGAAGAGTGAGCCTGAGGTGTTAAACCTGATCTCCATTTCCACAAACCAATCCAATGTTATTGCCAAGCGTCCTGCCCTTTTGCCCAACTATAACCCCTTGATTGGTCATCTACTGGGACATGAGGGAGCCTGCTTAGTATGCAGCGCTAAAGGGAGACTCAAACACAAGAGAGAATCAAACACAACTGTGTGGAAATACTTTAGATTGTCATGAATTAGATTGACATTATGAAATCAGCCTATTTTCCATTTTGTAAGGATCAATTCGAGACTAAACACAAATATGTGTACATTCATGTGCATTTACAGATAGTTTTAGCTGGTGCAATCATCATTAAGGTCAACTTTGTGCCTAGGTGATGGGGGTGCATACATAATGCAAGAACCGGCTTCTCCCCTACAGCAGGTGGTTTGGCCTGTTTCCTCAGATGTGTGAAGCCCTTTGTGGTGTTGCTGTGACTGTAAACAAATTGAGTCTTTTGCTGTGAGATGATCAGAGAGATGTCCCCTGATAAGATGACCCATCACCCCCTGGCCAAAGTATCAGAAATCTGCATGTTAGGATTCAGTGTTTTCGGTCTTGCACAACTGAAAAATGAAATCCCATTTCTCTCGAACTCTCTGCGGCTATTCTGCAAAGGCTCATTTGGCAAAGACAAATTTACATTCTAAAAAACATTCTTTGAGCATGTGCTTTAGTTATTTTTACATAATTGGAAAAAATTGTATTGTGTACCAATGTTGTACCAATGACTCTAGAAAGCCTTTTACAGTCATTGGGTTGCACTGAACACTTGCTCATTGTATTCATAGGGAGCATTAGTACTGCTGTAGCTCTGAGCCTGGTATATGAATCTCTTCAAGAAAGAACAGCTCTACAGAGCATTGTCTAGCTCCTTTGCATAAATCTAACTTCAACATAACAGACGTCCCATTGGTTTGAGGTCTGATGGGCGAAACGATCACCCTTAATCTCAAACCGCATAAACAGCATGAAAGAAATTGCCTTCCCATCAAACCACTTAAATAAAAATGGCATTTATTCTTGGCAAGAGATATGAACATCTTTCAAAAAATGAATATTTGCAAAATACATGAAAATCTCAAAAATATTCATTTGTCATAATCTCCTAAGCACTTCGATTAAGTGATCAAGCTTTTCAACAGCATGAGTGTCAGCAGCAGCAGCAGCACAGATGCAAGAGACCACGCCCACGGGGTCTTCTTCAGAGAGAGAGGGGGGTGAACAGCGGCGGACTGTAGTCCACTTCCTCCATTGCATAAATTACCCTGGATTGACCCACAATCCCTGAGTCTCCATCCCCGTTCCACTCTACCAATGAGAGCGTGTCATTCAAGTCACTCATAAGGTGCCGGCACAATGCCTATTATCCAGGCCGAGACGGTCCTCTCAGATCAGAGATGGCCGCCCGTGCTTTTCCGCTCCTTGTGTGTGTGTGTGTGGACCTGATTGTGGTCTAGCCACTCAAGGTCTGAGTCCAGGGGGAGGGCTCCGCCTGGCTCCGGGGGTGTGGTGTGGTGGGGTGGGATGGGGCAGGGCAGGGGGGGGGGGGGGGGGAAGAGGTCAAGGGTCAAGTGAAGGACCAGTGCTGTTGCAGGTCAGCTGCGTTGCAGGGGCTGATCACCAGCCGGCCAGAGTTGAGATGGAGGCACTGTCCAGACGAGGGGTTCTTCAGGAGCTGCTCCTAAACGCAACACAACAAACCACACATGGCTTTAACAAGAACAGTGGGGCTGAGAAAAACAGAATGAGACTTAACCTTAATGGAGGACGACAGAGACTGCCAGCATTTAACGCAATATGTCCTTAGATTAGATTAGATTAGATTAGATTCAACTTTATTGTTATTGCACAGTGTACAAGTACTGAGACAACGAAATGCAGTCATGGCCACCTTAATATGAGAAGGGGCGTCTGAAGTGAGCAGAGTCTGGCCATACACACTATTAAAATACGCGTATGGCCTCAACTCTTCACAGAATAAAAACTCTAGGCGTGGGTTGTTGATGTTCCTGACCGTGTAGGTCATGCCTTACCTCTGTAAATATCCAGTGCTGCTCCGGAGCCACCTGAGTGCCCCTGCCCTTCAGATGGCACAGCTCGATTGTCACGCCATCACTCTTGGCATGCAGGCAAAGCTGCTTGCCAATGTTGTGTCGCAGCTCTTGGTGAGAGCTGTATTCAAAGTACTGGAAAAGGGACAAAGAAAAACACCTTCTTTTTTTTTTATATATATAGCCTCACACAATGGGTAATTGATACATTTTAAATATTCGCTTTCAGGCTACTATTCCACACTGTCGACAGTGGTACAGGAGGTAGAGAAGTCGTTTAGTAATCAGGAGGTTGCTGGTTCAATTCCCTGTCGAAGCGTCCTTGAGCAAGACACTGAACCCCTAATTGCTCCTGATGTGCAGTGTGCCATCAGTGTAAAATGTGTATACATCCTTGTAAGTCGCTTTGGATAAAAGCGTCTGCTAAATGACTAAATGTAAATGTCCACACTGGCCACATTATACTCTAGAGAGGAATGTGGTATTAGCCTGGTTACCTGGTTGCCCCCCATGTTGTGACACACATACATAATCACTGGCTTCCCCCCGGAGTTATTCTCTCCAACATCCAGGCAGCTCTGAGACCCAGAGTTCTTGATCTGTTCAAAAACACACAGTGATCAAAATGAAGGGCATCTGTATTCCTACGTTATCTTGTTACTGCAATGCATGAGCCTCACTGATAGCTGAGGCGACGGCACGGGACCAAGTTCTAAACACTCACTGCTCCAAATTTGACAGGGGTAAGGTCAGGTACAAAGGCCTCTGGGTAGACATTTTGGAGGTACCATGTGAAGTTCTTGCACTGTAGAGTCTCCCTGAGTTTCAGGCGATCAGATATGTCCCCAAACTGCATCTGTTGAGACAAACAAATTCATTTAGATGGTCACTTGGTTTCATAAGAGCACGGCACCCTGAAGTTCCTACATGCTCTCCATTGAATCCCATAAAAAAAAAAAATCTTATTGTGACTGGACACAGACCTCTTTGGCCATCTTTGCAGCGTTCGCGTTGCGACGGTAGTAAATCTGCTTGTAGTCGTCCATCCAGACTTCAGCGAGGCGCACCTGGTTCCGTGTGATCACCTCGGTGCCCTTGGGGAAGGTGTGAGGACTCTTGGTGCGGAAGACGTGACCCACCACTGAGCACGGGAGAATCTCCAGAGTTCCCCCGCACTGCCACACCTGAGCCCAACACCGGGACACATAGAGGAGGATTCAGTATGTGAACTACTGTGCACACACACACACACACACACACACACACACACACACACACACACACACACACACACACACACACACACACACACACACACACACACACACACACACACACACACACACCATTTAAAATAGAAGTTATAGTAGAAGGAGAGAAGAAGTAGTTATAAAGGAATTATATGTTCATGTAAGGTTTCGTGACTTCATGAAAGAGTGATGTGAACAAGCGACACTAACCCGAAAGGACATCTCCACATTCTCGCCCCCCCAGATCTCCATCTTATCATCATACGTGCCAATTTTCTCAAAGTAGGCCTTGGAGATGGAAAACAGACCACCTGCAAAAGTTGGAGTTCTTGCAGACATAGAGAAATGTAATACATGTTAGACATAGGATGTATCTGAATAGATGTAAAAATGCTTTAGTGTCATTAACATTATGCAGTAGTTGCAAAGCCATAAAACACTCACTTCACTGGGTAGGTTTCGTCTTTGCGTTTCTGCTTTTCATAGTCGGGGATGGCCTCCCAGCCGAATGTCAGACTCCAGTCAAAGTTGCCACGGTTGTATGCATGGGCTGTGGTCACAGGCTTGTGGAACTGAAAATTGTTGAGGTCAATAGTGACTATCTCTGGGCTGACCACCGCAGTGGGCTCCTCCACGATACGGGCCAGCAGGGGCTCCAGCCAGCCATGGAAGCACTCGCCTGGAAGGCAAGGCCAAAACATCAGCTCACCAAGATGGCCACCACAGACCACCACAGGCCACCACAGACACATGTCATTCTCACCTCCCACAAGCGACAGTCCAGAATAAATAAGGCCTCACTCCTATCGAGGATGCTATACATTTTACTTTGGTGAATTGTAGGTCAAATGACTTCTCACCTTCAGAGAATAAGTGCTAATCTCCCCCCCCCTCCGTCATACTGAGGGAACTACACCTTTTCAAATCGCCAGAACCAGCAGACTAGTCGGTTCAGTTCCGCCCTTTACCAGTGGAGCAAGTTGCGAATACCATACATATGAGTCCACCTCACAATGAATACATGCCAAGAACTTCCGAAACATTCCAAAAGCTTGACAGGACAAGGACAAAAGGATGTTTGTGGAAACAAAAATGAGGATGGTTGAGTAAACACTAAATAACCTGCTAGTGAGGCAGTGACAGTCGGCTTTCCTTAGCAAGTCTGGTTTTACTTCAACACGCAAGAATATCCACACTATTTCAGTAACATAATACCTGTAACATTTTAATCCTCAAGACTGAGGTAGAGATTGACCCTTCCTGATTCATAACACCTCCCTGCCTCTTCGAATGTCTGGTGCATCTGAACAAAGTCACATTAGTCTAGCGAGTCACATTCAATGATTGAGAAAACGAATGTACTACGGACATTGTCTAGAAATAGGGCCTTTATGAAGTTTGTAATGAATTAACTGATTCTCAGTGACGCCTACCCATCGTTTGCCTTTTGTCTGTTTGTCAATCCACATTCCTTCCTATTGTGAAACAAGATGGCTGCCAGAATGTGAGGGATTTGTACAGTCTGACAGTCTCGTCTGCAACAACATGACTTGGGTCATTTCACTGAATCATTAACGAGCCAATTTCTCTCTAGAGAAATTATCTTAATCCATCATTATCTCCGCATGGGGAAATATTCACAGTAGTTTGACCCAAACAGCATGGTTACCCATACACGCCCACAAGAAAAACGCCCTGTATCATCAAACCACCCAGCTATGCCTCAGGCAGGCACAGGAACGCTTGGATACCTACAGTGAGCATCCAGGAAGGTGAGCACCTCCCCACGGGCTTGGCCGGCCCCCAGCAGTCGTGCGGTGATCAGGCCTTTCCTTTCCGGTTGCCGTAGCACTCGCACGATCTTCAGGGGTTTCACGTATTCATCTAGCTGCTCCTTCAGGTGATCTGGCAGGAATAAAAATAGAAATAGAAATAGAAAAGCCTTTATTGTCATTGTATTAGCATACAACTAAATTTGGAGTGCTGCTCCTGTTGGTGCGACGAGGGACAACATATAACACAACAACAACAACAACAACATATAACACAACAATAGTTCAACTATATAAAAAAGGACGAATAGCTTAAAAAAAAATATATATATATATATATATATATATATTAAGAGTTCAAGTGCGGTGGTATAGATTAAAGTACTTCCCTGAGGAACAATAAATACAGTAACAGTACTTCCCTGAGGTGCTTTACAATAAATACAGTAACAGTTTTGTTTAAACACATGTGTAAGGTGACTGAGATGGCATATATGACTTGCAGTCAATAAAGTGATTAGTGTATTAATATTGCACAATGAAATTCTATGTTCATGTCTGCATTTAGTGTTCTGATAAGGGGAGAGATGAAGACTTGTCTGGGTAGTTTCACACAACAATCACTGCTAACTGATATCAGAGACTTAGAGAGGCAAATTCACACTCACAAACTGAGAGGCTGCAGGACCCCTGAGATTATGCATGTTAGCATGCTTTCATGAATACAGTGACTGAATACAGAGGCATATACAAAGGAGTACTGTTATGTGGCTAAGCAGGAACTAACTGATGGCTATTAGCATTATACTGGCCCACACCCGGTAGCAATGACAGTCGTTTTACCCTAAAAAATAGCATACACTAGAGAAGTTGATACTACATTTACATTTAGTCATTTAGCAGACGCTTTTATCCAAAGCGACTTACATATGTGCGACTTACAATGTATACACATTTTTACATTTTACATTTACACTGATGGCACACTGCACATCAGGAGCAATTAGGGGTTCAGTGTCTTGCTCAAGGACGCTTCGACAGGGAATCGAACTAGCAACCTTCTGATTACTAAACGACTTCTCTACCACTGTACCACTGTCGCCCCAAATGTCATGAAGCCCTGCACAATGCCCAGGTAACCGTGTTGCTGGGATATTCTAGCGCCACACTGTGTTTACTGAAAGCAACATCATTCAGACATCGGGCTTGGGCAGTCACTGATCATACTCTAAAGCTCCTGGAAGGTGTTGGTCGTGCTTTCAACATCCTTACGTGGACGGACACAAACACACACACACACACACACACACACACACACACACACACACACACACACACACACACACACACACACACACACACACACACACACACAAAGAGCGAAAGAGTAACAGAGCTGCTCCAAAACACACACATCTACAAGCAGCTTACACAAACCAAATCTAAAACTGGAGAGGAAATAACTGCTGGCCTCCATATCAGATTCTATCTATTCAAATTCTCTCCATCATCTAATAATGACCTAGGTCATAAAAACCATAGGTCACCACTGAGGAGGTAACAGTGTTGCAACAGAATGTGTGATGTAATTTCAGGTCAGGACTATTTAAGTAACCCATCTGGCTATAACTGTCAGTCCGCTGTTTAAATTTACACGTCATGTTTCAGTGCGTGTGAAAAGCAAGGGTGGCTAGAAGCGAAAGTGACAGAAAACCAGGACACAAAGCGCCTTTGTTTAAATGTTCACATTTTATCATTTGCTGGTTGAGGCTAAACAAGAGTATAAGCTAGGCTTATCAAAAAGAGTAGGTTTTATTCTCCTTATCACTTATGAATGTAGTGATAAGACCTTAGATCGATGTGCTGCCTGTGCACAGGAAACACAAGAAACACCTGATAAAATACTGCTAATGCGGCACATAAATAATAGTAAAATAATCTAGTACAATAATTATTTAATGGCACAAAATCGGCAAGTAGGCAGTGACGTCAGAGGGAATTGGAAGGATACAGAACCACATCAAAATGGAACCGTTTGCGAAAGGCAGAGAGAACTTACTCAAGTTTCACTTGAGAAAGTACACCAAGAAGCACTGTCCATAATTCTACAGGGACCTATCTGAACTGAAACACTGTGTTCTTCCTAGTTCTTTGTGGGTCCTCTCTAAAGCAAACTGTTCTAAATGAAGCCATTTGTACACAACGGATGTATTGAAAAAAACCTTATCAGCAGATCTGGTATGTAATAACTACGATCCAACCACTCACAGCCTGAATGTTCAACACAATCCAGAACACATCACCAGTCACACATCACCACAAAAACAGTACTTCCTGGTCAAAGGTCAGGTTTCTCCCTTCGGCCCCTTTGTGACATCACGCGCTCAGTAAGAGCTGCCCAGCCCCATGTACCTGCTATGCTGGCGTCGTCCACCATTATGATCTCAGTGAGCAGGTCGGCCGGGGTGGTGTACAGCACGCTGTAGACGGTCCGCAGCAGCGTGGACCAGGCCTCGTTGTGGAAGACTATGATCACGCTGGTGGTGGGGAGAGGGGGACAGCGGCGGAACTTGCGCTCCACACACCTGGGAGAACATGGAGAGAGGGCAACAGCAAGGGGGATAAAGAGTCCATGAGACCAACAGATTAACTCCCATATGAGATTAAACACATCAACCAGAATTAGATCACTGAAAAAAAAAAAAGCCGTAATTGTGCTGATTTTAACCAACTCATGAAGGACTACTACACCCCCCCCCCCCCCCCCCCCCCCCTCTGTTATTGAAGCCTGAAGAATCACACTGAATATTAAGCAGCTCAATCTGTTCACACATTTAAGGTGTATCTCATAGTTTAGTAGCCAGCCCTTACATAAATGAAATACTGCACACTTCAGTAAACAAGCAAATAAATAAATAAATAAATGAGCCATACCCCTTTTGTAAAAAGCCCATCAGTTTTAAATGTAGGTGGCATTGTTATGAGCGGCTAATGATTGTGACTAGTTTTAATGCATGTGCATGTCAAAGGGAGAGGGTAAAGAAGGCCTTTGTTTGATCTAGCTGGTGCAGAAAGCTGGGAGGGAAACAATGGGCTGTTATTCTCACTCGGGGGGCCGGGTGTCCTCCCCCAGGCTGCGGTGCAGGGAGATGCGGTCGCTGGCGTACTGGTTGAAGCAGTGCCTGGTCATGCCTTCCTCCTTCTCTTTCTCCTGCTCTGGCGTCAGCTTGTCGGTGGCGAAGGCGTTGCCAGAGGCCCCCGGCGCCTGGGGGTCCTGCGGAGGCCTCTCCAGCGCGGGCCGGAGCTCGGCCTGGCTGTAGAAGCCCGGCGGGCACTGCCGGTTGAAGGTGGGCTCGGGCTCGGGCCCCGAGGGAGGCTGCGGCGCCCCGATCTGGAAGCCCAGGTTGTTGACTGCGCCCATGACCATGCCCACCACGCGTTGCTTGCGATCCACCAGATCCTGGAACCAGGGGTCCTGCTGCGAAGGCCCGGAGGCCACGTCCCGCTGCAGCACCACCAGCACCACCATGAAGACCGTCCCGCCCAGCAGCGCCAGCTTCAGCGGGGACATGCGCCGGCGGAGGAAGAACAGACGCATCTTCCCCCAGAGGCCCACAGGGGACAACCTGAAACACTGAAGCCAAACACACACACACACAGCAGCTACAGTACATCTGCCTCTTTAATACAAGACACACACACAACACCATTCAAGAAAAACAGCGTTGCCATGTTAGGCAGCAAACCACCCACAAACCTATATCCTTTCGCTTCCCTTTGCTACACAGAACAGAAACTTGGGGGGCCCTTGCTTGAAGACACACATGAGTAAAAAGCACCGGGCTGTCTGCAGCTACACAGGCCGGAGGTTTGTGCCTGAGCACTCTCACACTTGCTAGTGACACAAACTCAACAAACCTTCTGCTTTTGATCTGATGCCAACACATCACAGATGCTTTCTCTCCTGACGGTATGCTCACCCGGAGCTTGTCCACAGAGCAAACAGGCCACACCTCGGGGGCAAACACCTCCGCTGTGCACCTGACGACAGCGCACACACCCTACTGCCTACACACACACCCTCCTTCAACTCCCACCCCCACCCCACCCCAGGCACACACGTGGCAACAGGTGACTCGCTGGGCTGTGTTGTGTAGCCAGCTGGGGGAGAAAGTCCCACAGAGATTACATTGGAGCAGCACCGCAGCGCTTTGCATGAGCACAAATGAACACACAGTTACGTGTGCGTGTACACCCACAGCGTGCCTTGACAACACCACTGCGGCTGATCTCACACTACACTTGAGGGATGAGGGAGAGGCTGGGCACAGGCTCGGTCATAACAACCACGCTCATTTAACATCCCATTTTAATGCCCGCGACAGAAATGAAGCCATTGTCAAGTAGGAATGACTCATCCTTTCAGAGGCTCAACACTCAGCCACTCACTCAAGAGGATACTTCAAACTGCAAAGCGGTTTGCTTATACTGACAGGCAATGAGAATCACATAATAATACATTCAGATTTCCCTTTAGGTTTTCATCAACAAGTTGACTCTGAGTTAATGGCTAATGTAGTACAGAGGAAGAGTGGGTATGAGAGGGAGGGGTGCCAACCGGGAATGCTTTTCTGAGAGCTAAAAAGGCAGAGGGAGTATCTTATCTGAACAGAGGCATGTACTGTAGGCCTGATTTACGTTTGAAAGGCTGCATCTCCATATCAGTAAAATCTCTATAGGAACAGTAGCCAATACTGTGATGTCTGATCCGCTCTTTAGTGTTGCAACCGGTCATGCTGTGGAAACAGGTTTGCCCACAATCTGTAATTGGCTCAGAATGTGTAGGTAGGCACAACCATACAGTTAAATATGTTTTGCCAAACAAAGAATATGTGCAATTAACCCAGTAGGCTTTTGTTGGATTCAAGAATTTTGTTAATAGTTGATTAAATGATGAACTTGTGAATATAACGTGTATAAATAGTCAACGCGAGTGTGCCAATAACACAATTAAATCACTTGAATTTACTCAAATGAAAATAAACTGTGAAAGGAGTACCCTTCAGTGAACACTCATGCACTCTCACACTTCCTTGCCAGACAACAGTCAAATGTGTCAAACGGCAGACAGCATGCGACATCAAAGCAGGAAACTCAGCTATTTTTGTCAGGAAGCTGAACGTAATTCCTCTTTCTCTTTCCAATTAAAAATGAATGGGAAGTGAAAAGTTTCCAAATGTAGCCCATCGGCTGTTATCCCAATAATTTACTAGTTTTAATTACAAGGTGCTACTTGTATGATTACTAATTTTCGAGAACTGGTTTAAAGAGTTTCACCTTCCGGAACAGACTGATACAAGATGAAATGAACCCTTTTTGTTTTGAAGTCAACAGGTCTACAGAAAATTCCTTTCGTAAAACTGTTCAAATCAGAACAACAGGCAGAAAACATGTTTAAACAGTTTCACTTAAGAGCATCCGCATTTCCTTAATTTAGTTTTGACTTACCTGAAAATAGGTCACTCACAATTTGTATGAACCCTGAAGACCGATTCAACCGTAGCTTTTCACGAACTTGATTATTTAGTAATGCAAAGAAGACGGACGGATGTCTTCGCTGTTCGCTTCAAGTTTTTTGAACAAGCCTATTGAATTTACCCAGGGCTGTAAGAATACGCGGCCGCCAACGCTGCCCTCCCGGCTTCCCTTTGAACACGCAACAGGTGCCATTCGCTGAAATGATTAACCAGCTTCTGCAGGGTCCTAGAGTCGTTGGTTTCCACGTCGAAGGTAAGGAACCCCACATTTGAGTTTAAGATCATCAAGCGCAAGACTCGATCGATTTCTGGACGAGGTGAACGCCAACGCCATGCAGTTAAGATACTGAAATGAAGGACTTAAATGTCTGGTTTTAGACTTTCTGAATTATAGCCAGTGGTATGGACACTTCGGTAGGAACTTAATTAAAGTTCAGAAGAGGATGCACAAGTTAACATAAGCATTGCCTCAACAGATTTGAATAATTGATGGGAAGGTAATTAAATACTAGGCTATCTCCAGTATCGCCGTCTTGTAACCGTATACAGATTTATTCAGAAATTGAGTCAGACGCGCCAAGGGGAAATGTCCCGGTGGGTCTATCCGATTACTGTCAGCGGCTGAAATCGTGATTGCACACTATTGATTGACAAGGTGCTGGACCGACTGGACACCATCTCGAGATGGACCACGCAGTCCAAGTCATTAGACTTATGTAGAATCTGTTTATGAAATATTCAGTTATGCGCTCGTTTGGACAACTGGCTCGGCTACCGTCTGCCAGGTGTCGAGTTACCCAAGAAGCACTGGAGAGTTTTTCTATGTACCACTCCACTTGTTTGTTTAATAGGCCTTGTGTTAGCAGGAAGATAACAACCCTGTCGTGCATTAGTAACACAAAAGGCTTGTAGTAACCTCTGTGTTCTGAGTAGTCCTTCTTCGATTTCAAGCCAAAAATGGACATAACAATGAAAACCTGAGCTGATGCTGATTATGTCATAGGCTAATAATGGGTCTCTCCAAAATGTTAGCAAAAATTGTTCCATTTAGGGAAGATTCGTTTTCTTAATTCGCAAATTCTTGGAATAGAAAAAAAAGACGTGCAAAACCCACATTATATTTCTATTACAGCAGGCAACTAAGGCAAAGTGATAGATTTGAAGGTCATCAGTTAGAGATTTTGAAACGGTTGCTTTGTGTGATGTCCCTTCACCCAATTTTCTTTTTGCATGTCCATCTCCTGATCGTTTCCTATTTACCAATAACTGTTACTGAAGACATCATTTATGAATGGGATTCAATGGACTTTATTCTTTCAACGCAAAAATCCTTCTTTAATGTGTGATGCACTCTTGCTTGCTTCGCCCCCGTTAAAAAAACAAAACATAAACAACCAAACCAACACAATCCTGACTGGAAAAACGTGTAGTGGAATCACCTGTAACAATATGGAGCAATGAAGAGTATTTCATACATTCATATGAAATCTTGGGAGGAAAAAAACAAACCTTGCTACAGAGCCAGCACTGTTAGTGAATCAGTTGTAAATAGGCTACAGACAATGGACACTTAGAAGGCATACTGTTGCACATTGCTGTAAAGTCTACTTGAGACAGTGGTCCTCAGGAAGTGACAATCAGCGGCACTGCCTACAATACACCTATGGCTGAGACTGCAGAGGTGGACGATCCCAAAGTGACCAATTAGAAGACCACATTGTGTTGGTATATAGAAAGTGTGCTGGGATCATCGTCTCACTTCTGGTGGAATACATCGTTACCATACTTTTAGTACATTAAAACTCTGCTTAACCAATGAGTACAGGTAGGGAAGAAAGTAACTTAAAAGAGGAATGGGCACGCATATCCCAAATACCGGATATTAAAAAATCACACATGCCTTGCAGCAGGTCATTTGGCAAAAAAGTCATTTTCATGGCATACTGTACCTCACAGTGAAGAGATAAACCCTTCTACATTAAGCACAGTATTATCAGTCATCCATCCTTCAATATTTATCTGTCCCACTTAAACCTTTTCTAACAGACACAACGCACGCACATACACACACACACACACACACACTCACACACGGCACATTTTAATATTTTAATAGCACAATCTGCAGTCCTGTGGAATTCGATGCCACAGTTGGTCCTTCATTCACATCTCTTCAGTTGTACGAAAAATATTTCTTCAAAGGAGAAAAAAAAAGGGTATAACTGATCACACACTTAATTAATAAAAAGGTAGCTTTTGGTCTCTAAGGCTGTCCGCTTGTTTCAAGATCTCTTTGTTCTCCTTCACATCACGCGTAGAACAAATGGAGCAAAGTTGTGCCCATCAAAGAACGTGGCATTTTCTGTCAAGGCTGACAAATAAGATGGCAAAAACAAATTGACAAAAAAAAAAAAAAGAGAAAACCCGCAACACAACTGACATTTGTTCCAAGTTGCTCTGAAATATCAAGCACGTTGGTGTATGCACTTAGTGTTCCTTTGGTCGTGTTCATCCATATTTCAAGAGTTCTTTATAATCCTTGCATATATTACTATTCCTTGTCGTTTTTCTTCATTATTTTTAACATCCCATGTGAGGGAAATAAATAGTGTATCCCGACTTCTGCACAGTCATTTCCTTCTGAGGGGAATGGCCATCAGTCTCCTCCGTCAAGTGGCCACACAGTAAGTGCACCTAGAACTGAGAAGAGTCTTTCTCCTCCATGGTGCATGTCAAACACAAGTAACACAGAGAAAAGCACACCCACACACGTACACAAGATCTCCTCAGGCAGAGTGGGTTCTCCCCACTATGCCTCATTCACAGGGGACCTCTGGTGGGGGGGCCAGACCCCATCCGTTTGTTGTGTCCTTACAGGAGCGGGGGGCCTCGGCCTGCTGCTAACTGTCAGGGCCACTGTTGAGGAAGTATGTAGTCATCTCCCCCTTGCCCTTGACCTTCACCATGCCACGACACTCAAGCTCGTAGCCTTTACTGACCAACACAGCTTGCAAGTCTGAGGTGACCTAGAAAAGGGCGAGAGAAATGCTCGGTGTTAAGACTTGAGATGAGGATGCCTCTGAAAATGTCTGATAATCAAGTTCATTGTTATTCTTAATCAACAACTACATGTCAAAGTAATTGTGAGCTCCTGTCTGTGGTATTATCTGATTTGTATGATGCAGTTACATTTCAGGTGCAGCAGATGGCAGCACTGACAATGACATGGAGGTGGATCTTGACTAAGAAAATGCTGCTGCACACTTGCTCATCCTTTCATCTCTTCACAGAAGTGCAACCTAAAGCACTTGTCTAGAGGAGACCATGCTGAATATGTGCGTCGACTCCATTTGATATACAAACTTGAATTCTTAAAAATTAACGACATGAAAATCATCAGCACAACTTTCTGTTGGTGGAGGTGACTACCTGAATCCGATCTGGGACTCCGGTGCTGTCCATGCGGCTGGCTACATTCACTGTGTTCCCCCAGATGTCATACTGAGGTTTACGGGCACCTATCACCCCAGCCACCACGGGCCCCATGTTCAGACCTGTCGACAGAAGAAGCACACAGCTAGCATTAGCATCCAGCCATCTAATACTCAGCATAAGCACACAGCTAGCATTAGCATCCAGCCATCTAATGCTCAGAATAAGCACACAGCTAGCATTAGCATCCAGCCATCTAATACTCAGCATAAGCACACAGCTAGCATTAGCATCCAGCCATCTAATACTCAGCATAAGCACACAGCTAGCATTAGCATCCAGCCATCTAATACTCAGCATAAGCACACAGCTAACATTAGCATCCAGCCATCTATTGCTAAAAACAATATCATAACGGGTTTCATATCTTCACCTCTGTAGCTCCTCAATTTAAACTAATGGCTTGAGAAATTAATTAATCTGTGGAGTCATGTGACGGCTCCACAAATAAACAACTTTATGTCATTCTGCTAGATAGACACACATTTGTACTCCAAGGGGTGAGTGGGGCAGCGATTCACTGACCTATCTTCATCTGGAAGTTGTTGAAGGAGTGTTCGTTGATGTGTGCCATCTGCTTCCTCAGCCGCATGGCGAAGTCGGCCAGGGCCAGGATGTGGGAGCGGCCCTCCCGGTCGTAAGTGGAGTCGTTGAGGCCAGACGCTGCCATGTAAGTGCTGCCAATGGTCTTGATCTTCTCCAGCTGTTTGAACTTCTCCTCGCTGATGATCTGCAGGTGACAGAAGAACCAAGGGAAGCTTAATATCTACGGGACATTGTAGAAACGCTACCACTTTCGTACCACTGGAGGAAGCTGTGTTCTGTCCCACTGGGTTTCTTAGCCCTGAGTTCACTGGTTAGCATGCATGAGGTGGAGGACAGGTGAGAAGGTCTTCTTCAATTATAGATAGACTTGCACTATGCGTGTAGAATATCTTAGAGGTGCATTATTCCAGTGACATTATTCCAGTGACCGGGCATGTTGGGAAAGTCCTACTATGTGAAACCGTAATCAAAACAACATTATCAAGATAGTGTTGTCGTGAGATTTCTCATCCCAGGACAGTAATCTCCTCTGGAACCACTGTCTACCCTTTCCCATGAAAGGGGTTTCTCCATGCCTTCCTTGCTCCACCCTTCTCACCTCGTCAAAGTCAGCGATGATCTCGTTGAGCAGCCGCAGGCACTCCACGCCCTCGTTGTTGGCCTCCAGCTCCACGTAGAACTCGGAGAAGTTGCTGATGGAGGCGAACATGACGGCCACGCACTCGCACGACTGGTAGTAGAGCTCATCGTTGCGCCTCTCCCGCGCCAAGAAGTGCGCCGCCACGTCCTTGGGCAGGATGTTGTGAAGGAGCCGGCGGTTGTAGGCCTGCAGCTCCTCCATTTCCTCCTTCTCCTCCGTGGCCTGGGGGGGGGGGAGGGGGCGCAGGGAGGTGTAGCAGAAGCTGAGGCACACTCAAAATAACTCAAACATCTTAGGGGGTTACTAACAGACGTCTACATAAAGGTGCAGTCCACAATTGGCGATATTCAATATGCAATATTCAAGCTCAACAGCCAATCAAAATACACCCCTCCCTTCCGTGCTCCTGAAGTAACATGTTGATTGGCCGGAGTACTGTATGGCTCCGACCGGGTCACTGTGTTTGTTTCCCATTTACAGAGCCAGGACTGTGTGCGTACATTGGACTTGAGATTGTATCTAAGCGCACACACACAGAACGGAACAGCTAGAGGACCCTGGGGAGCGATTCACTAACTTTGAAAAAAGTTGTTGTTTTTATTTTAGCGCATACACAGAACGCACAGCTGGAGGGCAGCAAGGAACAATTTGCTGAATTTGACAAAAAACATTTTTTTTTTTTTTCAAATTGCTCACTCTGGTTATTTACAAAGATTTCAAATGCAGTGATGTCGATGATGCTCTGGTGATAGCTTTAACAGCCCTGTGCCCTTCACAACTCTCTGGCTGAGTGAGAGAGTAATTAAGAGTGACTGCATGCTCTACTCTGCAGTGTATTTTCTTCTCTGTAGGACTGCTGAACTGTCTGTGCTTAGGCCGCCACTTCTACTCTAGGAGATTGCTCTTGGCTAAAGGATATAGGGACAGCCATCCATCACCCGCTGTAGCAGGCTGGTCTAGACAGTAGGCAAGGGAGAGCCACGACTGCAGAGTCAGTGTCACTCATGCTGCAGGGGGTGCGGTGCTTGAAGACCTTCTGCTTCAGTCTAAGGTCAGTACGCAGTAATGACTAAGGCAACAGGGAGGAGAGCTAGGAGAGGAAGGAGAAAGGTGTTTCTTTGGGTCTGAATGGGACTCTTGGCTTGCCGTACCTGCAGCTTCCACAGGAAGTCTAGGCGTGCTGTGGACTCCACCTGCTGGGCATGCAGGTACAGTGCCAGCACAAACACGGTCAGAATCACGGGGGTGATCACTCGCAGTGACACTTTGGTCACAGTCTTATCACTGTGCAGAAGGAGAGAGAGAGAGAGAGAGAGAGATCATCAGAGGAGATAAAAATGTCAGTGACGCGGGAAAATGACTGCTTAATCTTCATTATAAATCACAGGATATCAGGTTTTAAATCTGGAGTTTAACCTTACCAACTTTCCGTTCCATTGTAACTGGTCCTAAATGAAAAAAGAAATGTATGTAACACCAAAAAAGCATAAAGGACATATTAATAGTTTACACTGCGCTAGACAGAGGTTGTCTACTTACCACAGTAGCGTCTCATTCAAAGACCCAGACCTGAAATGACAGAGAGAATCCCCTGAGACATGCAAAAACACTCTGACTTCCTGTAGTTCTTATCTGAAAAACACTCTGACTTCCTGTAGTTCTTATTTGAAGAACACGCTCCCATTTAAGAAGTGATTATCACCTCCAAAGCTATGTGGCTAGCATAAACACCAGTGAATGACCCCGTGTTAGAGGAGATAAGGTTAGGCACTGTGTCTGGACATGAGCAGCGAGGAGCACCACAGAGACGGAATGCTTTGGATGGTAAGTAATTAAGTAAGTAAGACTTTATTTATATAGCACATTTCATTCAAGAGTTGCAATTCAACAAGTGCTTTACATAAAATCAATAAAAACAAGCAGCAAGAGCAGTGCAAGGAGTAAGAAGGAAAACAATGCAGATATAGGACATTTAAAAAAAATCATGATAAAAGTATAAATAGTGCAAGATAAAATGAATAAGGGACTCACAGGGTGTTGGCGGTGAGAAGCAGGTCGGCGTTGTCGAACAGCGCCCCCTGTGGCCACTCCACCAGCAGCAGGAAGAGCAGCTGCATGAGGAGCATCAGGGCCAGCTTGCCGATGCTGCTGATGTGCAGGTACACAGAGCTGGCCAGCAGGCTCAGGAGCACAGTGTAGGTGAAGTACTGTGGGCAGGCAGCAAGATAGGAAGAGATGGCCAAAATACATATGCATACATATATATATACACATACATACATACGCACGTGTACAGTTCATATGCCTCACCAACACCCAGAGACATAGGCATACATGCACACATGCATACAGACAAACATAGTTGGGTACGGATGGTCATACACCTAAACACACTTCAGACCTACAAAACCTTTAAAATCGGATTCACACACACACACATCTCACCTGTGGGAAGGGGCAGGGATAGTTCTGGCCAGGGCACAGGGCCAACTTATCCTGGGCAGCGAGCGAGACTTCATGAAGGAGGCACAGATTCACTGAGCTCACTGAAGCATTGACCTCACGAGATACACAGTCTTCCAGGACCTCTTTATCACACGTAAACTGCCAAGACAGGAGATGAGCACTCAGCATGGAAGACAACCACACACACACACACACAACACATGTACACAGAAAGCCAACCTCATTGACACACACACACACACACAAAACACATGTACACAGAAAGTCAACCTCATTGACAAACACACACACACACACACCCACAAAACACATGTACACAGAAAGCCAACCTCATTGAGACACACACACACACACACACACAGAAAACACATGTACACAGAAAGCCAACCTCTTTGACACACACACACACACACACAGCACTGTTTGTGATTGAGGACATCATGCAAATATATATAGGACTGAATCAGGGAGGAGGGCCCACCATGTTTACAAAGGCTGAAATAAACACAAGGACGATGGTGAGGACTCCCACTAGGGTGCTGTTGGTGCGAGACTCAACTATTCTCTTCGACACAGTCTGCAAGGCAACTGGAAAAAGCTGCAGTAATGAGGGAGGGGGAGAGAGAGAGAGAGAGAGAGAGAGAGAGAGAGAGAGAGAGAGAGAGACAGACGGAGGGAAATTACTGTGATGAATTTGACAAAACATTTCCAACATCTTAAAATGTCTCCGTGGTAAATCAATCAAATCAGTTGCTTGGCTACTGCTGAACAGAGGATGTCATGACCTACCTTAACACAGGAGTAGATGGAACAGATGAAGAGGATATGGGCGAGGATGACGAAGATGCTGATGAAGATCCCCAGCATGAGCGGTGTACTGCAGTTAAAAGCAAGGCAAGACATATTTTCCGTGAGATTCAAAGTCTCATTGCATTATTCCCTTCTGTTATTGCCATTATGTTCAGCTTCCTACTAAAATACAATACAATTTTTTTTTTTAATGTAGAAAATATAACTCATGATGAACAAGACAAAATCATCCTCAACAATAACAACAAGGTGACCTACTCTCATGCTCTCTCTGAGTGAGTATTTTGTGACTGTGTCTGAGTTTGTGTGTGTGTGTGTTTGTGTGTGTGTTTGTACTCACTGAGGGAAAATGATGATCTGAATGCAACAGATGAGGCAGAAAACCACAAGTGTACAGGCTACATATCCTCCAAATCGATCATCCACTTTTTTGGAGTACTGAGGGCACAGGTGGAATAGAGATGAAATACTTTTGAGACCACGGTGGCAGAGCGCAGTGTAACGTTTCAGCCACTAGGTGGCTAAGTCACCTCTTAAAACTCTCAGTCGAGTCTTTAGCCATGATGCTTAGCAGAGAGGCGGGGGGGGGGGAGGAACTGGAGCACTCTGTACCTTTTTTTCCATGGTCGAGTCCTGGAAGGTGAGCAGGAACTTCTTGACGTGGTCTTTGCGGAGCTGGTCAATGGAGCGGGCGTCGATGGCACGTCCCAGAAACTCATCCACCTCGTCCTCGGGGTTCAGAGTCTCCTGAGTGCACCGGCTAGCGGCGCCGAAACCGTGGGAAGAGAGCGGGAGAAAGAGGGGATGAAAAAAAAGGACGAGATGGAGGACAAAACCTAAGATGGCCTACTTCACAAAGACAGAGACAGTGCGCCCTTTTCAAAAAAACCTGTGGCCGTCCGCGTCTATAGTTAGTCTGGGGAGTCGATGAGAACTGCGCGGTAACTCAATAATAGCTTGTGGACTATTGTGGACGAGCGACAGAAGGGTTCTAGATTGGAGCTTTTGTGAAAGCAATACTCACTTGTCTTTGCTCGAGGCCTCGTCAATGCCCTGGGAACAGACGACAGGACAGGGGCAGATTAGCACACAGACAAGGGACAGCACTCAGACACACACACACAGCCTTCTGCAGCTGCTAAGCCCTCGCGGATACAGTGATGTTTTAATTAAGGCTCTGAGGCTTCAAATTACACATCCTACCTACTCCCTCAGGACACAAACTCCTCTGAGAGACAGGAAGGAGTGAAAGAAGAGAGAGAGAGAGAGAGAGAGAGGGGAGAAAAAAGAGAGTGAGATAGAGAGAGTAAAAAGAGAGAGGAAGGAAGAGGGAGTGTGAGAGATACTCTGTGCAAGCAGATTTGGTAAAGCGTGTAAATGTTTGCTAAGCCTTTCAAAAAAGTACCCCTTTGCCACAGGAGGAAAACAGCTGTGAATGGAACAAATCGGTGGCATCATATTCGGTTTTCTCGAATCTGAATGCGGTCGAATGAAGGGCAAAACAGACAAAACCCAACTACCAGTCCACTGCACTTTCCATTGCAGTCATTTATCAAATATTCTCAATGCACAGTGAATATAAAATGTCTGCCGTGGTTTCCTTTCTGTTCTATTTCCCCCCCAAAAATATCAGCTGAGATGCAGGGGCTGGGAGGGTGCAGACACACAGACAGTGCGACAGACAGAGGGTTACTGATGCTGCTGGGAGTGTGTGGGCCGCAGTCTCACCATCTGCCTGTAAACCTTGGAGTCTTTGGTTCTGGAGAAAGATCTGTCCGGCACCCAGCGAGGCATCAGCCCTTCACCTGAGTTGGCTCGAGCTCTCTGCAGCTTCGCCATCATGGCCTTCTCCTCTTTCTGTAGCAGTCACACACAGAGATACACACACACACACACACACACACAGAGATACACACAAACAAACACACACACAGATAGACACAAACACACACACACACACACACACACACACACAGATACACACAAACACACACACACACACACACACAGAGAGAGATACACACAAACACACACACAGATACACACACACACACACACACACAGAGAGAGATACACACAAACACACACACAGATACACACAAACACACACACACACACACACACACACAGAGATACACACAAACACACACACAGATACACACAAACACACACACACACACACAGAGAGAGAGATACACACAAACACACACACACACAGAGATACACACAAACACACACAGAGATACACACACACACACACACACACACACACACACAGAGAGAGATACACACAAACACACACACACAGAGAGATACACACAAACACACACACAGATACACACAAACTCAGACGCAGACATATACACACAGAGAATATTGACCGACACGTGACCAAGAGAAACACACACACACACACAGAGAGAGAGAGAGAGAGAGAGAGAAAAAACATGTCTTTTTTCTTTCTAACAAAACATCACTGTCAAACCTTATTCTGTGTGAGTACAAAACATAGCTTCTGGGCAAGGACATCCATGAAACAGATGAAAATCTAAAAGTTATTACCCTGGACAGATATAAAATACAGCACATATTAATAAAAGACTATAGTATAAAAAAGAATATAGTATGATCTCACAAAGTGTGCATATATATGTGTGTGTGTGTGTGTGTGTGTGTGTGTGTGTTTCTGACCCTTTTCTGGCTGCAGCCCAGCACGAGGAAGGTTTCTATGTTGTTCTCTTTGAGGACAGCGTTTCTCTCTCCTCCGAAGCCTGGCTCCACCTCGTAGTCCCCGTTCAAGTACTGCAGCGTGGCTTTGGTGATGTGGATACGCCTGCCAGAAGAGAAGAGAAGAGAAGACCTCTCACACCATTTCACACCACCACAACAGAACAAACTATAAGAGCTGTTTCAGTCCTGCTGTCATAATGGCCACATGTTTACCACCACAAATGCATCTTCTTAAGACATTTGCTCTAATTCGTACATTACAATACTGTAGTGCAGTGTCGATTAGCAGGATGTACTGAGGTGCCAGAGCTAACAAATTATATCATCCTTCTCATTACAAAATATGTGTAAAGGTACAAAAATCGAATGCTGTAGTAAGGCTTTTTGCGTATCATTTTTTCTTTGTAATCTCAGCCTTCAGTTGTTTTCCTTCATGGCAGATAAACTGTTAGTAAACTAGCGGATTGTGTTCTGGTTCCGCCCATCCTCTTGTGTGCATTCCTGCGGGCGAGGGGGCCAGGTGTGTGTGTGTGTGTGTGTGTGTGTGTGTGTGTGTGTGTGTGTGTGTCTCTGTGACTGTGTCTGTGTCTGTGTGTGTGTGTGTGTGTGTGTGTGTGTGTGTGTGTGTGTGCATTCCTGCGGGCGAGGGGGCCAGCAGGTGTGTGTGCTGGAGGGCCTCTCTGTGGGGGCGCTCCCACTCACCCCGCCTTTCCGCCGGCCTCCATCTGGTTGGCCAGCGTGACGTCGTTGGACCACACGTCAAACTGCCACTTGCGCAGGCCCAGCACGCCGCAGTGGACGCGGCCGCTGTGGATGCCCACGCGCATGTTGACGTTGACCCCCGTGACCTCTCGAACCAACCTGCGGACAGCAGCAGGAGCAGGAGATATGTATGCGGGGCCGAAGCTTCAGCAGCACTCTCAGGGCACACAGCCTGACCTCATTTTATGGTCAATCTAGCCGCCTGTTTAACCAGATGTCCCTGAATAGGGAACTTAAATGGCAAAAATAAATGTCACGGGTCTCAAAGCAAATAAAGAAATCAAATGGGCCCAAAAGAGCTTTGACAAGGACATCACACACACAAAAACATCCTGGAAATAAAGGGCAGCAGATATAAAAGAGAGACCGAGAGAGGGAGAGAGGGAGAGAGGGAGAGGAGACTTACGAAATAGCTTCAATCATGTCTACTCCCATCTCCACACAGCAGTGGGCATGGTCTGCCCTAGGTTCAGGAAGCCCAGACACACAATAGTAGCAGTCTCCCAGGATCTTAATCCTCAGACAGTGGTTCTCCTTCAGGGGCAACGCACACACACACACAACACACACACACACACACACATACACACAAACACACAAAACACATACACACACACACACACACACACACAATACACACAGACACACACACAAAACACACATACACACACACACACACACAAAACACACATACACACACACACGAAACACACACACACACACACACACACATATACACACACACACACACACACACACACACACACACACACACACACACACACACACGAAACACACACACACACACACAGAAAGCCAACCTCATTGACACACAGACACACACACACAGGGATGGATTATTAGAGTCACGGTTGATGGGAAAACTAATAGGATTCTATTGACCACATAATCACAGCCTTATGACAGCAAGGACTGCCTGTGCCAGACACTCACCCAGGCAAGTTTGTCAAAGCGAGCAAAAAGCTCGTTCAGGGTCATGACCAGCTCCTGGGCTGTACACTGGGAGGCCAGGCTGGTGAAGCCTTCGATATCTGCAAACAGAATACTGAAAAAGGGACAGAGAAGAGAGGGAGAGGGAGGGGTAGAGAGAAAGAAAGAAAGAGAAAGATAGATAGATAGATAAATAGATGAAAGAAAGAAAGAAAGGGAGATGGGGGAGAAAAGACAATTTAAAGAAGTTAAAAAAAAATCAATGATTTCTGCAAATATTGTCTGGGTCATCTTCGGTTGGCTGCCATTTGAGACAGTCCTTATAAAAGCCATTTGTGCAGCTCTGATTCTGTCCAAAGTGATGCAGTGCAGGTGGGTCACGCTCAGGCCCCTGCTAGATTAGGACAAATGGCCACGTGCAGTCAAGTGGACCTCTTTTAGATGCTACTTCCTACTGTCTGGAGAGACACCCTTGAATAACTCCTTGAGCACATACAACTCCATTCACAGTAGCCAGACCTGTTTTGACTAAAGTAAGAATGTCAGGTTCAATTTGTCCTTCGACTTTTGGTTTAACCCTTATTTGCTCTCACAGGCTCGAGTGTTTCCTCCTTTGTGCAGTGCAATGTTCCCGATGAGCAACAGATGGCGCTGTTTTCCCCCAGTAACTCAATGTCAAAGGAAGACACAGTTGTGGATTTAGTACTCGACAGTAAACACGAGTCAAATATATCTTTTAGTTTGCGAGGAGCAGGTAACATCCCTGCTTGGGTCTCTTATCTTTGTTTGGGGAGTTTATTTTATATGGCAGGAAGTTCATGTGCATTCTGTAAGTATGATGGTCTTATGCTGTATAAACTGTTACGGAAAAACATGCTCTTGGAATAGCCCACGAGTGTGACCCCAGGCCTAGAGTCAAAGATGTCACTGAGGGGGAGACATGTAACAGAGAGCACGACAGCGAGAAAGAGAGAGAGAGAGAGAGGGATGAAGAGAACAGGAAAGAAAGAACAGGAAGCGTTCTCCCACGGGGGACGGTTCCAGTACGCGACCTGCCATGAACCCGCCGGAGCAGCAGCAGCAGCAGCAGCAGCACGTTCTCAGGCCGTCTAAAGTCAGCGCCTCCTCGGCCACGGAGCCCCCTCATCGGACTGTGACCTACAGATAATCGCTCGGACAGATGCTCCTGTGTGTGTTTACTCCACACTCACCCCTTCAGCCCGGCTACGTGCGGGAACGACAGTCGACATATAGCACACGTCAAATGTAAAGGAAAAAGTCCAGTCACGCACTCAAGAGTGGCTGGTGTGTGTGTGTGTGTGTGTGTGGGTGTGTGTGTTTACCTGACGTTGTCGTGTTTCTGGATGTAGATCTTGTGGAACATCATATGCTCCTTCTTGGCATTGATGTCTGCCTTCATCTCCATGGCAACATGCCTTGGCAACACTGACAGCAGCAGGCGTTCCTGTGGAGACAGGGGAGAGTATGTGTGTGTAAGTGTGTGTGTAAGTGTGTGTGTGTGTGTGTAAGTGTGTGTGTGTTGTAAAAGACAGA
>NC_045155.1:3052588-3065088 GCF_900700415.2 Clupea harengus | reverse complement strand
CACACACACACCACTTGTTCTGTCATATATGCCCTCTCACACACACACACACACACACACACACACACACACACACACACACACACACACACACACACACACACACACACACACACACACACACACACACACACTAAGAGAGAGAGGGGGGGGATTAACCCTCCTTTATTAGACCTTTGTCTAACTTTCTTAAACGATTATATACATTGTAAAGAAGTTAAATCAACTTTAAGGCTTATACCTTGAGAAGGGGATGTGTTTATCCATAAGAGACAGTATTCCGTCAGGCTGATATTCACGAACAAGCTCCTGACAGCTTCAAGTCAAATAAGTACTTCTGCCATTTCCATAAGCTCAGGATAATCATGCTCCCAGTGACAGAGCAACCTAAAATAGAGCTGTAGAAAGCTTAATTATGTCCATTTGTGTGATGTGTGCTGACACATTTCTGTAAACTGTGTTTCACGCACACACAGCTCACAGAACTTGTTCTAAATCTGCTCTGTAAACACAATGTCCACCAGACTTAGCCACCACAAGAGTGTGTGTCCCCCCCCCCCCCCGCCCCCTCCTTAAGTTTGTATCATACAGAGAAAATAACTGGCAGGCAGGGCTAACAAATTAGATTTAATTGCTGTTTACATTTTCGGCCTTCATTTTCATGATTAATTAACAACTTCTGGTGGTGATTCTGGGCACTCCCTGTGTCTAGGTGTTGGCTTGTTGTCTGCGCCATAAAATGAGTATAAATGACAAACAGAATCTCGCAGGTGTTTATGGGACTCTCCAAGGCTACACACACACACACACATCACTTCACTGGAGCTTGAGCCGTTGCTATGGCGAGGCCACACCTGGCTGGATAGATCTGTCTTCATTTGATCTGATCACTTGAGTGTTGAACAGCTGTCATTATTTGTACACCGGTGATGGATTGACTCTCTTGAAAACAAGCCCACCTGCTGTGCTCATGTGACCCGGCTGGTCAATCAGCCCCAGCGTTTGTTTTTCGGCCGTCTCCGAGAGGCCCTGGGGAGCTTCCACCGCCGCCGCCACCGCCGCAGCAGCCACCGCCGCTTCCCCCAAGTCACCTTGTGTTTCTCCCGAGGTCCTGTTTGACCGAGATGGTGTTTTAAAAACCACTGTTAGCCAGTGCGCCAGCTGCCACGTATTCCCGCACACAGCGCCTCTCTCAAGTCTGAGGGATTAGCATGGCATCTCTGAAGGTGTATGTATGCGTGTGTGTGTGTGTGTGTGTGTGTGCGTGTGCGTGTGCGTGTGCGTGTGCGTGTGCGTGTGTGTGTGTGTGTATGTGTGCGTGCGTGCGTGCGTGCGTGCGTGTGTGCGTGCGTGCGTGCGTGCGTGCGTGCGTGCGTGCGTGTGTGTGACTAGTGTGAAACGAGTGCCTGTTTATAAGTGTCATATAAAGACAGTGCTGTTTGATGTCGTGGTTGGCGGTGACCTTAAAAGGGGGTGGTTCATCCGGAAATAAAAATGCTGTCATTATTTCCTCATCCTCATACCAGTACAACCCTGTGTTAGCATTCTTTATCACAAGAGCAGCACAGCCTAGCACATAGCCCTGTTCCTACCCTATGGACGTGAACACCGGCCAGCTCTTCCCAGTGACTGACATCCTGCTGCTGGGTAATTCATTTGGGACTGCACTGAGTAGAAAACCTTTTATGGGTAACTGTTGGCATAGGTTCTAATAGATAATGACAGAAATATCAATTTCGGAGTGAACTATCACTCGAACTGTGCTAACACTGCAGCTACGCTAGGCACCGACAACATCCCAACCCAGGGTAGGAATATGATTGTGGAAACTGTACATTTGAACGGCGCCCACTGGCAGCTGGCCATCTCACCACAATATGCTGCTCAGATGACTGATATAAATAGCTTTGGGCCTGGCTCTGGTTTAAGAGATCTGAGGCCGTGGCGCTCTTCTCTCGCTCTCTCTCTCTCTCTGTCTCTCTCTCTCTCTCTCTCTCACACACACACACACACACACACACACCCACACACACACACACACACATACACACACACACACCCTGCAGAGTGAGCTGATTGTGCACTCACAGTGGAGAGGCGCTAACAGTGAAAGATGGAGTTGAACAGTGCAGGGCTCAGAGGACGGCTCCAGAGAACATCTGTGATCTCATGGTAGACTCAGGCAGGACCATTTGTAGCAACACCTTTGCTAAATGTTCTAACCATGAACTTATAAGGGCAAATATTTGAGCATTGAATATTACTCAGTAAACATGGTATTAGATAGAGAAGAGAGAGGAAGTATGACACAGAGAAATAAAAAGAGAGCGAGGAGGAATACATAAACGTGATGAAAGAAATTTCAAAGAAAAAATGCCTTTATTGATAAGACTGTCTGACAGTCATATAGTGGTTAACATCACTAAGAGCACATTGTATCAGCACCCAGAGTTGTTGAAGGCCATTAGGATCCAATGACCTTTGACCCTGTGATTCAAATCAAACTGCGTCAATGCCAAAACAATGCCATCAAAGCGTTGTGATCTGAGGGGGAGCGTACACCACAGGCGCCGAATCTAGTCCCAGGGGCTCAGAGTCATGTGACGGAACCATTCAGCCTCAAGCGTGAGTTAGGCTGAGGGCTTCCATTTCAGCAGTTCCACTGGCATAAAGCTCCAGACTGATCTGATTTCAGAATTGTAACACCTTATAAGCCCTTCTTTCAATGAATTTCAATGAACAATTTTTAATTTTTTTGGCACAACCATCAACACTGACCTTTAAAAAGAGTACGGTGAAATAGTTACTGAGGCACAGAGACAGAGTGATAGTGTGGGTTAATCAGTCCGCTCCTGGGTGAATCTGCAACCGGACCGGAGACCATCATCACATCCAATCACTGAAGACCTGGCCAGCCAAAGATCAAGATGCTGCCAGTTCAGGGAGTTCATGGAGACCAACACACTCCGAGAAGCACCTAATGGCTACTCCCAACCACAGCTCATACATGCTGTTCTTTCGTGCTGTTGGATGATTGACATTCATACAATTCATTGTAAACGTTGTGTAAAAGTTCACTGTGACTTTTTCTGCACTGATTTGTAGGGTGTTAACTTGTACTTTCCTAACCCCCGAATTGGTGGCTTGCCCTCTGACAAAAATATCCGAGTATGGATTGTTTAAGCATATTGCTAAATATATCTTAGTGGTAACATTAGCATACGGAGGGAATGAGCAATGTGTCTGGTGTGTCTGTGATGGTGTCTCATGGTATATGGTTTGTTGTCAGACATCTTACCACACCCTCTGTGCAGGACAAAATGTCCCTCAGTTTTCTTGATCTGGAAGCAAGCCTCTAGCTGCCACGGAACTGAGAAGCAGTTAATTCAAATCGGCCCTTGGCACCATTATACAGACGAGACAAACGATATTGCAAGGGACTAAATGGAATTGTTTGGAGAGTATGTGTGTGGGCAGAGTCAATTAGAAGTCTGTCAGTTAGTTTGCTGCATTAGAGGATGTGCATCCCACATTTCCTTCTTAGCCCACTCCTAGGCAACGGTCTCCTCACAGTACAGAACATTTTAAACTGATGGAGAATGACGTGCAGAAAAAAGTTCTGTTCTGCAAAGTCCAAAGTTAATGTTGCACAATAAGCCCATAATACCCCTCTAGAACATCTTGATCTCGACTTCTTAGTAGCCTGGAGTATGGAGGGCATAGTGTCGTGAAAAGAGAACATGTTTCTAAATGCTTAACTACACTGTATAGTCAAAATCGTTTTGATTAGAGAGAAATACAGACAATTCAGGTAAACATACATAGAATAAACCAATACAATGATGGTCGACCAAAGTCCGATCACTGCAGGTCTACTCTTCCCTGCAGTTGAGAGATTTGGTTGTGGTAACTTGGGTAACTTAAGCATTGCACAGCTCTGCTTATTATTTTCAGACTCGGCTAAATAAAAGCTGCAAGATGGAGCAGAGAATACGTTCTGCTGATTCCAAAATCCTTTCTGCAACAGCAGCGGTGACATTTTCAAATTCGGATTATTAGGACCACTTCTGCATCTTAGCAACATCCACTCTTCAGCAAAAACAAACTTTACGAATTTGAGATGTTGGCTCAAGAATGATTACAAAGAGACCTCTGGAATATTTTGAAGTGACGTGTTGTATGCATCCGCAACACAGACCAGAGGGCCGCTAGCTACCCTTCTCACGCCAGCAACTAACATTCGGGCCATTCCTCAAGTCGCTGCAAAAGGTCAAACATCACAGTCATATTCCAAATGGACTGAGTGGATCCTGGAGTTTCTCGGCAGGATTCACATCCCTTTAAGCTCTCTTCTGGGTGTTATGATGTAGATAAGCACTCATAAAGAGTAATAAGGCATACCAGCTAAACCTCTGTCAGGTCCAACGGCTAGTTCTGTTTTCCTGGAACCCCACACCTTCATCTTGCTACTTGGTTAGTTAGAGTATGAGTCTTTTAAAAAAAAGGGGGGGGGGGTTTTGACCACATCTGAAATCACTAACGGAATGGCAGCACCCTCATAACCTCACATCCCCTCAGAAATCCATTTGTGAGTTATCACCGCTCTGAGGGGCAGATGAACAGAATAAGGAGGACCCTCTCTGTTTTGTGAGGGAGGTGAAATAAGATTCCAGATCAAATTCACTCTGTGTTCTTTCATCCTACCGTGACTTCAGCTCTGCTCTGCTCTGCTCCCAGGAGAGAGGGGAAAACCAACGCAGAGTGTGCCCACTCCAAAAAGCCAGATCTTGGAATAATTGAAGCTGGACAACGCTGAGCGTGTGTGACGATATGGACCAAAACTCTCCACGCAACTGAAGACAAAGGGGTCCTTTTAGAAGAAGAAGGAATGACTAATTCAAGCGATGGATTGGAGTGGAGTTTAAGAGGTCCTTGCAAAATGATGTAAATTGTTGTTCTGTGTCAGAAGAGACGAGAGAAAAAAAAATCAAAGGCGAGCAAAAAACTGGGCTAATGTAAGTAGGATGCATTTGTCTTCTGTTCGCCTCATGTGCGCTAAAACACCCAGTACACAGCAACACCAGGGCAGAATGAAGGGAAAAGCTGTTCGCCTCATGTGCGCTAAAACACCCAGTACACAGCAACACCAGGGCAGAATGAAGGGAAAAGCTGTTCGCCTCATGTGCGCTAAAACACCCAGTACACAGCAACACCAGGGTAGAATGAAGGGAAAAGCTGTTCGCCTCATGTGCGCTAAAACACCCAGTACACAGCAACACCAGGGCAGAATGAAGGGAAAAGCTGTTCGCATGGCAGGATACATCTCCAAACCACCATGAGCAAGCAGATAGCAGATGGGGGGGAAATGGTGAAGTCAGAGAGGGGGTGAGGGAGTGGAGGAAAGAGAGGAGAGGGGAGAAGTTTGGGCCAAGGCCATTTGGAAGCAGCACACTATTATGGCTCGTGCCAAACCAAAATTGGTCTCAGCCGACCTGTGAGACCATGGAGTAATCTTTGGGAAAAATTGAACCAGATTCCACGGGCTCAACAGGCTTGGGTATGCGCCATACATCTGTCATTGGAGAAGCAAAAAAAAAAAAAAAGGACAAAAGCAAGAGAACAGTCGAACATAAATGTTTAAAAAAAAAAGCCAAAAAGCCAAAAACAAATAACAAAACAAACCAAAGGAAATCCTCTGAGGTTATGGATTTGCAAATGCAAAAGCCCTACCATGATTGCTCCAACCCCCTGCCCAACATTATAATAATGATAAAAATCTTTCAATCGCTCGGGATTAAGATCATCCAATTACCCAGCCCCAAACATTCCCCGCTCTGCTGGCACTCCGGTCCCCGGAGCACTGGCGGAAAAAAAAAACATGTTGTCGTTTTGTTTTTTCAGCTTACAGCTGAAGCATCCCACCAACCACTCAAGTCCCCTCAACCCCCCCCCCCCCCCCCCCAGCTCCCTAGCCCCCCAGCCCACAGCACAGCTTTTTATTTCTCAATAAAGCACCGCTAACTCCCCAGGATCCTCACGCCGGCCTGAGGCACTGTTCCTCTCCCAACCACCAACCACCTTCTTCTTAGTGCGTCCTGGGGGTTCTGACTCCCCGCGACACAGCCAGCTGAGAGCCCATGATGTGTCACAGATTAAACACGGCGCTGACAGAGATTCTGGGGGAGCCGCGCAGAACGAAGTGAGCTGTTACCGAAAGAAAAACCAACAAAGCTGTTGTGGGAGTGGGTGGCTGTTGCTCAGGGTTTGGGATGCCCCTCTGTGTTCGGCTCTTGATCCCCAAAGCCCCCCCCTCGGGTTTGGACAGTTGTGCGTGTGATGTTTAGTTTAGTTCCAGTGGAGGGGTCACCTTGCCAATTTTGAGGAGATGGAACAGAGAGTGACCACTGGAGGTATGATGTGTAAACAATACTAAACAAACAAACAACGCAACAATAGACTGGCTTCAGTGACATGGTCACAGCCTATACGAGGGTCAGTAATGACCATTGTGGGCTTTGTACTTGGGCATGAGCAATTGCTACAAGGAAAGCAGGCTTTAACATATTCAACATGTGAACAGCGAGCACGTTTATGTAATTCCTAGCATTTGCATTGCTAAATGTAGGCTCTTCTCTTTTACTATATATTTTTTTAAACCTGAAGATGTTTTTTTTTCTTTCTTGTGAGACGATATGAGGGCTTGTGGATCTTTCAATTTTTCAGCTGTGTTGTGATTTCTTCTACCCCGCAGAGAAGAAAAAGAAACACTGCTGTACGATTCCATTTTTCACACGTGTCGCTTGTTCCATTGCTGCGTTTGCATGCTCCATTTTAGCTGCATTTCCCTATAAACTATTGTGTGTATCCCTTTGAGCCACACAGCCCTGAATAGTCATCTTTCCCGTGTCAACCATAAAAAACGTGATCCAGAATTCCTCTGAGTTTAAGGAGAGGTTCCCACCTCCATATATCACACGAGGACACAGAGATTGAAAGAATGAGTTGAAGAGAGCAAACAGAGAGAAGAGACAGATAAATTAGATCAATAGATAAGTAGGACAGAGTCAGGTTCTGGGAAGTCAAAGAAAAGAGAGCGAGAAAGACAGAGAGAGAGAGAGAGAGAGAGAGAGAGAGAGAGAGAGAGAGAGAGAAGAAAGAGAGCAAGAGAAACCGATAGTGAGCAAGAGAGACAGACACAGGGAGAAAGAGAGCGGGAGTGAATGAGAGAGGTTCAGTTTCACAGGGACATTACATAAGCTTGTAAGCACCCTACTCACACCACAGAGATACCCGAGCCAGGCCCTTTTACACTCACATTCACCATGGAAATTCACAGGATCAGGCCAGAGCAGGGGGTGCAGACAGCTGTAAAGTGTCACACTGTGTAATGAGGGGAACAAGGACATGTTATATCATTTTAAGGGGAGTTAAGATGTTTCGGCGCGTTTTTAGAATGTCACTCCAATTAATGCTGCTGCCTCCAACAAACAAAAAAAAAAAACCTTAAATGTCATGTGGTTATATCAGAATTTAGCCGCCCGAAGAGCACGGCTGACTTTCACCACATGGTGGACATCACATTCATGTGAGCCTTGACCCAGACGCTGCTTTTATCTCTGGCAAGTTTGTCTGTTTTGGACTCGAGCTCTGAACTGCGCTCAGCTATTTGCTGACAGGCGAGCGTTTCTGGGAATTTGAAATGGCTGACATTCTGCCTCACGCTGATCTACAGCGGCGAGGTCACGGTGTCATACCGCCCGTTTACATGCTGCAAGAGAGAGCTTCTCCACCAAAAACCCTGGAACACGGAGCAGCAGCAGCAGCGGTAACACCACGCTGTGCAATACTACAGCACTTCAAGAGCCGGGTCATGTGGAGGGAGTGGTAAGACCGCAAACACACCCACCCATCCTGCTTGAAGGCCTCGTACTCTACGCCGTACTCTACGCCGTAGCCTACGCCGTACTCTACGCCGTAGCCTACGCTGTAGTCTGTGCACCTCCTCAGAAATATTGGCGACGCAGACAGCAACAACTCTGACTGTTAACTTTGCTAGCAAGCTGTCTACTTCGTAGGTAGTTGGCTTACCAACGTAGGCTAATGTGCTAACACATCTCAGATATATTTTTTTGTTACAATAACGGGGTTATTAGATTGTACAGTGTCTATTTCTCTGTAACTTAAAAAAATCGTAAGTGAAAAAAAAAAGCAAAACAAATTACACTACACTATGCATTGAATCTCTTTATCAGTGCATTGACCAAATTAACAGGTGGATGTCTCAACATGTCCTTTAGTTGAATAAGGACAAAACTGAAATAAATGTAGTTGGGAAAAATGAGGAGAGACTCAGGGTTGCTACTCATCTTGAAACAAAAGGCCTTAAAGTGAAGGACATTGTTAAAAACCTTGGAGTCTTAATTGATTTCAGTTTTAACAGTCATGTCAAAGCAATAGCCAAGTCAGCTTTTTACCATCTCAAAAAACATAGCCAAACTTAGAGGCCTTATGCCTCATCCATGCCTTTATCTCCAGCAGGATTGACTACTGCAATGGTTTTTTCACAGGCCTTCCTAAAAAGACTGTCAAACAGTACAAAATGCAGTTGCAAGAGTTCTTACGAAAACCAAAAAAAAAAACACATGACTCCCAATACTTCAGTCCTTTCACTGGCTTCCAGTAAGTCACAGAACTGACTTTAAAGTACTGCTGCTCATTTATAAGTCACCAAACAGAACAGGACCAAATGACCTGTCAGATATGTTTCAGCAGTATACACCTGCTACATCCCTCAGATCACCGCAGGCAAATCTGTTAGTAATACCTACTGTTAGAAATAATCATGATAACGCAGCTCTTAGCTGCTATGCTGCTCAGCTCTGGAACCAACTGCCAGTTTCAAATCTAGACTTAACACCCAACTGTTCTCAGATGCTTTCTGTTAACTGATCGAATGCATTCTAATGTTTATCCATTTAGAATAGAATAGAATATAGAAGAATAGACTTTATTTGTCATTGTGCATTGGATACACAACGAAATTTGTTTGTGCAACCACTAAACTACTATTTACTTTTTTATGTTATGTTTCATGCTTTTTTTAGCTTCATTTTTAATCTTTTATTTTATTTTTCTATGTTCTTTTATAATGCACTTTACTGTCTTTATCTCTTATTTTTGTGTGTTTCTTTTATCTGCTCATTTGTAAAGCACTTTGAATAACCAATGTGTGTGAATTGTGCTATATAAATAAACTTGCCATGCCTATACAAACACAGTTGTCAGACGAGTTTGGTCAACCATCTTTGTTTATTTTTTCCAAGCAGCGTTACGCAGACACACCAGCGCACACAATGCTCACAGCGTACGCAACTTGCGTAGGCTACGGCGTAGGCTACGGCATAGGCTACGGCATAGGCTACGGCATAGGCTACGGCGTAGGCTCTGCCTAGAGCCTCAACTGTGAAGGCTACGTTCGGCCATGAATTAGCTTTAAATCATGCACGCTGACACCTGAGTCAAAGTTAGTGTTTCTGCAAAGCGCAAATGAAGCGAGAGACCAAACAAGGGCGAGATGTGAAGTGAAAGTTTGCTCTTCTCCAAATAGCCTGAACGCTAAACCCAGCGTGACCTGCTTTTCTTGGGTCATTTCCCAGCCACGACACTTTCATTCATCTCCCACCACCTACCGCACCCCTACTCCACCCCTCCGCCGAATCCCGCCCTCAGCATCTCGCCCTCTTATTCGGAGGGAGCTTCATTTCTTTATCGTTCACAATGTCTCGGGGGGCCCCGGAGACAACATTTAGCCAAAACAACTGTGGAGGCTCGTGATGAATGGTGCTGTCAACGGGAGGAAAGAGGGAACTGAATAAATAGGCTGTGGATTTGTGGAGTCATCTGATTCAACAAAACATTCCTCAGTGTAGAGTAAGCACCACAATTCCCTTTGAGTGTATAAAAAAAAACAATTCCTAATTCTCCCATCAACACACACAGCCATGAATAACACTAATTATGCAAAGGGCTTCTGATAATTTGGGTGCCTCAAGCTAAGATACTATACCCCATCACACACACACTCACACACACACACTCTTGTCACCTCTGTTTCTCTTCTATTTTGTTATATTGTTCCTCATATTGTTTCTCTTCCCCTTTCGCCCAACTCTCTTCCTTGCTCTGTCTTTGTATATTCTTATTAGTCTATCTTTGAGACCAATTCTTTAGTCCATATTTAATTCCCACTCCTTGCAAGCACACTCTAAAATGGCATCCACATCCACAGCATCACCAGCATGTGACCTGACCCTTTGACAAACCCTTCCAAAGCACGAGTGCGGTGTAAGGGTCAAGATAAGATCAACACAGCACTGCCACCACCCCGCTCAGCATCTCAGCCACAGAGGTGAAAAAAATGTAAACAATATGCTGATTACCCCCCACACAGCAGTACCTGTTGAGCGGGTCATCTGAGATGACATTTCTCTTGAACGGCCTCTGAATAATATTGCACTGGTGTGAAGCAGGCCGGCTGCATGACAAACAAGTACTACTTCAGCTCCTTTTGAGGAGAGTACGCCGGTCTGGCAGCTTACGAGAGGCTGAGTGTTGGCTGAGTGCACGTAGCCACTGTGACCAGTGTGCACGCACACACACACACACACACACACACACACGCACACACACACACACACGCACGCACACACACACACACACACACACACGCACACAGACACACACTCACACACACACACACACACACACACTCACATACACACAAACACACACACACACACACATACACACAGACTCACGCACACACACACACACACACACACACTCACACACACACACACACAGGCTCAGATCCACACACACACACACACACACACTCTCACACACACACACAAACACACATACACACACACAGACACACACACACACAGGCTCAGATCCACACAGAGATGCACATGACGTGACCACCACGTGACTGACAGAAATTCCACAGCCTAATGTGGCTTCTCCAGTCACGCCGTGGAAATTGGGGCTGGCAACTGCCATTGGCCAACAGTTAGGACACATAAACACATACACATGCACCTATGCACACACACACACACACACACACACACACACACACACACACACACACACACACACACACACACACACAAAAACATAAACAAACGCGGGATAACTTGTTGTGCGAGAGCAAGGGTGAAGTTGTCAAAGATGACCTTGGCTTGATATTTGTTTGTTCTGTACATCCAGCTTCATGTCCCTTTCAAGTGAAATCATCTCGACAAAAAACTAAAAACATACTTTAAACTAAGTCTGGCTGAACTGCGTCATTTTGGACACCACGGTGTAGTTTAAAAAAGGGCTTCGAGCTCACTTCAGCTCATCCCCCCTGATGGAGGCAGCAACCATCAGCTCTGATCTCTCTCACACAATGGGCCGTGTTTCCAAATATGGCAGCGGAGACATCAATGTGCCTTAGAGCAAATGGCAGAGCCCCTTCTGTGAAATCCACCGAGTGTCTCGCAGCAAAACTTCCAACTCTTCACAGGGCCCCGTCCTGCAGATAAAGGCACGCCCAACGGCAGGGACTAAATGAGCTGTGATTCACCTAAATCAAGGTCAAAGGAAGGGGAGGAACCACACACACACACACGTTCACACATAGTGCTATGTTGAGTGTTTTTCTGTATGTTGAGGTGGTGACGAAAGGGGTAAGAGACATCCTACAGCGGCGGCAGAAGAATCAAACAGGCAGGCAGGAGGTAATCGGAGTGTGTGTGTGTGTGTTTGTGTGTGTGTGTGTGTGTGTGTGTGTGTGTGTGTGTGTGTGTGTGTGTGTGTCTTTGTGTGGTGGTAGCAGAGAGGGAGGGCTGCGCTGCAGATTCCCCAGGGGTTGCGTGCCACGAAAATCAACACTTAACACCATTAATGGAATCCTAATATATAACTGTTGGCAGCAGGCTGCCTCTGCTCAGTCACAAAGCCCACTATTTACTTTGAGAGAGAGCCCTGGTCATTAGCAAACCATGCAGGCTGTGTTATTACAGACTTTAGCCTTAGCCTCACTTGATTTACTATTATTAGCCCCCGCTATTTTTACCCTTATCACCCAGGCGGTTATTTTAAGTGCAATATTTCTCTTATCATCCATTCCAATTTGTACATATACATACACACACTATCTTTCTCTGTCTATCATCCTCTCGCTACCACACACACACACACACACACACCCACATACCCACAAACACATATAAATCCCCCCTGCATACACACACACACACACACACGAGCACACAATCACACCGCATCAATCAACCCCACAGTATTAGGCCTGGGTGAGGCTGAGACTGACTCATGGCAGCTTAGAGCAAGCGAGAGCGAGAGAGAGAGCGAGAGCGAGAGAGAGAGACAGAGAGAGAGCGAGGGAAAAAGAGAAAGAGAGAGAGAGAGACCAGACTCTCACAGTGGAGGAG
>NC_045155.1:3027588-3047588 GCF_900700415.2 Clupea harengus | reverse complement strand
CACATGTGAGCTTACTGTTGGAAAATGTGATGCGGCGGCCGCATCATCCGACGACAGACAGCAATCAACACCCTGACAGGCCTGACCTGGAGCGTTCCACGGGCAGAGGAGAATGAGAGCTGACACCCAGTCTTCCCCATTCCACACGGAGCCGTAATAACCGCCTGCCCCTCAATTAGCCACTGCCGCTCGGACAACACAAAATGTAACGCGAGGCCGTTTGAAGGATCTCTCCTTTTTTTTTTTCTCTCTCTCTCTCTCTCTCTCTCTCTCTCCCCTGTTGCTGTGACTGCTTTGCATTTGAACTGAAGACTTGCGCCTCGGCGCCCATTGTGTGCCAGCGTCCACTCCACGGCAGCGGGGGACTCAATAGGGTGCCTCGCCCACTGCCTTTGGACCATATCACAATGCCACCCCTTGTCTGGGAGACTGGAGGCCTAGATGGTGCTGTATAATGCTATCATGATATTCCAGTGCTGTGACAGACTAAAGAGGGCTCCTTTTAACTGAGCTGACCTCTCAGCATTCCCTATGGAACAGCTAACAGTGCACTACAGAGACCTTACCATAGAGGCTAAATTCCATTTTAATGCCACAGTGACTCACAATCTAAATTTAGCACATACGAGAGCAACCAGCAGAGTTACATTTTCTTCACTTCAACGCCGTTTAATTTTTTGAGTATTGATGTTAAGGGTTATATTCTTTGTCAGGTCGTTATCGGGTGACTGGCCATGGTAAGCGTCCCACAAATCACAAATGCACAACAAATACGAGCAGGAGTGATTCTCGATAACCAATAACATGAGGTAGTATGTTCCTGTTACTTGTGTAATGTTGAGGATTTCTGAGATACGTCTTTTGAGTAATCCCTGAAAAGCTCATTCTGAAATATTTGTGTTGCACATCGTACATTATGACAGGACACTTCCTATTGTTTATTAAGACGAATGTCAAGCTGTAAGCTTTTCTGACGTCTTCTGCTCAGGGGCTGTGTGGAAGACTTTTAAAGGACTGAGTCTGCATTCCCCCTTGGACAAGCTGCGAAAACGCTTGATGATGGAGACACCGGACACTTCCAGATATGACTTCATACCGCTTTGAAAAGCAAACAAATGCACATCTGCCAACCCAAACTTCAGAAAGCATTACTTAATCCAACGTCCCAAAGCCACACGACACATGTGCAGTGCTCAGATGTACAGACGCACACACACACACACACACACACATACACACATACATACACCCACACACGTTTGACCCTCCGCACTCCGAATATTTCACACTCTTATCAACGCAAACGTAATCCTACCTGTTTCCAGAGGAAGCTGTCCTCCTGGTTGGCCGTCCAGGTGGCGGCTACATGTATGATGGAGAGCGTGAGCCCGCTGATCACGGCGGCGCGCATGCGCACCGGCAGCAGCGTGTAGATGATGTAGATGAAGAACACCGACCACCACACGCCTTCGGAGGCGCCGCGGGGCTCCACCATCAGCACGCCGTACACCTGCACGCCCAGGAGCACCGCGATCACCAGGTAGCTGACGATCCACATGTAGTCCTGGTGGAAGCCGTTGCGGTTGCACACCACCATCAGCGCCAAGAAGAGGGCCATGGCCACGCAGAGGGTGGAGGCGTAGGCGGGGTGCGGCGGGATCGTCTGCACGCAGTGGAACGTCAGCATGATGCCGCAGACGAGCACCAGGACGCCCATCAGCATGGTGAGGGAGCTCTGGTTGAGGCGGAAGAAGTAGCGCTGGTACAGGCGCTCCAGCTTGACCGAGCGGAACTGCTTGGACTGGAAGACCCGCGCCAGCCTCAGCCAGCAGACCAGCATGGCCGCCCCCGTGCCCCTGCCGCACGCCTCGTCCCCAGCCTCGTCGTCCTCCTCCTCCCCGTCCGCTCCGGTCCTCCTCTTGGGCTCGCCGGTTGCGTCGTCGAAGGTCAGGTCCACGGCCTGCGGGCCCATGCCGGGCTTGCGGCCGTAATGGTCCTCCTGCCAGATGCAGCGCGTGCTGAAGTTGCTGCTGGCGCCCGTCGGCTGGAGGGGCTGGGAGGACGCGGGGGGCTCGGGGCTCTCGGCGTCCCGCAGGCAGCTCATGTAGCGGGGGCCGCAGAGCGTGGAGCCGCCCTTGCGCCGGCCCTTCTTGTTGCCATTGCGATCCCCCCAGGCCGCCTTGCGGTCGTCCACCCTGGCTACTAAGAAGCCGCTGACCCAAGACATGCTAGAGGGAATGGGTGGACAGAGAAGGGGCAGAGGAATGAGAGGACTTGATACACAGAACAGAAAGGACCATAATAAGGGAGATGGAGTCGAACAACACTTTGCTAAATGTTATTTTTATTATTATTATTATTATTATTATTATTATGTTATTTCCAGCCCCTGTACCCTAAAACCAAGAAAACCCCTGAGTTACCAAACATGTTTAAAGGCACTATGCAACCACTTACTTCGGTGTTTACTAACTGGTGGTACAGTGGTTAGCGTCGCTGCCTTGCTAGCGGTCGACCTGGGTTTGATGCTTGGCCACGGCAGGATGCCTATGTAAGTTGCTTTAGATAAACGTGTCTACTACTAGTAATGGACCTTTCCCTTTAGACATGTGTATGGGAAGAAGATTTTTTTTTCTCTTACATTTGAGATTGTAACTCAGCACTCAACACAAACATGGGTGTAGTAGCTATACAAGACAGGATATGTTATTCGCACGTTACTTCACGAGTAGCAACACCACAGGAGGGCTTTAGATAGCACCCAAAAATCTCCACATTGCAATTGAACGACTGCACATTTATATAGTTTAGCGATAGAGTTTTTTTTTTGAAAATCAAAGAAGAGAGCTTAATGCTATTAAAAATGTCACGTGGTCGTCTCACCTGTATGGCTTCTTCTGTGAGTAGTAGTTGTAATCTCTTGGTCTTGGGGGATCCTCATTTATCCCAGTGAGCTGTCAGTCAGGAGCATCCAGAGGAGAGTGGGCCTTACATCTCGTTCAGCCTTTCACGTTTAAGGTCAAACTCACAAAGGCTTTCGTTTTCTTATACCCTCTGCATTGCTCAGGTAACCAGGTCTGTCAGTATAATAAGACAAAGACAGCATTAAAAAGCAAACTCATTTTAGATCTCATGGGCTGACCTATTCAAAGTATATACACAACACACAATATATACAATTAAGCATTCTGCCATTGTGTGTTTCAGTACAGTTACACTCAAAATCCTTTAAAGGAGTTTGAAGAGACACATGTTCCAACTATTCCGACACTAAAGGTGTAAAGCGGCGATTCTTAAAATTCCCACCAAAGGTCAAATCAAAAACTAGGACACAGAGAAAACGTGCGTTCCGTCGGGAGCGCATGCACTGTACTACTATCTAAAACTATGGGCAGACTGAATACAGGGCATTTCAGAGTTCAAGACAGTTGTTCCCCTTACACAGTGTTTTGATGACAAAAACTACTGTAAATATTGTTAACCTACTTATCTCACGGCTAATAACAAACATATTTCGGCCTGGGGTGCAAAGAAAATGGCCAACCCCGCCTCTTCATTTGACTTTCAAACACACAAATACAAGGAGTCCAGGCACAGAAAGCTGCCCAAAACATAAACATAGCATGGGTTGGGTCATTTTGCTCTGTTTGACAACAAAGGCTCCAGTGAATGGGTGCCATCAAGGGCGATGAGCTCTCAAATACAGATTAAATTGCCCATGCTTCCTCCAATTAGGTTGGATGAGTCAGTGGTTTGCAGCTTCTCAGGGCCATTAACCTCAAATGGTACTAAAATAAATAAAGTTTTTTTTTTTACGTCACAACCTGCTGGTCAAACTCCAACCAGAATCCAAATGAATGTGTATGATGAGACAGTAGGGACAGAGGTCTATGTCTTTTTTTTTGCACAGATCTAAAACAAGAGCACAGGACAAATCAGTAACGTTATCGTGAGGCTTAATGTCGTGATTTACGATTAGGAAAACATTTCTGTTCCTGTTTTTGCATATATGCCATATTTTCTGACAGACAGGCCGTGTCTCTAAGCTACTGCATTTCAAATCCTGAGCTCAGTGCATCACATTGCCTAACGTCTGCTGTTCGACTCTTCTCCTCTCGGTGCCCTCTGCTCTGGCAAGAGGTCGCTGGCTATGGTACAGCAGAGGAGAGTGCGCTACATTTCCAATCTAATGGACAAACCTATCTACGAAGTGACAGGTCGAAACATGTCTGCCACAACGTTCGCAAATGAATGGTGCATTTGTATATTTGTACACAAGGCTATGTAATGCTTTAATTGCTGGAATTACCCTCCCAACACGTGATTATTCAGACTGAATTCGAGACGAGCATTAATTCTCTCCTGGTACGTGTAGGACCGGTCAGACAGCAGCATGCGGGTGTTATGTAATCCAAACAGTGCATGTGTGGATTTAGGCAGCATCCATTTCGATTGCATTCCGTGATGTTCTCATTCACATACACATTTAATCGTTTCTCGTGTACATACACACTGGGAGATGAAGCCTATGACCTAACAAGCTTCACGTCGTCTCTGCTGGTTCCAAGATATATGTCAGATGCAATCGCACCTGGGAAATTTTGGTCGCAAGTGTGACATTACTAGGGGACAAACTGCTATTACATAACAGGGAACATTCCGCGTGTGTGACAGCCGTACTGGGTGACTCTTCCACCGTAGTCGCGCGGAATTGTACCCGTGCCTTGTGTTGGGGAAAATGTATCTCACTCGCTCGTTACCCAGTTTCAAAGGTTACAAAGCTGAGTTGGGCAGAGAATCTACATTACATACCCAAAGTTCCCCGCGAGCCGACAGACAATGTGTCCCAGAACTTCTCACTTGAATTCCACAGCACAATTTTACGCTTGTGAGTAGTCAACTTCCGACCACAATAACGACCTCCCACACCGCAGACTTTCTACACTGTGTAGCTTTGAATGCCGTAGAAATGGGTACAACCTAGTGATATGAAACTTTGTTTCTTCTTCAGCAGGTTGACAGCGACGCGAGATGCAGCCAAATTACAATCGCAAAATAGCAAACGATGACTCGGTGTTTTAAAACTTAGCAGGACTATATGGCTACATTTCACATTTCTGCTTATTACAGTGGAACATTAATGCTGTGGTTGTTGTCTAGTGTTATGACATTGTTGTGTTTAGTCTATACATGCACAAACCATGATCTTCATGAGGGCAAGTTGCACAAATACAGAAGAACCTTGGCAATGATACTGACCCTCGTTTTGATGGCAAGTTTTTTTTCGGTATTCCTCTCCTCGGTATTCGAGAATAACTATACAGCAATTATGCGACTTGATGGTCAACAGACAGTTCTCATCAGAGCCCCGGCAACTGCGAAGGAAGCACTCGCGAATCAGAGAGAAATCATAGAGCACTCACCAGAAATAAGCTAGGTTCTGCACCGCAGTACAGTTCTTCATCCCTCTGCCGCTAAATATTGTCAGTGCTGTGTCCCTACCGTTGCGATGCGAATACGCGCAGATGGCTGTAAGCCCACTGTGTGCATCCAGGGGCAGGGCGATGGTTACAAATGTACAATAGCGTACAGGCTGTGCTCCGCCAAGTGATATGTTGACGTTCCTCCTCACTCTTGCTTAGACTCACCCTCCCTCACATTCACTCTTAAACCATGAAGTCGAGTCCCCCTAGAGGTAGCCTGATGTTGATAGTGTGTATGTGTGTATGTGTGAGTGAGAGAGAGAGAGAGAGAGAGAGAGAGAGAGAGAGAGAGAGAGAGAGAGAGTTGTGTGTGTCATTTAATTCTCAGAGATATATTACCGTGTATGAACCTCCGCCCTCACCATCCGATGTAGGCTACTTGAGATAGATAACATTGGGCATATGTCATATATTATCATGTTAGTTAAATGGAACAGAGTTCCTACTAAATGGCACGGACAAAACTAACTCTGTTTCAGTTTAAATGTTTTCTTCTGGGAATAGGTCTGCACTCTTGCTTTGTGACATGCTGATAAAAACAATCTGTGCGGGGGATTGGGTTGGCCTCACCAAAGGGGAACAAAGCAAAATGCAAACAAAAGTTGTGTTTGCTTGGTATACAACCAGTGTTCACTTTGAGTGCAGTTTGTACTTTGCTGCTGTTCTCACGAGTGCTTTAATCTTTTGCCAAGAATTATTATACACACTAACATCCTATCCTATTACTTTTTAGAAGATGTTTTAACACGCTGTTTACATTATGCCAACAAACACAAACATACACCACACCCCATATCATTGTTTGTGTGAGCATTTTGGGGTTTACTTTGTACACTAAATAAACTACTGTAAATGAAGGTTACACTTCAGTCCCACTCAGTTTAAATCATGTTTAGCTTCACACAAGTTTAGTGTCTTTCTCTGTAATAGATTTATCTTTACTTTTCATTTGAATAACACACCAGGGCAAGTAAATGGTAACCATTTTTATGCAATCTGTTTCTGTTTTAAGTCTTCAGAATGATTTGTGGCTAACAACTTTATGAAGATTCTCAAGAATAAATCATTGTGTTTCGCCAACTGGCAAATCTCTGTCAAAAAGACATGTGGAACCGCAAAGGCTGGAATTTCAAGTCTGACAGCGTCACCCAGTGTCTGTTTCTTGAAAAACTGGCATTGAAGTAGCCTACTCAATGGAGAATGTGAAGAAAGTCGTTTAGGGTTTACTAAACAATTTTGACACGTTTATTGTTTTAGGTCAATGTCATTTGTATCACATTTGATTCAATTGTTTAGGTTTATGTCATTTGTATTACATTTGATTACATTGTTATATCAAAACCAACATCGAGGTTCTAGATCTAGATTCATCTAGATTTGTTTGTGGCGTTTCAAAGCGTCCACCAGTGGGCGCCACAGTCCTGTGCTATAGGCTTTCTCTGCAACTTTACTATACATTAGGTATAGTTGCGTCAGGAGATCGCACAGGTTGGTAAAGACTAAAGAGGTTTATAATTGTCAGAAGAGGCAGAGCAGAAGCACCAGTGTGTCGGCAGCGATTTCTGTAGCCTGAGGAACAGCATCATACCACAGTATGAATACAGACACACTGCAGTGGCATGTAGCCCACAAAGCAATATAAACATAGCACAAAAAGTAAGGACATTTGTGTTTGGTAGATTATTTCTTTGTTGTAACAATGTTTCTTGGCAATAAACCTTATACCGTTGGAAAGCTTGTTTATTTCCCTTTTAAATGGTGCCACATTTGTAAGGAACATGCATTTGTGGGATGAGCAGCACAGCTGAGTATGTGGGTAGCGGCCAAGCAAAATGTGCCAAAATTCTCCTATTCTCCTGTTGGTATTCACTCTTGTTTTGAGTTGTTTGGTGGATTGGATGATTGAACTCTCGATCAGTAACAAGAAACAAACAAGACATATTTGGCAATTGTACACTTTATTCATTTAATACACCATCAGGGAGAGAATGGAATTGCCTGCCATGGGTCCAGACCTCAACCCAATTGAACCCTTTAGTGACCAACACAACCACGATGGCTGACCTGCAACAACTCCTGGTTGAGGAAAGGGAATGCCATCCCACAGCAACGTGTGACCAGGTTGGTGACCAGCATGAGGAGGTGGTGCCAGGCTGTTGTGGCTGTTACAACAAAGAAATAATCTACCAAACACAAATTTCCTTACTTTTTGTGCCATGTTTACAATATACAGTAGAAGTGAGTACAACCCTGGGCCAGGCCAGGAGGTTCACGCCAAACATGCTGGACCCCAACACATTTCTCTCTGTCCTATCTAACCAGAGAATCTGCGCTCAATATTCATCAGGCTTCTTTTCATGTTCTTTAGCAGAAGTTTAATCGCGCAGTTTTGTGAGCTGATCGGCTCAGACGGGGTCCTGTGAGTTTGAAGTGTTCCTGGCCAGGAATACCACAGTGAATGCTTACAGTCCTGACAGTGAAGCACGGAGGTGGGAGTGTGATGATATGGGGCAGCATGAGTGCAAAAGGTGTTGAGGGGGGGGGGGGGGGGGGACATTTATAGACACCATGAATACTTGTGGATATACCAAAATACTGGCTGACTGGCTGAGGAATGTACCAGCATGGTACCGATCCAAAACACTTTGCCAAAGTCTCGCAAGAGTTTCTGAAAAAGAAAAAACTATGACCTGTCAACACAACCCCTCCAGCAAAGAGAGCAGTTGAAAAACTGTCTCTGAAGAAAGGCAGAACATTTCTCCAGAAATGTGTGCATTGAGGGTATCCTCCATGCAGAGGCGGATGGAGTCTGTCATCAAAAGTTAAGGTGGATAACTAAATTAAAGATTTGAATATCAGTAATGTGTACTGACTTTTTTTGCATTGAGTTCCAACTGTATTTTTAATATAATAAATCTAAACGGTTCCTTTTTTTTTTTTTCAAGCAATCAAACTCACAAGGATTCAGGACATCCTTCACCCTGCCTACTTGAATGTATAAAATACATGATAGTACGACTCATCAAAGTTTGTTTTGTTTTTCAAATTAACATTGTTACATTTGTTGTGTCTCTGGTAAAAAAAAAAATGACAGGGCTTTTAAAATAAATGACAATGACTGTAATACTTCTAGTTTCATGAGTGAAAACCAATGGGAAATGTTATCAGATGTCATTAGTGGGTGTTGATATGAATAGGTGTGCATTTTCAGATCAAAATCAAATGTTTACAAAAAAGCATTATTAACAGGCTGGGCAATTCTGACGGGAACCAAGTGAAACCATGTTGCAAACACACCGTGAGGATTAACAATGATTAAATACAATCTTTGAAATATACATATATATGCACACATATACACAAACCTTCACCCATACACACGTACAGTATTTATTCATAAATAAAAAAGAAAGAAAAAAGAAAGAAAAGTCCAGTCAAACATGAGCAAAACATTTACAGCAACAATTTGCTTGTAAGTGATTATAAAGGGATATTTTAAAGGGGTGCAAAGAAGTGATAGATTAATCTAGAATCTTAAGTCCAGACTCCACTGATCACACTGCCCAACTATGATAACATGGCATGATAACATGATGTCCTCTCAGACATAACCATAGGCACTGTATAGGCCAATAGAATGAACTAACAAATAGAATTAGGCATTCATTTAATTCCATTCTAATGCTGAATTCTGTTTGTCCCCGTCTGTTGTGATGATGTTTCATGTTTTGGGTGGCATTGATTCATGTCATAATGTCACAAATAGTTTCCAAAAAAAGGAGTGCAAGATTCAGTCTAAAGTGCTAGATCAGTGAAAAGTGAGAAGGATGCCGGCAGCATCTTTGAGCTAGACACACGACTACACCATTCACGAGTTCCAGTCTGAGGAAAAATATATTGTCTAAACTACCTAGCCTTGGAAGAACCATTAAGTTAACCTCCCAGACATATCATTATGTTGATACAGTTTTAATTGAATTTTGACTGACAGATATAAATAACTAGCAACCAGTCCACAGTCATCCTTATTGGGAATAGACCATGGTTGATTCTATGAGTTGAACTGGGTTAAAGGTGACACTAATTCACTAGCCTAGAGTTGGACCAAACTGGCAGTTACCATTTATTTTGGCAACTGCATCTACTGCATGCCCGGTGCTGTTTTATTGGGAATTTATAAACGAACGTTTGAAAACAAAAAGTATCACTCTAATGTAAGAGGTGTCCCCTTGGTGAACGCTTGACTCAACACTGCAGGAGTAAAACATCCAACATAACACTGCAAACGCTGATTTCAAATTGAAATAGCCGTGTGCTCTATTTTTACCTCTGACGATACTGTGAAATTACGCTTAGGCTACGGACAGACGGTAGACGAGCCCGTTTTGAAATCGGAAACTGAATAGTATCCATTCGCGACAGAGACCGAATCTTTCCCTGACTCCACTCGAATCCGGGGGGATGATGTGAAAAATGCAGATACATTATTTATTAGGAGGGGGGTAATCTATCCCTTCTTGCACACAGCGCTTCGTCGGGTTTGAGCCATCATTGATCAAGAAACGATTCGAGAATCTGTCGGCTGTTTTACCGAATTGAATAAAATGCAGTCTACGGTAGCCCGTGTAATTTATTTTCGAAGAACACGAGTCGACGGAGAACAGTTTGTTAGCACAGTTGCTGCAGCTGAACTGTAGCTTCTTTCTAAAGTTGGTCTAAACTGACCAAGATATATTTTTTTGCGGATGTCCCTGTCAAATTCAAGCGTCTTTTTGCTTAAAGAGGTTAGTCCGTTTTTTCATACGTGGGTGGAATGACTGCAACGAATTGATGCTTTGTCAAAAATTTAGTTTGAAATGGGAAACATCTAACAACACCAGTATGTAGTGTACTTTCTCGAGCAGACGTGTGCTCGAATTCGGAGTGTAAGCCTAACGGTATTATCCATCGCTCTGTTTTCCCTATGGAAATGTCAGTTAACGGATGTATGTTTAATCCGAATGAATCCCGTTTGACTAGTCTGTAGTCATTTTGAAACAAAAAAGTAGGGAACTTTGCATTGCTCTTGCCTGAAACTTTAGTGAAGTGGATGTGATTCCCTCAGAAACAGATGGAATATAACCCTATGTTTGTTCATCTTTATGTATGTATGTTCCCCAGTGTATAACCATTAAGCTGTTACATGGCCTGCTACAGTCACTGGGACATGAGCATCTTTGTTGAGAAGGATAAATACCCAAGTGATTGAACTCATTTCTGAGAGGAAAAGGGTTGTCTCATCTGTTGCTTTTCAGATCAGAAATGCCCAGTCTCACTATTTCACTGAGTTTACACTACAACTACTACTACTAGGCTACTATTTACACTATTTTACACTACTAACTTCAGTAAAAAATAAAATGTTCTCCCTAACTGACTGTACATTGTACTGTGCTGTGCAGTGGCCCATTTATCAGTCGCAGACAACATTAGTTATGTTCTTGCTCTCCATTGATGGCAGTGCGTCCCCACAGGTGTGTTTGAAATTAACACATCAAACAGCACCGACTCCACCTTTCTTCTACTTCACACTCTGGAGTGTAAAGAATAGTGTCTTTTCTAATATCTGAATCAGTGCTTAGAGGTTGGTATATAGTTTTGTAGATATTAAAGCAGCAGTTCTGTTTCAAAACTAGCAAGCTATGCAAAAACCTTGCAAACACCACCAACAGCCCAGTTGACACTGATATAAGCTTGCCAACACACTAACTGGTGTATTTTGGCAGTATAGCTGGCAATGCCAATGCTGTGAAAGCTTTCTTTTGACATGTAAACTACAAAACGCCTAAATCTGACACTATGTGTGTATGAAATGATAAAATCCTCGAAATGATTGCATTTTAATTGTATGATAGTATGTCCCGGTACTCTTCCCTATATAATGTATATATATTGTCAACACAAAATTCAACACAGTGCTTATACATAATTAATTTACAATTGTTTTGAGATGAAAAGTGTTCATGGAAATTACATTAATGAAACGTTTGCAAATAATTTGGGAAATACTATTGCAACATGAAAAAAATGTGCAATAGACAGCCGAAAAAAATTGTTTTGCAAATTTCAGTTCACATTCAAAATTCTGCTCTTGAGTGTGTATGTGTGCGTGTGTGAGCTGCCACACATCCTGATGCTGTTTGGTACGGAGGGAAGGAGCAAAGGAAACAGTCAGATCTTTGTACTTTTAAAACAGAATCGCTAATGTCAAGACTTTCAACAAAATCCAATGAAGATGTTGAGCTGCTTAATTGTCATGCATACATGTATATAGAACAGCAGGCTTGCATTCAAATGCCCCATAGGTGAAGTATCTTCATGCCCCAAAGGAGAAGTATCTTTATGGCCCAAAGGTGAAGTGAAGTATCTTTATGGCCCATAGGTGAAGTGAAGTATCTTTATGCCCCAAAGGAGAAGAATCTTTATGGCCCAAAGGAAAAGTAACTTTATGGCCCATAGGAAAAGTATCTTTATGGCCCAAAGGAGAAGTTTCTTTATGGCCCAAAGGAGAAGTATCTTTATGGCCCATAGGTGAAGTGAAGTATCTTTATGCCCCAAAGGAGAAGTATCTGTATGGCCCAAAGGAGAAGAATCTTTATGGCCCAAAGGAGAAGTATCTTTATGGCCAAAAGGAGAAGTGAAGTATCTTTATGACCCATAGGAGAAGTGAAGTATCTTTATGGCCCAAAGGAGAAGTGAAGTATCTTTATGGCCCAAAGGAGAAGTGAAGTATCTTTATGGCCCAAAGATGAAGTATATTTATGGCATTTGTGAAGGAAATTCTAGGTTATGTGGAAGGTTGTTTAAATCATGTCTTGTCTTCTGAATTATGTGAGGGTTTGGATCATTTCATTCTTTATATACCACTGGCCACATTAACCCTCACACACACACATATACCACATTCCCCCTCACACACACATATATACCACATTCACCCTCACACACATATATACCACTCACCACATTCACCCTCACACACACATATATACCACATTCACCCTCACACACATATATACCACTGGCCACATTCACCCTCACACACATATATACCACTCACCGCATTCCCCCTCACACACACATATATACCACATTCACCCTCACACACACATATACCACATTCACCCTCACACACACATATATACCACTCACCACATTCACCCTCACACACACATATACCACATTCACCCTCACACACACACATATATACCACTGGCCACATTCACCCTCACACACATATATACCACATTCACCACATTCACCCTCACACACACATATATATACCACATTCACCCTCACACACACATATATACCACTCACCACATTCACCCTCACACACATATATACCACATTCACCCTCACACACACACATATACCACTCACCACATTCACCCTCACACACATATATACCACATTCACCCTCACACACACATATATACCACTGGCTAGATTCACCCTCACACACACTCACCCCACGTTCATGCCAACACTCACCACTTGTCATGCTGACTTCCAAGTGCATACTTCCTCACATACACTCACCGCTGAGTGCACTTCTGTGTACACTCTCCTCTAACCAGTAACCATCAGTCCTCAGATGAGCTGAGGTTTGCATGTGTCAAAGCCCTTCACCTGTAAGTCTCACTGAGCTTCTCTCCACTCCCTTAAATACTTCTCTCTCTCCCTCTCTCTCCCTCTCCCTCTCCCTCTCCTTCTCCCTCTCTCTCTCTCTCTCTCTCTCTCTCTCTCCCTCTCCCTCTCCTTCTCCCTCTCTCTCTCTCCCTCTCTCCCTCTCTCTCATACATGCCTAATGCCCCAGCCAGAGGAGCTCTCCCCACAGAGCATCTCAAAGCTGTGGGACAGACTGACAGACATCTGCACTGAATGCTTGAGTGCAGTTCACGGGGCTGCCAACTTTCTGCCAAGGATTTAACTGTTTATTTCTCCGCCTATCTTCCTTTCTCCCTCTGTATTGGGGTTTCCCCCCCCCCTCCCTCTCTCTCTCTCTCTTCCTCTCCTTTCTTTTTCTGTCTCTCTCTCTTCCTCATTGCATCTTTCTGTCACTTTCTTTCTCTGTGCCTTACCATTTAGAGTGTGTCTGAACAGATTACACTGTGGATTTTTTTAGCTTTCAAGCTCGTGGTTCATGTTTTATTCACGTGCACTGCTCCCCATGCAGAATTCGAATGGATGGCCCCCTTCTCTGCTTCCTTTTGCCCGACTGTAGCGAGCAACATGTCCTCATCAATTATGGATCTTAGGTCTGCTGGATATTTCAAATTGACCAGGCTGAAGATCATGTATACTGTATGTATGTGTGCTGGACCCCAGATCAGACAGTAATGTTTGGTGCTCTTTTTTTTGCGATTGTGATGACAGAACACAACGGCAACAGTTATAGCCAATGGGATTGGATAATACCTGGCAGTCCACATAAAGCAAAGGCATTGGACAGAGCTGCTGATGGTAATGTTTTCAGGCCCTCCATTGGAACCAGGCCATTAGTTTGCAGAAATCTGTTTTATTCTGAAAGAGCTGCAACCTCCATTACAAAATGTGAAGTGATATGTGGCAAAAAAAAACATATGGTCCATTTTAGCATTATTCTAGTTTGTGACTACAGTGTTAGATAATGTTTGGATCTGTAGTGGATGGGGAAGAGAAATTGAAAATGAAATTGGAATCGCAAAATGTGTGTGCATGTGTGTGTTTGTGTGTGTGTGTGTGTGTGTGCATGTGTGAGTGTGTGTGTGTGTGTCTGTTTGTGTGGTTATAAGCATATCACATGAATGTAAGTGCTCTTGTGTATACACGTGTGTGTGTGTGTGTGTGTGTGTCTGTGTGTAAGTACACTGTACCCACACCAGCCAGCTGAAGTGCGCCCCAGACTGGGGAGTACCTCGGCTGTCAGGTTAAAGCCAACCATGTCAGGCAGTCATGTCAACTCGGCACACAGGGGATCCCGCTACACACGCCGACACACGCTGTGAGAAAAAGAGACAAGCACCATTGCTACATCCCATACCTAAACCCCACATTACCATAACAGCTCAACCCCCCCCCCGCCCCCGCCCCCACCCCAACACTCAACTTCACCCAAAGTTTCCTCTCTGTGCTCTTCTACCTCTTCTTGCCATGCTTACAGGAACAGAGTGCTTTTAGGTTTACCTCTGTAAGCCTAGCTGTTAGCGTTGGTTGGAACTGTTTCAGTGTGTGTGTGTGATCTTATGTCCACAATTTCAGTTTTTTTAATTGGTGTTTTGTAGGGAGTGTAGAGATTAGGGCTAATGACTGTAATGATATGTATGCTGCTGTAGTACTAAAACATGAAGACCTCTCATGTAACTATTGTGGCTTGTGTTCAGAAAGGGAGGAAATAAATAGAGAGAGGAGGAGGGAGTTCTAATGACGTACCCTTAAGGGAACACTGTAAGTGAAGGAGCGGCGGGTGAGTGAACGAAACGGAGAAAAAGACTAAGTGAGAGAGAGAGGGGAAAAAAGGAGAGGAGAGAGAGAGAGAGAGAGGGAGAGGGAGGGAGAGAGGGAGGGAGGGCGGGACATAGAGCGAGAGAGAGGGGGAGAGAATGAGGAAGAAAGACTGAGCGCACAGGCACGCTACACTTCACTCCACTGCTACCCCCGAGAGGGAGCGCGCCATGCGAGAGTAGCTGAAGCAGGCAGAGGGTGCCCTCTCTCTCCATCTGAGTAAGTACCTCTCTCCTCTCCTCTCTCACTCTACTCAGGGTTTACCCTCATCTCACTCTACTCAGGGTTTACCCTCATCTCACCGCCTAGTTTACCTGATAACGAGTCTCACAGATGTAGTTCACTGCGTAAGGTTCAAGATGGAGCAGAACTGAGTTCCAACAGTAACAGGCAATTAATGCTGAGAAGGAACAACATCTGCCGTCAGCCAAACGGGATTGTGGCCAGCCTCATTATGATTTTCCCCTGCAGCAGCAGTGTAACATATTCTCATGTTCCTGTTCTTGTTATGAAATAATATGTCTGTTCCAGATATAATTAGGACTGCTTTGTAGTTGGTATTTCCCCCTCAAGGGCCACATGCAAGTGGATGGAGTGGCCACGCTATGTGAGTCCCGGTCAAGCGTGCCTCGGCTGGGTCAGTGTGTGCATGGTCCTGGTAGGGTTGTGTGGAGAGGATGTGTGTTGGGCCGTATGTGTTGGGTATGGAGCAGGAGCAGGGCTGGAGGTGGTGGGTGGATGTCCCTCTCTCTACCTCTCTCTCTCTCTCTGTACCCCTCTCCTTCTCTCTCTCTCTACCTCTCTCTCTACCTCTCTCTCTACCTCTCTCTCTCTCCCTCTCTCTCTCTACCTCTCTCTCTCTCTCTGTACCCCTGTCTCTCTCTCTCTCTACCCCTGTCTCTACCTCTCTCTCTACCTCTCTCTCTCTCCCTCTCTCTTTACCCCTCTCCCTCTCTCTCTACCCCTCTCCTCTCTCTCTACCTCTCTCTCTCTACCTCTCTCTCTACCCCTCTCCCTCTCTCTCTCTACCTCTCTCTCTCTACCCCTCTCTCTCTCTCTCTCTCTACCCCTCTCCTTCTCTCTCTCTACCTCTCTCTCTCTACCTCTCTCTCTCTCTCTCTACCCCTGTCTCTCTCTCTCTCTACCCCTGTCTCTCTCTCTCTCTACCCCTCTCCCTCTCTCTCTCTCTCTCTACCTCTCTCTCTCTTTACCTCTCCCTCTCTCTCTCTACCCCTGTCTCTCTCTCTCTCTACCCCTCTCCCTCTCTCTCTCTCTCTCTACCTCTCTCTCTCTTTACCTCTCCCTCTCTCTCTCTACCCCTCTCTCCCTCTCTCTCTTTACCTCTCTCTCTACCCCTGTCTCTCTCTCTCTCTCTCTCTCTCTCTCTCTTGTGTGCGCGCGCGAGGCGCTCGTGGTTCATCTTCTGTGTAGGGGAAGGAGTGCATTTGGAACCACTGCGCTTCCTGAGTAGGGGCAAGTAAATACTGCATGAGCCAGAGCACTAAAAGCCTGTCCCGTGAGAAGTGCTTTGTGTGTGTGTGTGTGTGTGTGTGTGTGTGTGTGTGTGTGTGTGTGTGTGTGTGTGTGTGTGTGTGCAACGTCAGTGTGTAATGCCTTGATTAAATTTGATGAACCAGCAAAGTACAGAGAGGTGGAGATGCTTGATTCCAGTCCCCCTCCTCCTCTTTTTCTCCTCTCTCTCTCTCTCTCTCTCTCTCTCTCTCTCTCTCTCTCTCTCTCTCTCGCTCTCTCTCTCTGTTTTTCCCCATTGTTTGTCCTTCTCATGGAAGCATTCTTTCTCTTACTGGTATGCCTCTCTGGAACAGAGCACATAAAAACCAGGCAGAGAAGCATACCTTCAGAACTGTTAGATTGCCATCTTGTTTCCCCGACCTCCCTTTCAGTCTTGATCATTCTTACTTGATCATAATTGTTACTTCAGACAAATAGGACACTTTGAGAAGCCTTCCTGAGCTGCCTCAAGTAGTCATGGTTCAGGCGTTGTCATGTATGACCCCCTCCCCACACACACACACACACACACACACACACACACTTTTTGTCAAATTCGGCGACTTGCTCCTCACGATCAACCTAGCTGACCGTTCAGTGTTGCGCGCTCATGAAAACTCTGGTGTTCACAAACAGCCCTGGCTCTGTACAGGGGGGAACAAACATAGTGGCTCAGACCGAGCCGTAAATAATTCCAGCCAGTCACAGCGCGTTGATTCAGGAGAATGGAAAGGAGGGATGTCATTTGATTGGCTGTCAAGCTCAAATATCATCAACCTTTCGCCAGACTTGCTGACCGCATCATCTTTAAACCTGGTTAGCCAGAGAAGAAATCAACAGTACAGGACCACTGCTTCCAACTGTGTACGTTTACAATGAACACAGCAGATAGTGCTGCGCAGCTAGAAAACAGCAATCAAACTATCCATTAGATGAGGGCATGTGTAAGAGATCAATGATGGAGAGTCAGGAGTTTAAATGGCTGACAAGGAACCTTATTGGTTATTGGTGCTGTTCGGCCATTCCAGTCCAGCATGTGCATTTGTTAGATGTTCTGAGATTTGTTTTATCGTCAAAGTGAAGAGAACCAGTGTTAGTAGACACCTCAACCCTTGGGCTCTAAAAAAACAAAATCTTGGTTGTTAGACTCAGATCTCACTTCCACCCGCCATATAAATGCAATCACCAAAACAGTCACATCGAAGCCATCACCAAAACAGTCTCTTTTCCAGTAGTGTGGAGTACTGTAATGGTCTCTTAACGGGCCATTAAAGATCATTAAACAGCTGCAGCTCATTCAAAAGGCTGCTGCTAGAGTTGTATCCAGGACCACGAGAATACAGCACATTATTACTCCACTGCTAAGATCTTTACATTAAACAGACTCTAAAGTGCTGCTTCAGGCTATAAATGACTGAATGATTTAGGCCCTGAATACATCTATGATATGTTTAAAGAATATAAACCGAGTAGGCCTCTTAGATCCATGGACTCAGGTCAGCTATCAGAGCCCAGAGTCCAAACCAAAAACAGCATTTAGCTGTTGTGCTACATACATTTACATTTACATTTACATTTACATTTACATTTAGTCATTTAGCAGACGCTTTTGTCCAAAGCGACGTACAAGGGAGAGAATAGTCAAGCTACGAGCAATAGAACCTGGTGTAAGAGTAAATAAATACTACTTTACATAAGAAATATAACAAAATGAAATAAAAAGAAAAAAAGAAGTGCAGAAATGTAACTGCTGTAATTGCAAGTTACGCACTAGTCGAAGTGCCAGTTAGGACGGGAAGTGCTCTCTGAAGATACATACGACCGGAACAAACTACCAAAAGATCTTAGATGTGCCCCAAATGTAGCGATTTATTTTTCCAATCCAGGTTAAAAACATTTGTCTTCTCATCTGTCTACGATTGAGCTCTAAACTTGCTGTTCATTCTTACTGTGCCTAACTTCCAATTATATCACTTATCTTTTAATTAGTACTCTTTTAATCGCTTTATGTACTTCCTTTTGTTCCTTTTGCTTTTATTTATGTCAAAAAAAGCACATTAAATTGCCTCTGTGCCTTGCATTGCCTTCAGAATAAGGGGTTGAACCCTTCTCTTGCCCTGTGCAAATGAATTCAGTCACTGTGATTTCTTTTGATAATTAAAGAAAGCACTTAGTTTCTGTGGTGCATGAAGGCTGTAGGGCATGAAGCAGTCATGAGGTGTGCATGGGTGAGCTGCCCTGTTTTCAAATGGTATTGTCATCACTTCCTCGTTTGGGGACTGTTCCTATGATTCCAGCTTTTTGTCATGATGTCGTCATCGCTTTGTCATGACGTCATTATCGTCAGGACTTGACCATTTCTTTTTTTTTAGACTAGCAAGGGTTTTGGAAGTTACAATGTAGTGTGAGATGATTGATGGGTGATTTAGACATTTCAGCTAGCATATGTAAGTCTTAAACAAAAGTAATGCCTCTCTTGCATAGCCACATGGGTCAGTCGTTGCCAGAACTGTTTTTGGGTGGCTGGTGAGTGGGTGTCAATGTTAAGCCCTGTTCAGCACAGTTATTGTTGGACCCCCCACCACCACCACCACCACACACACAAACAAACACACACACACACACACACACACACACACACACACACACACACACACACACACACACACACTGTCTATGAAATGTCAGGAGCAGCGGTGATGAGTCCTTTGTCAGACTCAGGCGTCCTTGGAACAGCCACAGCCTTGAGTACTGAAGGAATGCTGCTGCCGCTGCATAATTGTTGTGTAAGTGCGCTGGGGAGTGTGTGTGTGTGTGGGGGGGGTGTGTGTGTGTGTGTGTGTGTGTGTGTGTGTGTTTGTGTGTGTGTGTGTGTGTGTGTGTGTGTGTGTGTGTGTGTGTGTGTGTGTTTGTGTGTGTGTGTGTGTGTGTGTGTGTGTGTGTGTGTGTGTGTGTGTGTGTGTGTGTGTGCGCTGGGGAGTGACACTGGAGTGGTTTATTCTGAGGAATAAAGGGATAGTGATGGATGATGATGATGATGATGAGGAAGAGGGTTTGAGAGAGGGGGAGGGGGAGGGGGAGGGGGAGGGGAGGGGAGAGAGGTAATTTGAGAGGAGAGGAGAAGAGAGGGAGGGGTGCGCCCGTCAGAAGAGGATGAAGAGGATGAAGAGGATGAGGTATCAATCGGTGCGCTTTTTCGCAATCGATCCCCTCCAGAGTGCCAGCAGGGTCTGCCGTCGGCACGAGGAACTCTCTGTTCAGCGGGGTGAACTTCATCCAGGACGGCACTGTCAGCTCCCTGCTTTGTCACACTGCCTCCTCTGATTTCTATTCCGTATCTTGGGAACGCTTTCAAAGGCCTAGCGGTGTGGAGATGGTCCCTGAATAACCATGCACCTGAAGGGGTGTGGGGGTGGGGGCTTAGAGGGGGTTGGGGGGGAGGGGGGGGGGCCTCTTATGATGCGCCTTTCTCAAGAAACA
>NC_045155.1:2980088-3022588 GCF_900700415.2 Clupea harengus | reverse complement strand
ATGACACATTCCTGGCACAAATGGGGGTGTTGAATATGGAAGCCTCTGAGCCATACCTGCTGCCAGATGCCACAAAGCTTCTTTGCCCTGAGTTACCCCCACACGAAGCCTCTTTGCCCTGAGTTACCCCCACACGAAGCTTCTTTGCCCTGAGTTACCCCCACACGAAGCCTCTTTGCCCTGAGTTACCCCCACACGAAGCCTCTTTGCCCTGAGTTACCTCCCCCACGAAGCTTATTTAGAAAGATGTCTGGCCATTTGAAGTCAGTAAATGGCTAAACCTCTTTGATGAGTGGGCAGTGTAAGTGGGTAGAATTGTGTGAATGTGAAACTATAGATGGTGTCATTCATAAATCCACCTCCTACATAGCATCGCTCTGCAGAAAGCAAGCCCATTGTTGATTCTGGTGTGTGTATGGTGCGGTTTACATCAAGTGAATTTCTTTAACTGGCAAGAGCGCTGGGGAGTGGGCAGGCCTGCTCAGAAATAGGGCATGAAACTCTTTGAAGCGCTCTAGAAAATCAGCAGGGTTATCTAACACATTGTTGACTGGAGGGGGGAGGGTTGGAGGAGGGTGTGTGTGTGTGTGTGTGTGTGTGTGTGGGGGGGGTGTTGGGGTTGATATTGTTGTTTGATACGAGTAGACCCCTCTGGTGACTGAATTGTGTAACTGCAGCAGCCCTGACGAGCAGTGATCTGTCATTGTTTCTTCAAGATCAACAGTTCAGGGCAGTACAGTTCAGCACAGTGATGTGATGGAGAGAACACAAGCCACCCACTGCAGTAAACACATGCACATCACTAGGCAATAACAGCCCTACCTGCTCTTTTTCCCCATCTGGTGAAGTGACACATTCAAAGTCACATTAAAATAACCATTAAATGCCAGTGGAGATGCACAGTTGTTACATAAATGTATATGGTACATTATGTTAGGTTACCGGAAACGTTTGCATACACTGGGGATCTCTCGTATAATGTATAAATGACAGAAACAGCCATAGTGCCAGAGTGTGTGTGTGTGTGTGCACATAACGTTGTGTCCTGTGAATCTCATATAATGTATAAATGACAGAAACAGCCATAGTGCCAGAGTGTGTGTGTGTGTGTGCACATAACGTTGTGTCCTGTGAATCATGACGGGCTTATGTGCCATCTGCAGAACTCCGAGCATGGGCGGAGGCTGTTGTGGGGCTTTGGAAATAAAAACACACTTAGAAGCCATAGAAGTTACTGGATATGCTCTCTCAAAGTATTACATTACGGTATTGATCGGAGCCCTGTGAGCTGGTGTGTGACTGGCAACGCAGGGAAGTGCTGAGTCGATGCTGTAACACAACACAAGCAGCCCTTTGTTACCCTGTAGCTCTCAGATGTGTCTCCTTGTCTTCCAAGCATTGTTGTGCAGTGTAGTAGCTAGCTTACAACGAGTGTGGTCTGCCAGAATAGTTCAGTGTTAGCGTTTGTGGGCATGTTCAAAGTGCTCTCAATAATTAATAGTTGAAGTCTCTTTGTGAACACTACACGGCGTAGGAATTCAGTGTTATACCACTGCAAACAGTCATTTATCTGTCTATAAATACCAACAGGTCTCAGTCAGAAGTGAGATTTTACGGGAGATTTAAATGCGCCCGGCATGAATGTGAGCGTGTGTAAGTGAATCAAGGGGTCCAGATGAGATACCGCTGAGCTCTGCTCGGCAAGAGAGGAAGGTTAATGAAGAGCAAAAGGAGAGAGCTGAACATCGGAGATCTCGTCTCCTCTCGTCTCGCCCTGTCACTACCTCTTCTTCCTGCCGAGCGACTCACACTCTGAGGGGGGAGCGTCTGTTCTCCACAAGTGACAGAATCAGGGCTACCTTTTATGTTTTGGGAAGGCACATCTGAGAAGAACGCACAGAGAAAACAGTGGGGTGTTTGATCAGATGAAAGTGTGTGCAGAGAGATATAGCAAACGCCGCTAACACCATGAGGAGCTATAGCCACCGTGGTGGTCCAGATTGGCTAGGAGGAGGAAAAAAAAAAGCCCAAGCAACAGGCAAAAGCTGACAAAACACTTTTTTTTTTTTTTAATCCCCCCATTTAAAAGCTCCTGTTGTAACTTCCTATTCATTCCTGTGATAACTCTATCTCTATTATGGGAATATTTGACCTACGGTGAAGGTATTCATTTTCACCGGGCTATCAGAAGATGATATGTTTTAATCATACTCGGGAATCTCATCTGGTTCACTTAGCTGAGACCATGTCTTGTTAATTATGCTTTGTCTCTTCCTGGAGTGGTATCTTTAGACTGCAGGGCCCCTAGGGCTGCCTTTGATATTTAAATGATATCCACACTAATGCACTGGCTGGAGCTGACGAATTTTTTGGGACAGGAAGAGAGAGAGAGAGAGCGAGAGCGAGAGCGAGAGAGGGAGGGAGGGAGGGAGGGAGGGAAGGAGGGAGGGAGCGAGCGAGGGCGGGAGCGAGCGAGAGAAGTAGCGAGCGAGCGAGAGAGAGGGAGATAGAGAGAAGGAGAGATGGAGGGGGTGGAGACAGGTAGAGGAGGGGGGACAGAATGAAGCGGAGGTTGTTATTGTGCTATATTTGGGGCTCCTGTGTGGGTGCATCTGTCTAGAATGTGAGAAAGTCTTCCTCTTCCTCTTCCTCTTCCTCTTCCTCTTCCAGTTCTCTGTCTGTGCCCAGATGGGACCATAGGTGGCGACTGGGGATTTTTCCTTTGTGTTGAAATTCTGTTGGTGAGTTGCAGTTGCAGTCGAAGTTGCAGTTGCAAGGGCTGGTCTCATTTTGACTCGGGGGCTGTGTGTGTATATATATATATGGGTGTGTGCATGTGTGCATGATCTTGTGTGTGTGTGTAGATAGAGAAATACTCTGATCTTTTTTAAGGCGGCACATTTCTGAGTTGCTAATGATTCCTCTGCATTATCCCTGCATGTGGTTATAGACATGTTTTTTAAAAGAGCATTGTTTGGTATTAGATGTATAACATGCTAAAGTGGGGTAATAAAAAAGATGGCTGACTCGTTTGTCCCACAGAATGATTGCTGATCTTCTGTCAGACCTCTGCATGGCTGTCAGTGTGTTTCAGATCTTCTGTAGGTGAGACTCATAGCATGTGATGGCTCCAAACTGGACGGCAGCCATGTACTTGCCTTTGCGAACGACAGGGGGGGGGGGGGGGGGGGGGGGCGCTGTAATTCACACTTTTCCATCAATGACTCACGGTTAAGCCTGCCCAGAACTCACTAGTAATGAGGACACAATGACACCTTGCTCACTTTTACCTGGAGGGGGGTCATGACAGGCACTGAAAAATGAGCTGTGTCTCAGAGCGAGAGAGAGAGAGAGAGAGAGAGAGAGAGAGAGAGAGAGAGAGAGAGAGAGCAAGAGAGAGAGAGAGAGAGAGAGAGAGAGATGGGGAGAAACAGGGTGACAGAGATGGAAAGAAAAAGAGTTTAAATGTGCTTGTGTTAGCACTTTGTTGTTCTCTCAGACAGATGCCATCAACAGTACATCCGAATAGAGTGCTTTCATTGCGTTCCTGTGTGTAGCGCTCCATCCCAGTCGTGTGGACACGTTTGTGTCTTAGCTCTCCGGCATACAGTAACACCGTGATAAAGTGCCAGCATGCTCGTATTACCAGTGGTGTAGTCCAGGGTATACGCAGGTATATACGCGGAGTACACCCCCACTTATTTTTCAGTCAGCATTGCGTATACCCACTTCTCAAAACAGGGCGTTTATCCTGTGCTGTATGCTGGGCTGCTTAAAAAAAATTGCGTATAAGAGTATACCCACTTCTCCACGGACCGCTACACCACTGTATATTACCATCACAACATCTTTAAAATCCATCAGAAATGTCAATGTAGGTAGTTGTGTGATTTCCTTATCTCCTAATACAGGGCTGCATGTGAACACATTATCTGTGAGTGGAGCGATCCTAAATGACTGCCAAGTGCAGGGTTTCTGTGACTTTCAGTGCAGTCCCATCTGTTCAAGTGCCAGGGGTCAAATTGTAACCGGAGACATGTATGCGTTTTGCTGTACAGTAAGCAGTTTTGAAGAGCTGAGGGTCGAGATGCTTGTAGAATGCTTACATAGGGATTAACCTTGGACATTCTGGAGTCAGTTCCCAGTCTCTCCCTCTCTCTCCCTCTCTCCCTCTCTCTCCCTCTCTCTTTCTCTCGCTGTCTCTAATGCTTTGACCTCAGCTTGGCTGATGCAGGCACCTATTAGTGTTAGGGCTGGTACTACCTACTGCTCTCGTACCCTCTTTCTATCAGTGAGCTGACAGGGTGCTTGGCCCATCTCTCCTCCCTCTCTCTCCCTCTCTTTCTCCCTCTCCCTCTCTCTCTCTCTCTCTCTCTCTTGTGCAGGGTTCAGCCGATTCCTACACGAGTAGACCCTCGGAGTCCGACCTGTCCCTGGAGGAGGACAAGGAGGCGTCTCGGCGTGAAGCCGAGCGCCAGGCGCAGCTGCAGCTCGACAGGGCCAAGGTGTGTGGAGCTGCTTCCAACTCTACAGCATCGTAGCATCGTAGCATCTTAGCACCGCAGCATCTTAGCATCACGCTACTGTGTATCTTTATTGAAGGGGGTCTGGAATACAGTCTTCAAATTATGTGACAGATCTTTACAACCTTCCTTTCATATGAATGAGAATGAAGCATTTTTTTTGGTAATATGCTGAGCATGACAAAAAACACTTTTACATATTACATTAGCTGAAAGTTGCCAAATCCTTCCAGTGTTTATAACCTTATATCTTTTATAGACCTAAATTCAGTATCGTATGCTTACTTGCATTCTGCCTGGTACACACAAAACAGGACCCCCATTATTAAATGCTCTATTAGGGTGATTAAGCACATTCCTTTCCCTGTCCTTGTGAGTTTTGCTTGCAAGCCGTCCTCAATGGAGTCCTCCCTGCTTAATATTCAGAGCGGGACTGTATGGTCACCCTTTACAGTTAATGAATTCAGACACAGAGACAGATGACCAATGCTCACACGCCCAACGGTGATGATTTTGGTGCCCCCCTCGCAGACCAAACCGGTAGCCTTTGCCGTCAAGACGAATGTCAGCTACTGCGGGGCCCTGGACGAAGACTGTCCTGTCCAAGGTGCGGCCATCAACTTTGAAACCAAAGAATTCCTTCACATCAAGGAGGTGAGAGAGGTCACACAAGGTCAGCTGTAAGTAAGGATGGATGCATTTACGTAAACTCTCCATGGTAATTTAAATTGACAGTGAAACGTTTTGTAAGAACCAGATCAATTTATGTTTTTCTATGCCAGCTTTTAGGGGAACTCAGTAACATTACTGTAATGAATAAGAACACGAATCATAGGTAGCAAATGAAGCCATGGCCACCTTCTGTCTCTGACTGCTGTAGAAATACAGCAATGACTGGTGGATCGGACGGCTGGTGAAGGAGGGAGCGGACATCACCTTCATCCCCAGCCCAGTGAAGCTGGAAGCCATGCGGATCAAACAGGAACAGAAAGCAGCCCAGAGGTTAGTTAGCCATCGTGTGGGGGGGGGGGAGTGTGAGTGTGAGTGTGTGTGTGTGTGCAAGACATATGTGCAATGTCGGGGTTCCAAATGAATGATATATGATGGAATTACTGAGTTCATACTTTGGTTTATTGTGTACTGTGTACTACAACTATGACTGAATGCCAAATAGTGTAAGATTAGAAGAGTAACAGTAACAGTCAGTAACAGTAACAACAACAGTAACAGTCAGTAAGAGCATATTGTCCTGCAGGAAAGCTGGAAACGCTTCATCTGGAGGTTGGAGGTCCACCCCACCCTCTGCAGGTGAGCATGCTGGGAAAAGGCCCGTTGAGCCTGTGTGCCTGCTAGGGCTGCTATTGTTTCTTAATGATACTTTGCAATGGTAGAAGGCAGATTAATTCACAAATAGTCTAATTATAAATAAGCTCTGATGAATATGTATAACAAAATATTATAGCTTGCATATGTAAGCATATCTCCTAAGTGTTTGTTCTCGTGTTTTTGAAAGCCAAACAGAAGCAAAAACAGGTATGTTTTGTGTTGTGGATTGTTGTGTCAAACCCATGATATCAGCGTCGGCTAATCATTTATAAAGCTACGATCCGTCCATTTGCACAATACAAATACTACTTGTCATTTCAGTACCTCAGTGTGTTGTAAAGATGGGTCAGAAATCGCTTTCATGTTTTTTGGGGGGGAAATCATGTGTGTTTGTGTTCTCCTCACCGCAGACAGAACATGTCCCGCCGTACGACGTGGTTCCATCCATGAGGCCCGTGGTGTTGGTGGGCCCCTCCCTGAAAGGCTATGAGGTAAGCCCCATGTAACACACCCACCATTCCAATATTGAGTCGACGAAGCTGCTTGTGTCTGTGTGTACATGTGTGCATGTGTGCATGCATGCGTTCGTGTGTGGATGTTCAAGTGCAGTGCAGACCTCCTGCGCATCAGTGTGAGTGTGTGGCTGTAATTGTGTGTGTGTGATCTTGTGTGTGTGTGTGTGTGTGGGGGGGGGGGGGGGGGGGGGGTTGTGTGTGTGTGTGCATGTGTTGTGTGTGGGGGTGTGTTGTGTGTGTGTGTGTGTGTGTGTGTGTGTGTGCACACGCTAGTGTGTGAGTGTGAAATATTCATGCTCTGCTCCACTGAAACGCTTTGGGGATGTTTCACAGGCGTACGTCAGCCTGTTCTCTCCCAGGCAGTGGTGAGAGGTAGGGGAACAGGAGCAGGAGCAGGAACAGGAGCAGTGATTCTCTCCCCTATTTCAGGAGTCATCCATTCTCAATCGCCAGTCTAAATTAAACCACACCACCAGCAGCACCACCTCATACAAAGCGCATTAAACTTTCAGTGCTCCCTCGCCAACGTTCCTCGGCTCTCCTCCGCCCGTCTCCGTCTCCCGCCTGCTTCTTGTTCTGTTCTGCCCCGCTGTCTCCTAGCGGCAGTGCTATTCCCTTTTGAGGCTTACACAAAGCATGTGAGCAGAGATGGCACGGTTTCATCTCGTTTAATGCATTCCTTTTGGAGCAATGCTTCTGCTCTGGAACTCCTGGTTTTGGAGGAGAATATTGGCTGCCCATATCGTTTTAGTAGAGACAAAATCTTTCAAAATGTACCTTTCTCTGTTACATTAGGGTCCATTTGGGTAGTGCAGTGACATGGATAATGATGTCTGTACTGTAACTATATATCAATTAGTAATAATAGCAATCTATTATGCCACCATGAAATATGCCACCATGAAATATATATGATTTTAAATGTTCTATATTCAATAAACAGATATACGTTATATTTAATTAACAGTATCCACTCTTTACAGTTCGTTTTCATGGACGTGGTCAATTTATTTGCCTTTATCTCATGACAGAATGATGCGTGTATCATCTTCATTCACTAGTAGCATACATGGTGTCATTGTAGTGTTTTAAAAATATACTCACTAGATGTCCACACAGTAACTGCTGCTTGACATATTTCTGTAATATTCATAATATACTTCTCTACTATACTACTCTACTATAAGTGAAATGTGTTCACATCAACTCATGAGGTTTAGTCTTAATGACTGAGTGTTGTGTTTAATTGGCCTTTCACACTACCTTACCCACAGGTCACAGACATGATGCAGAAAGCTCTCTTTGACTTCCTGAAGCACAGATTTGATGGGAGGTGAGCGCTGTTTTTTTTTTTTTTATGTTTCATCAGAGGTATATATATATATATATATACGTCTTCTGGTGGCAGGGTGGCACCTGTGGTTGGGATCTTATATTCATGTCTTTGGCAGAATCTCGATCACGCGGGTGACCGCTGATCTATCTTTAGCCAAGAGGTCCGTCATCAACAAGAAAGCCATCATGGAGAGATCCAACACTCGCTCCAGTATTGGTGAGTCAAGCGCTTGGATCACCTACACTCGAAATGCATACAGATACTTCCCATGACAAGCCAACACCAACACATACTATGTATATTTATGTTTGTACAATGTGTACATTTTGCCGAAAACACAGAACATCATAAGACATAGGTCCAGGGTAGCAATGGCGGGCACACTAAGTATAGTGTTCTCAAAGAAGTGCTTGCACCTCTACAATAATTACAAAATTACGTTTCTCAGTATTTCTATTTTGTTTCTCAATATTTCATTTAATTTGGTTATGTTGTCGTTTTCTGCTCTTCTTGACTCTGACTTGACATCTTGACTCATGTTCATATTATTCATGTTTGTCTCATTTGACATACATACCGTTTGATATTTGCTCGTGTCATCTGCATGTGTGTTATTGCAGCGGAGGTCCAGAGTGAGATCGAGCGGATCTTTGAGTTGGCTAAGAGCCTGCAGCTGGTGGTGCTGGACGCGGACACCATAAACCATCCAGCTCAGCTTCTCAAGACTTCCCTGGCCCCCATCCTCGTCTACGTCAAGGTGTCCTCACCAAAGGTACAAACTTTATGTCACTGCATAAATGTGGACAAAATCGTCATAAATCAGGCAAAAATGTATGGATTTATCAAATTAATGTCCCTCCATTTTTTTTTGCTCACCATCCTCACAGGATGTTGGTATTCACTCATTCAAATGTACTCCTCCTCGTTTTTTGCTCTCACTCACCCTCTCAGGTCCTGCAGAGACTCATAAAGTCCCGAGGAAAATCGCAGAGCAAACACCTCAACGTTCAGATGATGGCTGGAGATAAACTAGTGCAATGTCCTCCGGTACTGGCCTCTCTCCGCTCACATCACACGTACTTCAGTACACAGTTCTCTTAATGGACAACACTTCAGAATTCAGAAGTTTATTTAAGTTCACTAATGCTCTCCACTCTGCACTGTGTACGGTAAGGTGTGACAGTTTGAGGCCAGTAAACTCACACCGCACCCTATTTTCTGATGTCCATTTCAGGAGATGTTTGATGTTATTCTGGACGAGAATCAGCTGGAGGATGCCTGTGAGCACTTAGCCGAATATCTCGACTTCTACTGGCGCGCCACCCACTTTCCCGGATCCGCCCCCGTCTATCCTTTAGTAGAGCAAAACGCCGCCACCCCACCCTCAGCCAACTCCAGCCAACAGGTCTGCTGAGTGGCCTGTGTGATTATGCTATTAACTGCACATGTTCCTTATTTAGAGAGTCTGACCTCATGCTAATTTGATATACATTACAGTTTTTCTCGATTGCTTTGGCACATTTTTCCATTCACTGTTTACTTTTTCAAAACAGCTCACACACAGCCCTTAACAGAAGCTGAAACGACCAAAACACTTTATGATGTTTGCAGAATGACACCACCTTCTCAAAACTTATCACACACCCATCAAAACCAAACATTTCCATCAAAACCTACAAATTGTGCTCAATTGAAAATTTATGTTTTCTCATTTATTTAACAATGGATAACAAAACTTAAACTACAGCTATCAATATCAACCTCTGAAACCATCACTTCAACTTTTGTGCAACACCCTCACAGTATTGACTATTTTCAAAATGACAGGTTTCAATTTACAGTAAAAAGGTCAAATCTGTTCTGCAGTGAACGTTCTCCCCCTGCCACCAGTGTGGGCCAGTGTGTTGATTCTGTAAAAATAGTGCAATAGGCTGTAAATATACAGTAATCAGAATTCTACCGTATATGTTGTAAATTACTTTAGTGAAACTATAGTACTACATTGTATTGTGGCAACACACTTTACAAAAGTATAGAAATGGTTGTTGCCAAGAGTGCAAATACAGTGAAACACAGTACAGTAAATTGACTGCAAAGGCCAGCAAAGTGTCATTGTCATTGCCGAACGTACAAACAATTGATGCCACAGTATGACGGCTCAGGTATGGCTAAACCCCTTGGCCAGCATGTCTCATGGAGAGGTAATGATTGACTACGTGATCAATGACTGTTGCCCTACTGTAATTTCATTAGAGCATCTTACATGTACCACGTCCCCTGACAGGGGCCCCTCTACCCTACCACGGCCTCTTCCTTGTCCTCATCCTTGTCCTTGCTAAGGTTGTTTGTGGTGGCCTCCTTGATCCATGCTTGGTATCAATCTCCAATCTTTTGACCTCTTTTAGAGGTTGAGAACTACTTGATTAGTTGTGCACAGAGAGTTCACACAGGTGCTGACGATATTTAGAATATAGAGAGCAGTTTCAGTTGGCTGCTACTAGGTGTTTGCAATGTGTTGACATGGTTATTCAGTTAGGTTTTGTGTCTTTCTCTGAGAAGTGTGTTAACTGTTTTGAAAAGTGTGTTAAAACTCAAAGAAATTTGTGTGAAAGCAATGAGAAATAGTTAACCCATTCGCCAGAGAAGACTCTTGCTGTGCAAAGAAGATGTGAGCATTAGATTAAGTTGACCCATGATTCGCTAAATGTGTGAAAGCAATCGAGAAAAACTGTAGTACTGGCTGTTAAGAAAGCTAATTTGGCACCTAGAGTGTTAGCCGACATTGCAGTACTATGAGTGTGACAAATCCATCTTGTCATTTTTGACCGTTTGACGTTCATGTGGTCAATGTGTGTGGACTTCTCCAGTATTTGTATATATATATATATATATATATATATATATGTGCACTGCATTCCTTTTGCACATGGAGAATGTAGGCATGTGCTGGATCTTGTTGAGCATTGTATTACATAATGTCAATCAAGACAGAGACCTTAAAGGTGCGGTCTGCGATTCTAAAACACTTTTTGTCAAATTCATTGAATTGCTCCTCAGGGTCCTCACAGTCCTCTAGGTGTTCGTTCAGTGTTTGTGCTCCAAAAAACACTCTGGTGTCCATGACACACAGTCCTGCCTCTGAAATTGGAAACAAACATAGTGTCACTTAGTTTAGTGCCATAAACAATCTCAGCCAATCAACATGGGCGCTCCAGAGGCACGGAAGGGGAGGGGTATAATTTGATTGGCCGTTGAGCACAAATGTCAACAAGTTTTCGCAAAACCGAAACAGGGATTCCATCGTCCACAAATACTTGCTATCACTTTTCATAAGCCATACTCAAAATACACACATAGTGATGGTCCCATTATGAAATTTTTGTCATATTTTCACAAGACATTTTGAGTTATATAATAATGGTAACATTTGCAGTACTTTTTGCAATTGCCTGTTATTTCTTCTCAGTTCTCAGAGACACAAGAATTAATTGAATGAGCACTTCAAACATCTGGGTAAGTTGAAGACCTTACTCCAATGTCACCCACCCATCATCAACTAAGGTCTTGCTCCATTTCAAGATTTCCAATTCTAATCCCTCTTTATGTTCTTCTCCTTTGCTCTGCCACTCTTGACAGGTGGGTCCAAGTGGAGAAGGAGCTTCCGGACCGATGCTGACTAGAGCCTCTGGTTCTCCAGGGCCTGTGAATCTCAGCCTCCCCGACCGAGGGCTCAGAGCTGGGGACCCAGAGGCACAGCAGGATGGAGAGTTGGAGGCTGAGGAGGCTGAGGAGGAGGAGGAGGAGGAGGAGGAGGAGAATCTGCTCCCTTCGATCTAAGAGCACAGACGGTGACTTAAGACCCATCCAAGCTGCCAACCCTGCCTCTTTCCCACCCTCTGGAACACACATGACTCAGGACCACCTGCTATAGCACAATACCCCCAATCCCTGCCCAGTCCCTGCCACCCCCACACACACACATACACACACACATACATACATACATAAAAACACACACATACACACGGTAGACTCGCCGCTGGTCCTAACATCGCCACGACGAGTGTACATGGCACAGAAGGTTGAACAGATTATTGGCTTTCTTCATTGCTCCCAGCTGACCTCTGACCTCAGGAGAGGTTTCCCTATCAGAGCACACTGCCCCACTTATATCACTCGCAGTCAGGCAGCACAAGGCTCTTCTGCTTCGCTGCTCGTAGGACATTCAGTGTCCACGTTTGCCCACCGCTATTAGCCTCCACCTGGAGTTACAGCCACGTGTGTCGTCTCTGATCAGCCTGGCATCCGTGGCGTGGGGTGATTGTGAGTTGGCACTGCAGAAGGGGAATCGTCTGCCCACCGCGGAATGGAAACCCAACAACAACAACAACAACAACAACAACAACAGGCCGTATTTTATGATTACGCATGAGCAAAAGCAAGCAATAAAATAGCTGGGGACCTTGTTTGAGCCTGTGATTCTGGGGTGGAAATTAGATTGAGTGGTCAAAAAGGTTCAACTTGTGTCAACTTTCCTTAGATTTGCAACAGCCATTAGTGTTGTGCCAGTTTGTTAAATAACTTTTATGGTTCAGGGAATGGAGTCACTATACTTCATAGTCATTTGTGTCATTGAGGCCCCCGGGTGTTGGATTTCACAACTGGGGCGTGAAAATGAGTCTAACTGCCATTTTCTTTTGTTTTACTTCAAAATCACAAAAACTGCATGTATTTGGTTAATCTTATTTCACATGTTTGCCACTTTTTTGTAAAGTGTTACATTGCACATATTCTCACTGTTGCTGTGAGTTACTGACAACAACTCTTGTGGTTTGTTGTTGTTTTGTCTTAATTTTACACTGGGCTCTTGCAGAACTTACAAGAAAAGTGACACTTCCCAGAAATATGAATTCAAGCTGTATTTTCAGAGAGAAAAATCTGTGAATTTCGAACCTCTTTTTTTTGTTTTTGTCCTTATTACACGATTTTGTGCTGGCAATGACATGTGTGGTTTAGGTGGGGTGTGACAGACAGCTCTTTCTCATTTTAACAGGGAACAGAGTAGAATGTCACCAAAAAGAATGGCAAGCAACAATGTCATGATTCTATTCAGAATTTGGACATCAGCATTAACAGTCATCACCAACTCTCTGACCTTTCAAAACTCCTCTACAAGCTCTCTGTCTCTCTCTCTCTCACACACACACACACACACACACACACACACACACACAATTACAGAAGAGTAACCCAGAATGTACAGTACTCTTGCATGCCTTACCGCTATATGGCCTCTAGTCTGGCCATTTAACACTCCAGCACAGGAGTCATCTTATACTAATGTCTTACACCACCACTGTGTACACCTCAGTCCTTCTCTAAACACACTTTACAGTGCTGTTAATGTATAAGGATCTTAGCGACCTCTAGTGGTGAATAAAATGCAATTGTGGCCAGGGTTGCACTCAACTAAATTCCCTAGAATTTAAACACGGAAAATGATTTGGAAAGGAATGACAGTGATTTCAGTGACAGATCTGACAATCAAACGCACAAATGCCACTGTTATTTTGTATTTTGTCATGTGTTTTTAACATTTTCTGTTGTCTCTAATCTCTTAGATCTCCTTTCTTCTTTTGCATGCAGTTGCACAGCCTATTGAACCGTAGCAACACTAAGTCCTTTTTCTCTCCTCTAACTGCTAGAAAGTTGTTTTGTTTTGTCCATAAAAGAACAGAATTTCTAAATGCCTCAAACAAGACATGTATGTTGTGAGTTCAAATTTCCTCAGCTGCAAATATTTTTTAAATTTGATGCCAAACCTCTTCAAGAAACACTAGCCCTCAATCATATTTGGTGCATAATTGAATCATATGTGACTCGTAAAAAATGGCCAGCACAGATTTAGTATAGAATTCTATTGAGTTGTCTTGAAATATCGTTAACACTGGCATATTATCAGTGGGATTGGCTGTGGAGTTGGCGTCTGAAGATAGACAAATGTTTCAAATGTTCTCGTGCTCTGTGGGGAAATCTCAGCATGAATGCTTCCGGCTGCTTCCGTCATCTACACACTCACACAGCTGCACTGCGCCTCCTGGGCCTAAGCTCACAGCTCACAGCTCACAGGTCTGGCATCGTTTGCTTTGCCTGCATTTATTTCTCAGCATATTACATAGTGTGGAAACACACATCATATCTATCAGCGAGCTTTTGGGGTTAGACAAAAAAAAAATGCATACACAAAGATGCATCATGTGATAACTAAAGCACATATTTATTTATATTTATATATATATCATATATATATAAAAAAAAACATGAATACCGTGGGTTGCATGAGGGGACAAGGGGTGTGGTAATGTAGCAGTGAGATAAAACAGCTTTTTCAATATCCTACTCGTAAAGGTATTTAGCTGCATTGAAAGTCATCTTGCCATTGACTTCCTGATGTATCAGCACAAAACGACATAAAGATCGATCAGCACTGGCATTTCACATGTCTCGTACACGTTAATATAATGTTGCCGTTTATATCAAGCTTCGACGGGACCATAGTTGATAAGTCATCAACAGATTCCTGTGACCCTCCCTCTTTTTTGAAAAAAAAAATGTAATATAATCATGTACGCTGAAGCACAGTTACATGTTTTTGTCTGTAAGAGATCAGCTCTTCCTCCCACTTCCTGTCATGGCATACTTCTTCTTCCTCCTGGTAATTTCGACAACAACAACAACAACAACAATCCAGGGAAGTGCTCTTTGGAAATCCAAAGCACAATTTTGTTTTGGTGGTGGTGGGGGTGTTTTTTCTTTTTTCACTTTTGTTGTTGACAGACATACTGTACCCAAATTCTGTATGCAATACTGAGTCTACCACTGCCTCCACTGCAACAGGGGTCCAGATCAACACAATTGCACTATCTTTATTTTTTATGTCTGCTTTCGAATGCAATAAATTGCACTGATGATGAATACAGTACTCACTGCTGATACTTACAATGGTATTCTAATCTGACGACGTTTCCCAATCGCCACCTTTCTGGAAGGTAAAGATGAGTGAATCAATAAATTGTTAATGAATAAAATGTTCTCTGATGCTGTATAGAATACCTCTCTATTCAATAAAAAAAAATGATAGAGGCTGAACATTTAGTTGATGTTATTTACAATGTTTTACAGTGTTCTTTCTTGCTAAGCTCCATCAGAAAAAGAGATATTTAGCTGCTGGAAGGTGACAGTGTCTTCACATCCATCAGATGTGTGTCAGCAGTTTCAACAGACAGGGGGCAGTATAGGAAAACTTGGTGACAGCACAAAGAAAAAAAACAACACTGAATTCACTTACTGTGGATGAATGCCTGGCATTGTGGTATTCTACAGGGATTGAAATGACCTTTTGCAGTTAAGGATCCACTGACCAGCATTAGTGTTCAAGCCAAATACTGGGGGCTGTGAGATGAGATAGCAGCAGGTACACAACACGTATCCTTTCCATTTTCATTACATTTAGCAGACGCTTTTATCCAAAGCGACTTACAAGGATGTATACACATTTTACATTTACACCGATGGCACACTGCACATCAGGAGCAATTAGGGGTTCAGTGTCTTGCTCAAGGACGCTTCGACAGGGAATCGAACTAGCAACCTTCTGATTACTAAACGACTTCTCTACCCCCGTACCACTGTCGCCCCGTCATTAGAAATCTCTGTGCATCAGGGCCTCTGCCTTGTCTGCAAACAGGCATTTCATACAGTGATAAATAAGATAATGCAATGTTATACAATACTGTTCACCACTAGGGGGCCACAACACTGATGCTGGGGGTACAGTGGTTAGCCTTGCTGCCTTCAAAGCGGTGCACCCCGGAATTTGATTCCAAGCCACTGCCAGATGCCCCTTGTAAATCGCTTTGGATAAAAGTGTCTGCGATAAACTTTACCTTTACAATACATCTGAAATGGCAATGTTGTAGGAGGGAACATTGTAATTAAAACATAAAGTGGTAGATTAACCAGCATTACCGTGGATTGACCCTACGTGTAGTTTGGCGCATCAATCTCAGCCTGTGTTTCTGTGGGGCCCAGTGTGCCTGTCTCTGGCTGGAGGGCTGCTGAGACGGGTGTGGAGAGAGTCTCCTAGGCCCAGTGGCTCAGAGGTTCATTAGCACCTACTAATCAGACCTCTCTCACCTCCCCAGCCTCCCCAGCCAATCAACGTCTGCCAGGGACCTGCACTGGGGTACGCTGGGGGTGGGCTGAGAGAGGTGCATCTCTCTCTCTCTCTCTCTCTCTCTCTCTCTCTCTCTCTCTGTCTCTCTCTCTCTCTGTGTCTCCCTCTCTCTCTCTCTTTCTCCTTATCTCTCTCCACCTCTCTCTCTCCCTCTCTCTCTCTCTCTCTCTCTCTCTCTCTGTGTCTCCCTCTCTCTCTCTCTTTCTCCTTCTCTCTCTCCACCTCTCTCTCTCTCTCCTCTGTGTCTCCCTCTCTCTCTCTCTCTCTCTCTCTCCCTCTCTCTCTCTCTCTCTCGCTCTCTCTTCCTCTTTCCCTCATGGTGGTGAACACGGTGAGGGTGTGTAGAGCCTCTGGGTGGGGGTCTGTCAGTGGTGGCTGTCCGGTCGTTGCCCCAGCTGTGTGCTGATGGCAGAATAGAAGGCCGTGTCAGAAAGGGCACATCAGGGGGGCACTCGGAATCAGAGCCTGCTGCTCCACCGGCTGTCCCAAACCCTGGATGACCCTCCACAGTATGGGGAAGGAGAGTGTGTGTGTGAGAGAGAGAGAGAGAGAGAGAGAGAGAGAGAGAGAGAGAGAGCGAGAGGAAGAAGAGAGGGAAGAAGAGAGGACAGAGGGCGAGTTGTCGCCCCTCTGCGATCCCTGCTGCTCGCACGTGATCCCTATTCACCTTTGACTGTTGCCGTGGCGTTGTCGCATTGGAGCCAGGCAGTGTTTCCATATGCTACTCCTTGCCTGAATGTATGCTCCATTTCCCTCATGAAGCTCGCCGATCAGATGTTGTGAGTTTTTTTTTTTTTTTTTTTTTTTTTTCATTTTCTAAATGACACAGCCATCTGTCATATGAAGAGAATAGCCACTGCTCCACGTTTCACTCAGATGGTCACTGCAGTGAACGAGCCAAATGCCTTTGCTCTCCCGACAGGCACAGGTGTTATTCTGCACTAATCCTGCAGTACATGTTTTAATATTGTAACCAGCCTATGCAGGCTTATTGTTGGTTCCCATAAAGCATTTTTTTTTCAAACGATCATCTCCCATCTAGGTCACGTTGCAGTATTTCTGTCATTTGCAGATGACTCACACACAGAACCAGATACTGACCCTCCTGTGTGGTAGTAATTCATGCGAGCACACCCCAACCTCACCCTGGTTATCCACTGTCCTGTATCAGAGGAGGGTCATCCTCACCTATAAAGAGCCTCTGTAATACAAAAAACACGGTTTTCTACATACAGAGTAATGAAACAGATGGCCAGAGCATTGTGTATGTATTTATATATTATCTAAGACCCCCTGCTCACCTCTTCTTTCCCTCTGCACGTCCTCCCTCCCCTTTTCCGCAGCAGATTGCGAGACGTCACTTAGTTCCTCCGATTTATGCGGGCCCACCTGCCCCCTTATGTCCCGTGCCCTTTTTGGTACCAGGGGAACTCTGCTCCTGCATACTGTGTACCTCCCTGCTGGACACGTTACAGTCCCACTCAAATGCCCATGGAGCAGGGCACTGCCCCTAAAAACAATACATTTCCCTCTTTCATTACAGGCATGCCAGATTTGGCTTCCCTCCTGTTTTTTTTTCGTAATCACTTCCTCCTCCGAGGGAGGGAATTGTGTTTGTATACGGTATTTCTCTTCTTTATCCCCTGAGATTATGGGTATCCAACATGGCAAACCAGAGGTTGCCTCCTTGGTGTAGCTTCTGGTCAGTGTTGTGGTTCATGGGCATCCCCTGTGTTACGCCGTTAAACCATTAAACTGTTTTACAGACAGCTGTCACAAGGGATTAGGTGACACATTCCAGCACTGTCCAACACCATTGGCTGAATGAAATGAGTTTCATCTCCAAAATCTGATTTTTTTGGGTCTGAAGGGACGTTAATCTGTTGGTGGATTATGTATTGTTTACTTGTTCGACAAAGAAAAGGGTCATATGGCACAGATAGAATCTCACCATTTAAGTTTTACTTCAGAGACTACCACACGAGAAACTAGATACAGTATCTGTCTGCTTTCCTTAGATTGCTTATGTGTGTTTCTACTTTCTACTTTAACTAAATAAGTATCAAAAGAACATAATTAACATAACAAACAAGGCTGACTTCAGTCAGTTTTTTAATGCAAACCAGGCTGACTTCAGTGTAACATAACATAACATTAACATAATTGACTGCTTCAAGGTTGACAAGACACAGTTTAACCTGTTCTGCTTGTCTGATGCCTCCTGCTTTCATCCTTGTGCCTTGACAGTGTTTTACATAGAAAGACAAAGGCTGTCTGGCGTTGCCCCAGCAATGACAGAAAGGGTAACAATTCACCAGGGGGATTTTAGCAAATTGTGCGGAGAGGCCTCAGGTGACCACTTGAGACCATTTCTCTGGTGATTGCGAGGTGAAGCTTTACAAACCAGGAAAGCTTTTAAAAAAATTGTATAGAAAAAAGGTTTATCACTTGAAGCTTTTCAAATCAGAGCGCACTGGGGACCTCTGCTGCTCAAAGTTAAGGAATGTAAAATGCAAAATGTTTCACAAGAAACACATGAATCTCCTTGAGGCAAAAATGAATTAATGTATAGATGAATAAATTAACAAATTAATGAATACATGAAATAATGAATAAATCTGTTCCTTTGCATACTTCAAGTAACTCAAGACAATAAAGTTAGCATTTTATGCAATTCATTGCGGAACAGGACATTTACATGTTTGTAAACAAATTAAACTCATGTAAATAAATACGGGTGCATGCACACATACACACACACACACACACATACATGATGATTATAGTGAATCACTACAGACTAACAATGTACTGTAGCCCAGACAGACAAGGCTCACGGAGGCTTTTATGCAGTAATGAACCATGTACGCATTGAGTAGAACTACTGGTGCTTAAGTCTGGTGCTTAAAGTATTTAAATCTAAAGAGACCAATGTAGTGCTAAGAAACTGTTTTTATTTCACAATCATTTTTACCCCTCTATTTTTCAATAAATATGCATTTCCATCACCTCCATTTTTATCAATACATTTTTTAATTAGAATTAATTAATTCATTCTTCCTCCTCCCGTAGTTTCCCTTCTGTCTGTAGATTGCTACAGGGAAAATTAAACTACAGCTGAAAGTTCTATTTACAACCACAAAAAGCAAGCAGGCTAAGAAACCAAGAAACAATTATCACCACCCTGATCCGCCGAAAAACAACTTTGGCCTGCTTTGGCCTGACCTACTGGTTTGAAGAAATCCAACACATTTGATGGTCTTTTGACATTTTACTTTTACTGTCTTTTTTATGTTTGAGAAGAAACAAGCTGAGGTTAACACTTTGCTGGCTAAGGATGGGTACAGTAGCATTTCTTCATGTGAGAGGGGCAGAAAAGTGGACACCGGGAATGTGCAAACAGCACAGGCCAATGGGGCAAAGCGCAGGATTGGAGATGGCTGGCTGATGTCGGTAGGCAACTTGAAGTTCCACTTTAGTTGTGACTGCTATGAGACCAGACGTGGTGTTGGGTGTGTCTGGGATGACAGACACCACTGCTGAGCCTTCTGGAGGTGTTGTGGGCCTAATTCAATGAAACACTAATGACGGAAGGTGCCCTCTTGAAAACCCCGGTGAAATGCTCACAAAGGCATCTTTGTTGTGGATGTTAAGTATCGGTATGATGGTTGTAGCCCCCCGTATTGTTATAATACTTTGGCTAGGTTGTGTGTAGGTATGAGTACTTTCATGTGTCAGTGAGAGGTTCAGCCACTGGGGGAGTCTCCAACCAACAGCATGAGGAATTGAACATATTTTCCTGTGTATAACTAAAAATGCAGCCATTTTAAATTTGCATTTTGACCATCAGAAATAGATTTTCTAGTCATTGCTACTGAGGATGTGGTGGAGGCTTTGGAAGGCGGAGCTCAGACTGAGAATGGCAGGTGATTGGATAAAGTTGGGGCCTCATCATCATCGTTTTCAAAAAGTTTTGTGTCCACCTTTCCACACAGCTAGTGTAGTGGTTGCACTCCCAGAGGTTTGTGTCCACTTCTGCGTTTTCAGGCCTCGAGAGCGCCGTTGTCGTATGGACTCAAAGTCAAAACGCAACACAAATGACCCGTTTTTACCGTTCTCGTGTGGACCGGCTCTAGATCATCATTAGAGTAATCGCTAAAGATGCTTTTTGAACTTGATCTTAAAAACAAAGAGGAAATTTAAACTGAATGCACAGTCTCAACTTAAATTATATAGACTGTCAGTGCATTGGAAACGTTGCATTTGTAGCCTTAGATATTCAGCAGCTTATGTCTGTCAGCTTGAACACTACAATTAAATAACCGTCAGATGGCGAAATTAACATACCCGCCATCGAATAGAAAAGCTGTGGTGTTATGTCTGCGCCACTGTTGTGAAGCCTACATTGTGTGTTTCAGTACAGGTATGGCAGGTGAGGTGCTATAACAAACACAGCTCCCTCAACATGAAGAACGATCCATTAGAAGGGAATGGAATGGTCTGTGGCCTCCATTGTCCGCTAATCCGACAATCGATCCACAATCAGACATCAATCTAATGATTCTGTTTAAAGACACCCCATGAAGCTAATGACCCGAAGGAAAATGGGGCAACGTCGATGATATTTGTATCAGAGAAAACACTGTTTTATACTATATCCTGTATTATCGCTCATAAACTAGCCAAATTAAAGATTGAAATGTAGCCTTAATGAGTTCTGAGAAAAACTGGTTATGACTGACTGGAGTGTTGGGGAGTAGGCTAGCTAATTTGCCTACATGTAGGCTACGTAATTAAATAAATTAAAAAATTGTAATCCGTTACAGGTACTGATAATAATTATCTGTTAAAAGCTTTAAATCTCATATGTAGTGTATAACATTCATTCTGTTGTTTTGCATCTTTTAGACAGTTTAGACAGGCACCATTATTTTGGCCATATACACTCAAATTTTGATTATTGTTTTTGATGGGTTCTCTTGTTTGTATTTGCACCGCATGTCAATCCGAAAGTAGTCAAATGTAATGAGTTACACTACTGTGATGAAGTAATTAAAATAGTTACATTACTTATTACATTTTAACATGATTGCTAATAGTCTGTAACCTATTACACTTCAAAAGTAACCTTCCCAAACATGCTGACTGAGCAGGATAACCATCTGACAAACGGGGAACAAGCTGCTGAAATATTAAAGCTTTTATTTCACTGCCGTGGTATTCGTAATTCAATCATGTTGAATTCAAACTTTCCCAAAGGAGTAGACCGTAGGGGAAATGCGTTCAGGGGTAGTGGAACGAAATGTGACAGTCAGGAATAAATCCCGTGAGCTCATTGGCTGCTGATGCCATGTATAAAACGCTGCGGCACTTAACTGCGGGCATCTTTCGAGGAGTACACGCTGAACCCAAAGCACGCACATAATTTTTGTCCGTGGCTTTTGTCTTCCGTCGTTTAACGTGTTCAGGCTGTAGTTTTGAGCGTCTGAACATTACGCATTTAGTACAACACATCAACATGAAAGAAAGAAGAAATACGCAGCCGATGATGGTGAGGTGTAAACTGGTGCTTGTTGGAGAAGTCCAATGCGGGAAAACGGCAATGTTACAAGTGCTGGCGAAGGACTGCTATCCAGAGGTAATGGAACATCATGTTTGAGAACAAGAAACATCGAAATTAAATTGTACTGGTTTCTGGTTTATGTTACGATAGAGCATGCCTGATAGACATTCTAAGGCACTTTTCCCCGGTATGTAACCTGTTGTTAATGATGTTTGAAGTTGAGTCATAAGCGTAGTAGATAGTTGCATCCCTCAATTAGGGAGCTCATGTCCGTGTCATATGTCTCAGACGGTATGGTTTTCAGAGCCTGCAGTAATGATATTTTTTTTTCATCACATTTTAACTAACCTTGTTATTAATTGTACAATTAATTGAATCAAGTGCTATACACGTAGTCTATTTGACTGGCCAGCCGTATCATCGTGTCGTCACTCTGCATGTTTGTGATAAGATTCTTTGCTGTTTTGTGCAGACATATGTTCCCACCGTATTTGAGAATTACACCGCTTGTCTGGAACTTGAGGACCAGCGAGTAGAGTTGAGCTTATGGGACACATCAGGTAAAGGATTACTGTTTTATTATTTCTGATGTCTAATAGGAAATATTTGCTCTATATGTTGTGGTACTTCTGATAAATATTAGAGCAGTGATGATACAATGCTGCCATGACCAAAGGTATGATGTGGATATCTTATGACTGGAATGGCATGATTTTTTATTATTATTATGGAATAGCCCAGCTGTGCTAGTGCTTGGCTGCTCAGTTGTAATGAAATGACACGGTAAAACCAACAAGGTTAAAACCAACCAAGTGAAGTCACCATAATCCCACTTCAATTTAGATTTCTATCCTTTTTATTTTTTGTATTTGTCTTTTGATCCATATTGCATGGCGTGCTTTACCTCGTGACTGTATCAACAGTGTGTTATCCAGCATTCTGTCAGAGTATATTTGTACCCTCATGTGACTTCTGAAGTGAGCTAGTATGCCTGGTAGGAATGTCAATCTGGGCTCAGGTGCTTACAGTTGCTCTGCTCATACTCCACTAATCAGACAGCAGGGGCAAGGTGGCCCAACATGCACAAATGAATGACTGCGTCGTATGTTGTAAAGTGGGTCATTTGCAGTCTAGGATGTCTCTTGAAGCCGTGACCTCCATTTGCTGGCTTTGTCTAAGCTGACTCAGCTGTAAACATTCCGTATGTTATTCTGTGTCATACATATAAGAGAAAGTTGTCTGGTGCACATGCCTTGCCTTGAGCTGTGTTTTTTTTAGTCATTTCATTTTTCACACTGCCCTATTTTGCGCCTCTGATGTCATTATTCAGCACCTCACCACTCAGCTATTGTCAAGGTGACCACTGAAGAAACGTGTGAACGTCTGAAGGCTGTCTAGTCACGGTGATGGCTTTATGCAAATCACATAAAATGATTAACAAGTGGCCTAATTTAGGTACAAACACGTCATTAATTTGTGTCTGGGCGAGGAGAATGCAAGCCAGACTAATACAGTGCTTGATTCCTTTAACCTCATTTCGAGTTCAGCATTCATATTTAACCATGGACTTCCCATGTACAGGCTCCACTGTAACTACCTTAGTGTCCACCACTGCCTTACATTCTGTGTGCTTAGTGTTTCATTTTAGGATGGTTGAAACTGTAGCTACTTTTGACTACTTCCTTACAGCTGTCTTTAATTGGCGATATCTAGCCAAAATGGACTCTTGATCATGTAGCTCCTCTGGCTCCTTGTGCCGTGCTCTATCCCTTATAAAGGTACGAGCATCTGCTAAAGGAACCAGTGTGAGTGGGACATGCTTGACGTAGCCGGAGTGCGCTCGATTTCAAACCCACTGATTTGCTCCTGCTTTGTGTCGTGGCATTCGTGTAGCTTCATCCACGTTCACATCGAGGGTGAAAACCCAAATAGCCCACAGGCCCAGCCACATCCTAATATAGCTATTAGTGGTGTCCCTCAACCCACTGCGAGTGACCAATCAGACCGTCCACTTAGCTCAGTTGTCTAATCAGACACAGGGCCTTGTGCTGTGCAGAGAGGGGCTCATATTGTGGTAGAGCACATGAGCAGCCAGGCAGTTAAATCCCCCCAAGGGCATTGCATTCTAGCCTATTGACCTGATTACTGTAAACTGTGTTGTTAGTGTGGACTGTGCAGTTTCTGTTGGATTGCTCAGTTTGAGATCTACATGATGGAGCGCCTTGTTCAGCGAGACTTCACATTCTTCTCAGATGGATGCTGAATATATTACAGCTATAAAATGCCACGGCTGACCCTAATATGGTTATATTGCATCTACAATACATATTAAAAATAAATAAAAAAATAGTAATATTTTATAATAGTATGTATAATGTCTTGTTATTGTCAAGATTTATAGTCTCCTCTTTGTATTCAGTGTTGTATGGTTTACTCATTTTCCTCAGGAAGATTGTTTTAAAAAGCTGAATGACAATTTGGGGCCGCCCAAATCCCTGAGCTCTTTAATCTCTCTGCTAAAGTTCTTTGATCCGATTGGTCTGTGTGGAGATGCGCTAGTTGATAGGCAAAGCGCGCTTTGGAGGGAGAAGAAAAAAAGAGGTTTATGGGTTTTTTCCTTTTTCTGGAAGGCAGAGAGGATGAGGCAACCGTCGAGGGACTTGATGAGTCCTTGTTCTAAGCCTCAGTTCAAACCCCTGCAGCACCCAAAACATCTGAACAGGTTAAAAACCCTTTCAGCTCTAAAAATAATAAGAACAGCTAAAGAGTCCCAGTAGTTGCTTTGCGCTCACAGACCAATCTTTTTGCTTCAGGCTGAAAATGGCAGCTGCCAGTGTTATTATGGTTCCAGCAGAGAGCTGTGCATCCTTTGGCCATGTACCCTGGTGTGCTGTGACAATGGTAGAGTGGCAAAACCTGTTGTTATGTGATGGAGGTGTCCTCATCTCTCATTAACTGAATGCTGGTTCTCTCTCTCTCTCTCTCTCTCTCTCTCTCTCTCTCTCTCTCTCTCTCTCTCTCTCTCTCTCTCTCTCTCTCTGGTGCAGTATGTCTTTGTTTGTTGTTGCCGTGACGCACTGATTGAGCGTCCCTATCTCAGGGGCTTCTCACCATTGATTGGGCTGACCTCATCACTGGCTGTGGGAGCGCTGCTTGTCGAGGGGCCTGTTTTGGATTTACAAGCTGAAATCAATTTTGACTTTTTAATCAGGCGGGGTCCTTCGGATAGGTCAGAAGAGCGCCCCGGGCGGAGTCTGCCTTGCTGGGTGCCAATACAGGAATGCGTGGATCAGTGGGGAGGATACTGTAGGTATTAGTGGCCACGGATTACGTCGCTTTGATTTCATCGCACTGATGGATGGGCCAAGAGTGTCGTCAGAGAGGGGCCGCTGGACACACATGCCTGAGGATTTACGAGAGCCTCCCATGAGAATCCAGTCAGGCACTGACACAGAAACATGTTCACATATTAAGGTCATGTTTCCAAACAGAAAGGAGAGTATTATGGAAAAAAAAGAAACGCTCACTGTGCCATCCACAAGGAAAGGAGGCTGTAGCTTCCTTTAGTTCCGTCAAGCACAGGAACTAAAAGCTTTATCAGATTATCTGTGGTGGTGATATGGAGTGCATATGGATGAGTGTGAAGAGAGGCAGGCCTGGCAGCTGTTGAGATATGGAAATGAAACAGCACTGAGCCAGTGCTTGCTGAAGTGGTGGTGGATGTGGTTGGGGGGGGGGGGGGGGGGGACGACTCCCTCAAGACTCCCCCAGGGGTCACGGCCAGCGGTGTCATGCCACATGGGGGTGGGAGTGGTGTCAGGATGGCTCTTTTGTTCCCGCCCCACGGGGCTCGGTGATGGGCCCTCTCCTGCATCCCTCCACCCTTCGGTTGGGGGCAGGGGGAAGGCGAAGGGAGAATGTGTCAAGACTTGTTCCCAGAGATCCCTGATTGGGGGAAGGCTGTTTCTCCACACTCCTCGCCATCGTCCCCCCCCACCCTCCACCATTCTCCTCCTTTGTGACCTCTGACCCCGGGTTCTCTTCTTTTGTACGGCATTCACATGTGACAGAGTAGCAGCGATTCATCACAGTGAGAAGATGGCCTTTCAATGAGGTTGAAGAAGAAGGCCCAGCAGAAGTTGAAGGTTAGCCTTCTAATTTGGTGCTCAGTTTGCAAGACGAAGGAGTCTATAGGGAAACTATTGTGGGGCAGACTTAAATGTGTACCATTGTGGTGCGATAGGGTTACCGAAGCTGTAAGAAGGGTTTTTTTGTTCTATAATGAGAAGAGCTGGAGTTTCAAGGTATCACTTGTACCCTGTGGATTTAGCTTTAGCTTAAAGACAGACACTAGCCTCTGCCAACTACAGTCTTTGCTAAGAAATTGGCAAACAGGAATTCCCATGCATCAGCCCAGAAGATGTGGGAGGGCCTCCAGAAACCTGGAATTCACTCTAAAAGAAGCCAGCATCGTTAACCTAGCTGGCCTCAAGACATTCCCTCTTGTCAAAGGAAATAGGGTAATGACATGGAAAGTGCCGTGATAAGGATGTGTGTGTGTGTTTGTGTGTGTGTGCACATGTGTGTGTGTGTGTGTGTGTGTGTGTGTGCCTGCGTGTGTGTATGTGGGGGGGCTGTCAAATGACGGGCGGTGTGGGGGGGGGGGGGGGGCTGCTACTCTATATGAGACTCACAAAAGCAGGCCAGCCCACCTCCATCTGCTGCCCGACACAAGGCCTTTCCTGTGCCTAAGGTGCAGCGCCTCCCATGTCAATCACACAGCTGGCGTTGGCTTCTGTCGTACGCTGCGTTGCTTAGCGCCCAAGTCTGACGCTGCTGTAGGACTCAACTGCACAACTGCAGGGAATGGCGGAGATACACCTCCATCACGTCAAATCAGCAACCCCACCCGGCCGCCCTTCGTCTCTTGTTTGCCTCTCTTGTACCCCGTTTCCCCCCGTCCGTCGCAGCCCCTTCTTTCTGCTGTAGGGCGGCGCTGTAGTGGGACAGACGCTCGCTCGCTGCTGTTGGGGAACATGCGGCGCACGGGACCGTGGTGCTCGGCACATGATGTGCCACGGAGGAAGCGTTTGATAGCGGCGCTCTCTGATCCCAGACTGGAGGACACTGGGGATTAGTGTCGAGAGAGGTCTCGCTGCCACAGAAAAAAAAATGCCCTCCCTTCCCTCTCTTTGTCTCTCTCTCTCTCTCTCTCTCACTTTCTCTCTTTCTCTCTCTCACTGTGTCTCCCTCTCCCTCCCTATACTGATTTCATTAGCAGTGGCTGAAGGGGATTTTGGTATGCGCATCATGTCGTTCATTCTCCTCTGTAGTCACTCTCTGTCTCTTTCTCCCTCTCTTCTCCCTCTCTCTCACTCTCTCTCTCCCTCTCTCTCTCTCTCTAACCATTGCTACGGCTGTATGACTAATTTGTCAACTTTAATTGAAACGGCACGGTACTTTCCTGCCGCATGCATGTCCATCGATTTCCGCGTTTAGATCAGTTTAGATTTAATGCAGAGTCACACCCAGGGCTGACATCAACCCCCTCCCCCCCACACACACACACACACCACACCACACCACCCCTCCCTAAAGCCCATCAGGAACAGATCGCTTTTTCCCAGTGCATTCGATCTCTGGAAGGATGCTATCACTGCACACAGACATTATGCCTTTGTGTACATTAGCTACAGCCTCTCCGTTCCCCAATGCCCCAGCCCTCTCCTGAGCCCTCTCCCCAGCCCAGCTGATGGAGCAGATAGATACCCGTCCTTCTCATAGCTGCACCACCTTAATTGGAACGCCGCTCTCTCTCTGTCTCTCCCACTGACAAAGATCGCCTCAGGGCATTGCAGCCTTATGCTGTGGATTGTCAACATAAGGGCTGATGTGGTTTTCATGAGGGAGGGATCGGTAGCTAATACCACAGCAAATGAGCTGACTGTGTGGGGAGACCAGGAATGGACTCGCAAACAAAATGCAGCCCATGAATTTGTTGTCAAGTGTCCCCCAATTTGATCGCCCAAATTCAAACTGACACATGTTTATCAATCAACGAATTACAAATTAAAAAACACAATATGTTATTTGTATTGTTTGTGTCTGGCTGAATCTGTGCTGGTTCTTCCTGCTCCTTCCCTTTCTCTTTTAGTGACATATGTTCATCTGTTTATTTAGATTGTACAGTAGGCTAAGTATTTAACAGAAAGGCGAGCGTGGGTGTTCTTTTTACGGGCGCAACTTTCTGTCCCTGATAGTCAGCCTACCAAAGAAAACGTGTTTGTACACTGACATAGGCTATTTCTAGACCGCTGTCCAAATCGAGTTTAAGCTAATCTATTTTTTTTAATGGGGAAATGAAATCAATGATCCATTAATTCAGTTAATTATATGAAACCAGTATAGTTTATTATATCCATCTGTTAGTGCGTGTGTGTGTGTGTGTTCTTTATTAGCGTTAACTTAACTCTAAACATTTGTGCACTAGTTAAACCTTGGAAACCTTTAGTGGGAAAAAAAGTTACAAAAGTTAACAAAAACATGAATTTAGCTAGTTCACATCACCTAGCATAACACAGCCAACCTTCCTCTCTGATGCTCTTGTCCTTTCCCTACTCTCCTCGTCATCACGTGCAGCAGACTGCTTAAATAAGTCCGTTGTTTTTGCACATTTTACGGTGACAGCCATCAAAGGCTTTTTTCTCTTTCTGCCGCTCCTTGTCTGCCATGCTGGCCGCGGGGTTCCTTTTTCTCTCATTTTTTTTGATTGAAAATGTAGTGAACTGACCGAGCCCTCAGTGCTATTACAGATTGCAACAGCCGTGTGGATGCGGATAAGCTTGCCTTTTGAATATGTGTATAAGCTATATCAAAGCTGTAGTCTGTAATGCTGAAGGGTTTAAAATAAATAAATAGAGAGAATTCTTAAACTTCCCAAAGGCCAGTCCGTGTCTGGGGGAGACGGCTGTGAAACTGACGCAGATGAACGCCTCTCCATCCTCATATATACATAATTTAGGGGGTATGTGATGAACCAAGTCATTTTCACTGGTCAGAAGACAAGTTCAAAGCGTAAAAGCTTTTTTTGTAGTGGAGCCAGCCGTGCTGGTTTGCTAACCTTGACGTGAGATATAGGAATTCAAATCAGCTCCCCCCACCTGTGCCTTTCTCCCAGCAGATCATATTTTTAAATCCCAACTGTAACACACGAAGTCACCTCCCCTGAACTCAACATTTCATCCTTCGTTCAGTGGGCACGCACCATTGCAAACCTATCCTGTTATCTCTCTCATTCCTTCAACCAAACTGGGCACGTGAAATCTAGAGGTGGGAAAAACAATCGATACAGTGTAGTACTACTATATTTTTCAGCACAATATTATATCAATCCAACAATTCCCAAGTGTCACGTTATTTATTGAATGTTCCGATTTTGTTTTGGTACATACGTACGTCTACTCTGATAACGTTGCTTCTGAAGTTCACAAGATGGCACAAACAAGACCTCATTCTTTTCTTGTGTCACAGTGGAAATTGGAAAGGAAGTCAGAGTCGAGAACCAGTTTACCACGCCAAGATGGCTGCAGAGACTCCCGGTATACGAAACGTAATATATGGGAGAAATAAATCGCAATGTATTACAGAATCGAATCACAATACTTGCCATACTGTAAAATGCAAAGAATCGCAATATTATCATACATACAGTGGCCCAAATATCGTGATCTTATCGTATCGTCGCCTCTGTGGCAATTCCGACCTTTAGTGAATACCCCAGAGCGTTTCTTACTACTGTATGTTGTCCTTTGTGTCAGTATTCAGTTTTCTTACTGAGGCAGGTAAACCAAAGGGTAAGGGGGGGGGGGGGGTGCCTGGAAGGGGAAAGTAATAGGGTGTGTTCTTCATCACAGCGTCTTCACAGAAGACGAAGATTCCTCCGCAGCACAAGTGGGTGGGCATATATTTTGGGCAGTGGAGGTGTCGGGGATGGGTGTTGTGTCTAGCATGATTGGCATTAAAAGGAGAAGCCTCCACTTGGAAAGGGGTTGGAGGAAAGAACGCTCACCACACACACACACACACACACACACACACACACACACACACAAAAAGAGATTGGTGAAAAAAATTGCAGATGGTGGGTTTCAATGCTGTTGCTGTGGTAACTGCGAGGGGCCTGGAGACATCGCTTGTGCTGCGTATGGGGCTGGTCTGATGGTACTGGGTGTGTGTGTTGGGTGGGGGTGGGGGTGGGGGTGGGGGGGTTTAGAGGAGACGGTGGGGTGGGGGTGGGGGGGGGGCTTACTTAAGGATTCAGTGCAGGAGAGTGGAGGCGTCTACCGGCGGCCCCCGGCTTCTCCCCGCTCCTCTGGTTGCGTAATCCTCTGTATGGATGGCGAGAGAGATAGAGATAGAGAGAGATAGAGAGAGCAAAGAGGAGAGAAGAAGGGAAAGATCAATGAGGATTTAGAGCTCACTTGTCATTTTCCTCTCCTCTAAAATGCCAATAGAGTGAAAGGGAGAAAGGAAGGCAGAGGGGAAGAGCACGGCTTCCTCCCTCCATGGCTTATGTGCTGCTGGTGGCCGTGAAGTAGGGCTCTGCAGTCACAGAGGAGATGGACTGAAGTCTTTTGGGGTGTGTGTGTCTGTGTGTGTGTGTGTGTGTGTGTCTGTGTCTGTGTCTGTGTCTGTGTCTGTGTGTGTGTGTCTGTGTGTGTGTGTGTGTGTCTGTCTGTGTGTGTGTGTGTGTGTGTGTGTGTGTGTGTGTGTATCGGTTGGTGATCCTAGAATTCTCTACCCTGTCCTCTCACTTTCTGAGTTTTTTTTTTAATCACAAGGAACGGTTGTGTCCAAAAGACGACAAACCTACTGAAAATTCATTGTCATTTAATGAGACTTTAGGGAAGTTCTTCCCCCGTCTTTCCCCCTGTACTATCCCACAGACTGTGCACTGCACTGTGTCCTCATCTTCCGGTGTCTTTTCAGTCTTTGTTTCTACCATGGCCCAGACCTCACTATCTCACGCCCCCACCTTGTGCCTTACATTTACATTTACATTTAGTCATTTAGCAGACGCTTTTATCCAAAGCGACTTACATATGTGTGACTTACAATGTATACACATTTTACATTTACACTGATGGCACACTGCACATCAGGAGCAATTAGGGGTTCAGTGTCTTGCTCAAGGACACTTCGACAGGGAATCGAACCAGCAACCTTCTGATTACTAAACGACTTCTCTACCACTGTACCACTGTCGCCCCACAAGCTGAGAAACTGTGTTTTATTTACAGGCTCCCCCTACTACGACAACGTGCGACCCCTCTGCTACAGCGACTCGGATGCCGTGCTCCTGTGTTTCGATATCAGCCGCCCAGACACGGTCGACAGTGGCCTGAAGAAGGTAGTGGATCAAAGGCGTTCTCTGATTCATGCTAGCCTGCCAACTGTCTCCCCAACACTCCTAAGGCTACCCTCCGCCCACCACCTCCCTCTCTCATGTCTCCCTCGGCTAACAAGGCCTCCAGACCCACACATGATGCAACAAGAGAGCAAAACACGCACTCGCAACACTCTCTCAATAAGCTCACAGACATTTCCCACCACTCTCTCTCTAGTTTCTCAATAAGCTCACAGACATTTCCCGCCAGTCAGAGGTATTCCGAGGACAGCAGCATTCACAGCCAAAAATGCACCCCCATTCGAATAACTTGTAGGAACATATGTATTTGACAAGCCATCAGTCTATTTCCATTAGTCTTCCATAAGTCTTTCACCGTAAAACTCATGGCCTGTGTATGTGTTTGTGTGTGCGTGTGTGTGTGTGTGTGTGTGTGTGTATGTGCAGTGGAGAACAGAGATCATGGACTTCTGCCCCAACACACGGATCCTGCTCATTGGCTGCAAGACAGACCTGCGCACAGACGTCTGCACCCTCATGGAGCTGTCCAATCAGAAGCAGACCCCCGTCACTTATGAACAGGTACGGCCGCGTGAAGTTCCATCTGGAGAATCCTCATCCTCACGCTGCGGGTACTCGGATGTGAAACGTCAGAATTACACTTGTACCTTGACCTATGACCTATGGGAAGGTTCACGGTTTTCCATCGTTTAGTGGGGTTAAAGCCAAAATGTCCATATGCTACTTGGTTAAAAAAAAATGCAAAAAAGATAGATTGTGAATTAGATTGTGAGATTGAGTGTTTGGCTTCACCACTTCCTCGCCCCCTCTTTAATGCTTCTCTCTCCCGCTCTTCTGTGTATGTCAGGGCTCCGCCATGGCCAAGCAGCTGGGTGCTGAGACCTACCTGGAGTGCTCGGCCTTCACCTCTGAGAAGAGCATCCACAGCGTGTTCCGCACGGCCGCACTGGCCTGCCTCAACAAGCTCCAGCCGCTGCCCAAGAACAGCCCCACCCGCCGCCTGTCCAAGCGGCTGCTGCACCTGCCCAGCAGGTCGGAGCTGCTCACCTCCACCTTCAAGAAGGAGAAGGCCAAGAGCTGCTCCGTCATGTGAGTGGGGTTGCGGTGGAGACCAAGACAAAAAACAACATCACAGAGTCAGAAAAAAATCAATGCCAACTCCCCCCCCCACCCACCCCCCCCCCCGCCTAGCGGTGACCTCCCCTTTACTGTTTGGTTTGGGGAAGGGGGGGTGGGTGGTTTATGATGGTGACATCATACACCATGCAAAGGGTTCTGTGTTGACTCTTTTTCCCACCCCCCCCCCAAGGAAAACAAATGTGTAAAAAAATCAAAAGTCCTTCAGGACAAGTGGACACCTTGTTGTCCACATTGTCCTGAATCTTTTCAGTGCATATCTGCTGTATTTGTTTTGTTCTTACTCTCTCTCTCTCTCTCTCTCTCTCTCTCCCTCTCTCTCAAACATATCTTTGCTTCTTGGAAAATCAGAGATCATCCGCTCTGTCACTCTCGTTCTCACTCACTGTATTGCCAAGACTATTGCTATGCGCAGCTGTAAAAACGGTGTAAAATGGTAACCGTTTTGTGTCCGATGATCTCAGTTATAAGGGAGAAGAGGTGGGCGAGCCATTTTAAGACATTTTTTTCCGCACAGCTGGTATGTATGCACTATGGGGATGCAAAGAAGGGAGCAGCCTGGTCAAAGCCTATCTAGCGGGTTCTAGTGGAACTGTGGGTTTAACCCTGCTCTCTCTCAGTAGGCCTGGTTGTCAGGAGAGAGAGAGAGAGAGAAAGCCTCTCGACACAAAACTGAATAGCAGACGCAATCCAGCCTGTGAGGAGTGTTGGTGTTCTCTTGCTGCTGGCTGCTGGTTGCCCCCCCCCGACTAGGAGCGGGAGGATACATGCCCCTTCACCTCCCAGCATAGCCGTGGCAGTCTGAATCCAAAAAAAACCAAAACACCAAAGGAGAGAAACAACAAGGGAGGAGAATTATGCGCCGGTGATTCCAGAGGCTACCAGAGTTTAAATCATCACCATCACCATCACCACCTCCCCGATTCCCTTTCCACTCGTTAAATATTGTCTGATCTGCACGCTTCTATTTTTAAAGAGGCAATAAGATCCGGCAGGGAAGAGGGCAGAGCGGCTCCTGGGAGGGGAGTGAGATGGCATTAACATGATGATTGGTATCGCCTGGCCTGCAGCTGCTTGGAGACTGCAGGAATAATAGGGCTGAAACGGAGATCCCAGATCAGCCAGGCCGTCATCCACCAGAGGGGAGTTTGAAAGGGGTAGGGAGGGCCGCTGAGCTTAGAGGATGAGAAGTGTAACATGCTGAGCACATCAGATTTATCAGGGTTTGATTTTTTTTTTTTTCTCTTCATATCTCATCTCCAGAGGATGATCTCCCAGAAAGCAGTTGTAGCAGCACGTTGTTCATGCGTCAATGTGAATCAACAAGGCAAAAAAAACTCAAAAGAAAGAAAAGAAAAAAATATGCAGTTTTTACGGATAATGATTTTTATCTGTCAGGCTAGATTGACTCTGCTGAGAGCTGTAGCTGGCTTAATCTGTAGGGACAGGTTGGATGACAGGTTTTTAGTTTTTTTTTTTCATTTGCCAGTTTCAACTCTCTGATGTAGCACTCCATCTGCATTTGATTTTGCTCATCAACGACTACAGTGACTCGGCTTTCAGACCCATTTGTACAGTACATGCATTTACCTCAGAATGCATACCCTGCACTTGTGGTGGCTCAAATGTTAGTTGACAGTCCAGTGTGTACCTAAAACTTTCAAACTTTCAAAACTCTTACGCTTCATAGTAACGTGTGCGAAACATAAATTCCCGGAAGAAGAAAAAAAACTACACAGATCTGCTTTTAAGCACAAAGCAATAATGACTTGAGTGCTCGTGATGTGACGTATATTAGGCAGTGGCAATAAAAACTTCTGCTTTGTGATTTAATGTCATGCTACTGCTTTGTGGATGTTTGTATAGAAACGCCTATATTCCTGCTTTAAAAAAACCCAGTGACCATAATGTGATCGCACCCTGTTGACCCCTCCCAGTAGCCACAGAAGGGGCTGGCTCAATTGGGCCTGATTTGTGAAAACACAACAAAGTAACAAGGGAGGATTTAGTTAGCAAACCAGTAAAGCTGAACAAAAACAGGAGTGTTAAGATGTTTCGTTTTCTACTACAGAATACATTACTAATCTATTACATCTGCAGCAAGTGATGAGGAAAAGCCTGCAGTGAAAATTGGCAACGTTGAAGGCAACCAGTTTAATCGAATGCAGTGGAATCATCTAGAATCATTCAGCATTAGGGAGAACGAGGACATAGGAGTCAAACGTAAATAACAATCGACAATGTGAAAAGGGCTGGCTCAGGTGTTTTAAGGGACTGAGGGACTTTCGTGGGGATGAAATAATAAAAAAAAAGATAACTAACAGGCTGGCCCTGTGTAAAGAAAGCTATTTTTCCATTTGAATCATTGTGTTTGTTTACTGGTTTTCCTTTTTCATGGTCAGTATTTTATGTTTTTATTTTGTCTCGGAGGGGCCGTGTTACGTCTGGAGCTGAGGACAGTTTTGGCAGTGTGCAACTTCAGGTGGTGATTTGCAAGCCTCAGTTCTTTTGGTCACACCAGAAATTCCTCTGCATTGCCTAGCAACAGTTGTAGTGAGAGGGCACTGAGATTGGCTCTCTCTGTTTGGGAGGGAAGGAGGACTAAGAGTGGAAGAGACTGGAAGCTCCAGTTGTAACACTCTTTCTTTGCTTCTGGTAGAAGTGAAAGGACTTGCAACCTTCCTGTTTTTTGTTTTGTTTTGTTTGTTTGTTTTTTTTCCATCGGAATGATCTGTCTCTCTTTGTTTAAGAGGTTATTAACTAGCGCACTAACCTTGGCTCACGCGTGGAAAAGAAAGCTGTTTCTTGAACCTTCCGGGCCAATGTGCTGTCATTGTGTAGTTATGGGGGTACAGCTAAGCATTGAAGCATGTCCTCTAAATAGTTATTCCGTTTGTACATATCCTGTTTTATATAATCTTTGTAAGACATGCAGATGAAAAGATTGTCAGAGGAAAACTGACTGTTCAGTGACTGATACCAAACTAATGTGAGTGATGTAAAACTGTTGAAGCCCTATATTTATTTCGATATGGTGTTACGTGTGGCTTTTTGGATCTGGTTTGTTTTGATTTGTGAGTTTGAAAAATGTTTCTGTTTTGACTTTTACATTTCTCGCGATAATAAAGTTTGCCTTGTGTGGCATCATTCTCATCACATTGTAGTGTTTAATCTCAGATCTTGGGAAACTAGCAACATGCATGTACATACAAGTCAAAAGGTCTACATCTTCAGTCTGACTTAGAAATGAAAAAGACATCTAGAAAGGAAATATGGGTATCCAGTGCACCTCTTATGCAGATACAGGTTGTAACCAGAGTGGTCTAGCCTACTGTTAAGAATTAAATGTATGGTTGAGAGTAGAAATGTAACCATATTAACTTACATGGGAAACTTGATTGTATTAAAAACCATTAATTAATGAATTTCTGAAGGACAATGTGCCCAACTCCACTTAAGTAAAGGGGAACTAAAAAAAACAAACCGTTAAAGCACCTTTCGTCACAGCCACAAACGAATCTGCCACTTCCCACTCTACGAGCGACACTGCCATGCTAGCCCACAATAATAGAGCTTTGATGAGTGCATTCGTCTCAGGCTGCCATTCTTAATGACTTTCCCGTTGAATGTGGGAGGGGGCGGACGGGCCAGGGGCTTGGCTGTCTCTCCTCGCGCATACAGATGAGCTCCAATTAACGAGGGGGTGCATTCAACGTGGGCCGCACGGGCAGAAGATCACCGGCGCTCCTGCTTTTACCGAGCCTTGCTGCGGTGTGCGGCCAGGCAAAGCCGCGTGCCAGGAATCAGCCCATCAGCGGCAAGAAGGAGCGGCAGAGCAGAGATGACTGAGATTAAGTCTGGACTGTCCGTCAGATTAACCGGGCATTAGGCCTCGGGCCCACTGCCACCCATCAGCCTTGCGTAGAAGTGAGGCAATCACTGTATTCAGAGTATGGCACAATACAGGACGACGTTCTGCCAGAATACCCTAGAATACAATAGATTAAATTAAATTAGAATAGAATACAGTGGACACAGAGATATGATTTAACTGGGAGGTGTTAATAATGTTGGAGTTGGTGTTTGAGTAGTGGGGAGTCTAGAATAGCTTTAGCACAGTGGTGACTTGTGTCATCCACCTGCCATATTTCTGAATCGGTTTTCACTTAGGGCCTGCTGCTAACTTGGCACCCCCTCACACACACACACACACACACACACACATACACATCCCTCTGTAGAATTACACACATACGCATCCATCTTTTCTTCACACTGACACTCAAATGCACAGAGAGAGAGAGAGCGAGAGAGAGCATAGCGTCTCTGTGACACTAAGCTTGCAGAAACATCTGTCTCAAGATGCAGCATCTGGGAGGGTGTGAACCTCGTGCTGTGGCTGGCGTCTGAGAAGAGGCTGGGTGCCAAGGGGACGGGTGGCTGAGGTGGGCAAGGCTGGATGCCAAGGGGACGGGTGGCTGAGGTGGGCAAGGCTGGGTGCCAAGGGGACAGGTGGCTGAGGTGGGGACCCGCCTGCCCCTTTGCTTTTCAACCAGGTGCCAAGCAGGATGTCTCGCTCAGACACCAACACTATGAAATGGCCCGGAGCCCTCAGAACACAACAACAGAAATGTGTACGGCACATACTGTACACTCACCATTGGGTTTAATGAGATGTGTACGGCACATACTGTACACTCACCATTGGGTTTGATGAGATGTGTACGGCACATACTGTACACTCACCATTGGGTTTGATGTTGTTTATTATGGAGTAGAGTATATGCTCAAAACACCATCTGTGAAAATGTTTTTTTTTTAATTATTTATTATTTATTATTTAATGTCTGACTAATCCACACCATTGCACGCAAGCAGGAAAGTAAAAAAATGACATCTAATAAATAAATAACCAAATACAGACCCAAAAAAGTCTCAGAACAGCCCTCCCAACAGACACACGCAAAACAAATACACACACATTCAAATCCACAGAAGTATACTTTGGGGAACTGGCACAGTAAAGATGTGTGAGGTTCAAGAACAAACAACCAAACAACAAGAACCTCGGCGCTCACCCCCACCCCTAGTCATGTGTTCTAGTGGCGAATGAATGGGACCTGTTTTCCTCTGCAGTGTTCTTTCTCTCCACAAATGGCCCGACAGCTCACACGATTGACTATAAATCAGAGCTGGAATTGTGGAGGTGAGGAGTGTGTATCTGTATGTGTATCTGGGGGGTTGGGGGAGGGGTAGGGGGGTGCCCTGAACTCCCCGTAAACCCATGAGGTCAAATACTGAGTGTCCAGGCCCATTGAGCAGGTTCAGACAAGGACCGTGTGTGTGTGTGTGCGCGTGTGTGTGTGTGTGTGTGTGTGTGTGTGTGTGTGTGTGTGTGTGTGTGTGTGTGTGTGTGTGTGTGTGTGTGTGTGTGGTGAACTGGGCACAACTCTGTGGCTTCCTCAGCGTGGCTCCTCTGCCTCACTGGGTGGTCTTCTGCCATCGCGGCGGTGGCAACAGCGTCCAACCCCCTCTGACTGTGCCCACGATGCAAATGAGCTTGCCATGGTCTTTGGCACGCCGGCACAAGAGGGCATGAATGGAGCACATACGCTGCCAGTCTCAGTGAATTAGGCCAACATCTGGACAGGCACAGGAAGCACAATTGCCCACTCAGCCATGGATGGCACCTCCGGGGCATGGTTAGGGGGGGGCACAGAATGGGGGGGGGGGTTGTTCGGTTGGGGCGGGGTCATTATCTTTACACACGACCCTGACAAGCGCTCAGGATTGGCTCTGGCAATTGGGATGCTCGGGACTCTGGGTAGAGGGTAACCACCCCTACCCAACCCCCCCTGTCCCCCCACCCCCCTGCCAGGCCTTAAATCTATTCCTTGCCCTCCGTTTGAACAAACAAAGCCGAGGCCATTGTGTAACTGTTGTGTCAACCCTCTCATTATTCACAGCTGAGGGAGCGGAGGGGAGATAGCAGCGCTGAACAGTAGCAGATCGATATCTGTGCACGCAGCACGGAACACGCTCAAGCTCTGTGTCAAATGAATCATCACTGGTGTTTCTTCCCTTCCCGTCCAGTCCACATGAGCATGAAATACAGCCCTTGAATTGGCATCATCAGAGTTTCATTATAAACCAGTTCGGTTGATTTACATCTCCTGTATATGACAGTGTAATATTAAAGCTATCCAATGACGTTTTAAAAACATACGGGTTTCAATGAAGGGGTTTGTTGTATTGGTGAACTGGAGTGGCAAATTGGATTCCTATCATACAATGAAAAGTCAAATCGGTTGACTGGGCGCAACTGTACATTTCAATAAGGGCTTCAGCAAGAGAGCAGCTAAGCTGCCAGCTAAGAGTGCATCGGTCAGGCGTGAGCGAGCGTGTGTGTGTGTGTGTGTCTGTGTGTGTGTGTGTGTGTGTGTCTGTGTGTGTGTGTGTGTGTGTGTGTGTGTGTGTGTGTGTGTGTCTGTGTGTGAGTGTGTGTGTGTGTGTGTGTGTGTGTGTACACTGTGCCTGTGGAGATGTGAGCAGCGCTCTCTGAGTACTGATGAGCTGTCTGCCTCTGGAGCACGCACAGACATTCAGACATCGCACGCATGCACGTACACAAACAAACGCAAAAGCAAACACACAAACACCTGCACACATGAACTTGCACACTGATAAACAAACAAAAACACACATACACACAGGGAGATACACACAATAACACTGCTACAAACGCGCACGTGCATACACACACAGACGGACACATTCTCTCTCTCCATCTCTCTTACATACACGCACACACCAACACACACAGGCAGACACACACACACACACTCTGCCGCAGTGCAGAACCAGAGCAGCACATCCACATCCATCAACTGGCCCATGTGCCTAGACTCACTCAGACTCTCTGACAGAGCTCTACAGCGCTGGCTCCCTCCATCCACCACACGCTACTCATATCTGCCCACAGCACAGAGCCTCTCTGATTGTGTGTGTGTGTCTGTGTGTGTGTGTGTGTGCGCGCGTGTGTGTGTGTGTGTGTGTGTGCGTGTGTGTGTGTGTGTGTGTGCATGCGCATGCAGGGATGAATAAAAATACATCAAAATGTATTTTGATATAAGATCCAAGTATCAATATAAAATACAACATACAGCAACTACAACATGTATCAAAATAATAATAATAATAATAATAATAATAATCTACAGTATTTTATTTAAGTTTTTCAAATATAATATTTCCGAGACAAAATCACATAATATCACAAACCTCCTCTCTACATAGGCGGATTTGATCATTTGATCATATTTGACAGTGTTCCACTGCTTAACAAGGCACATCAAATATCTTGTTACGCCCCAACCTTTAGTGGCCCTATGGAGCGAACAAACACTCCACCACTGACCCAAATTAACTACTAAAAACTCCTTTTTAAAAGTACCAAATCCATGGGATTTATTAATATAAAAGTACACAACAACCACATGACAACCATATCAAAACATAGCTGTACAACAAAATCCCAGGTTGAGAGGCAGCAAGACCAGCAGTCCCCAAGCTAGAAGCATTCGTCGTAGCATTCATTCGTCGGCGAATCTTCCCAATACCTTGCTGCTATTACACGTGAATTTCCCTAACGGGATTAATACAAGTGTATCTATTAACAAGCCACACTTTAATCTATCACTGTTTAATCTATTTGCATCAGACAATTTTACAAAACCGGGTTTTAAAAGTGTCAGCAATAGCCTATATGAGCAAATCTGACGTGAAAAGATTTGTATTATAGACGGAAGTTTCAAAACGGTCTGTAATAAAGATGAATGTTACGTTAGCTTTAGTCCTGTCAGACAACGATAGCGATAGCTACTAGCTAGCGTTAACATTACTTCAGAGGTACAGTACGTGAAGGACAAAGCCCTCAACAATAGCCTACATTTGTTGTTAGTAATAAAACCATGACATTGGAAGCAAATAAAGAGTAAACCAGGGAACATCTAGGATCCACACCACTTGCATTGCGGTCTCTCGTCCTCAAGCTCAGCATCTCCATAAAGCACAGGCATTTAAACAACTCAGACATGTCATGTTGCACATTGCTTTGTTGCACTGTTCTAAACTCTTTATTATCAATAACAAATATAATTATTTTCGCTTAACCTACAGTCTGCTCTGACCACTGATTTTATAAACCACCATAATGTGTTACTGTGCAGATTAAATGTAGGCTATGCGGCTAGGCTAAACGTTGCTAGTTGGAGCTCGACTACTGTCATATGTCACTGTATTAGCATGCTCCTGTCTTCTTCTCCGTTTTCTTCAGTTGTCTTGTAGCACCGTTAAAGCGCCACCAACAGGCGTGGGGCATGTACTACAGCGGATTCAATCGGATTCGCTGGGTTCATGTGCACGCGATTTGAAAAGTGGATATGTGTGAAAAATGAATCCGGGTTCAGGCAAACTAGACTTCATGTGCATGGGGCCTAACGGTGGAAACCCATGACACCGTTACGAGCGACGCGATATTCTAATCCCATGCATTTCAACGGGAGCCAATCCATTGTGACGTAGACCACCTTTTTGGGCGACGCGACCGATAAAAGTTGGAAAATGTTGAATCCTCTGCAAATGAGGAGCGATTGAGGAGCGGCCAATCAGAATGTTTGGTGTCGTCTCTGACAGTTTGAAAATGCTATTTCCACACGCTACAACACGCCCACTCAAAGTGATGGAAGCGTATCGCGTCGCTGTCATGGGTTTGCACCGTTATGCTACGTTTCCATTAGGACGTTATTCGTGCCGCTCTCATTGGGAATGAATGGAGACGAAGTCCCGTCCGACGCGCAACGAACCGTGTCCGCCTCCCTTCCAAAGTTGACGAACCTTTAACTCTATGCAAATGCAGACCAGGCGGTAACCAATCAGTTTGACGTGTGTGAGAATTGGCAGCTGAAGTTGTGCAGATGGGCGGGAGTAATCAAAAAAATCAAAGCAAGATGGCGGAGTCTCGGGATTCTGTTACTGGGAAATATTTTATGTGAATAAAGGTGTTCACACGACTTTTATATGTCTACATCGACTCGGTTTGTTGTTTATATACTACACGAACACTGTCAGGGCAAACAGAATATTGTAGGTCTTATCTGAAGCTCTCGAACATTATTGTTAGCTTGCTGCTAACACTTTAATTGAAGATCAATGTAGAAGCTAGCTGGTTTGTAACCTGTAGCCTCATCGGTGCGTTTTGCCTCTGGTATGTGTGATATCGTGATTTAACTGGCTGATATAAATGAATCAGAGAACACAAATGTATAAAGGAATACATTTAATGGATAAGTAAATGAATGAGAGCACGAGTGACAGCCGCAACATCTATCATATTTTCATGACTTCACAAGCTAATCTGCTATATTAGCGCTGCACTGCAACCGAACTTGCTACTTAACAGAGAAACTTGATTTTTCTGACAATGCCCCCTAGACGAAATACCGGCTGCCGATAATTCGCCTGAATGGAAACGTAGAGTCAGTGTAGCTGGATAAGCTTGCCACACCCCCGGAAGAAGGAGGGATCCCATTGACCAAGGACTGATATTAGATAATTAGATTAGCGTAGGGAGAGAGTTCTTTGCGATCGCCAAGATCCATTATTCCATCATGATGAGTTCTTGTATGAGTGCTACCGATTCAGCCGACAAGGAATAATTAATTTACAGGTCCTTCTCGAGTCATTTATTGCAAACACCACAGTCGAACTGTCTTGCCTTTTTTTGCGAGTGGTACATTTTTGTAGTGTCGGTGATGCGGAGAACAAAGCACTCATAATGATATGAGCGTTATTAGTACACCATAGCATATCATTATTGTAGAACATGATTTATGTGGACTCATGATAAGAATAGAGAGAAATACACACAATTTATTTTCACTGCTTCAATTTATTGCATTTGTTATTAATACATTTACATTTAGTCATTTAACAGACGCTTTTATTCAAAGCGACTTACAAGGAAATGTAAAACTACACTGTGGTAGGAGAGGAGGGGGATTGAACTAGCAACCTTGCAGCTTCTAACTATTAGCGGTGTCCTCTGTACTACATCATACTTACCGTTCCGGATTCATACATAGATATCACAGTATAGACATTCTCACACACCGCTTCGTCTTTTGCTCTCACAGCGGTGGCGGTGTTGAATTTTGCCATGATTATGGTCTTGTATTCTTCATAAGCGTTCATGTTCATCTCCTGCTCGCCAGCGGAGAAAAAGAGAGCCCTTTTCTTTGAGTTTAGAACCATTATACCGTTAGAAAATCATTGTTTTGGTGATCGACCTTTCCTGCCTTTTGAAGTAGGACGTGCACGCGCAATTGCCCTGATAAGTTTAGCCTGGTTGAAATTAACCACATGATTTGGAGGCGGAAG
>NC_045155.1:2900088-2975088 GCF_900700415.2 Clupea harengus | reverse complement strand
CCTCTCGTCTCCTCTCGAATCCTCTCTTCTCCTCTCCTCTCCTCTCCTCTCGTCTCCTCTCGTCTCCTCTCCTCTCCTCTCCTCTCCTCTCCTCTCCTCGCCTCTCCTCTCCTCTCCTCTCCTCCTCTCTTCTCCTCTCCTCTCCTCTCCTCTCTTCTCCTCTCGTCTCCTCTCGAATCCTCTCTTCTCCTCTCCTCTCCTCTCCTCTCGTCTCCTCTCCTCTCCTCTCCTCTCCTCTCCTGTCCTCTCCTCTCGAATCCTCTCCTCTCCTCTCCTCTCCTCTCCTCTCCTCTCCTCTCCTCTCCTCTCCTCTCCTCTCCTGTCCTCTCCTCTCTTCTCCTCTCTTCTCCTCTCCTCTCCTCGCCTCTCCTCTCGTCTCCTCTCCTCCTCTCCTCTCCTCTCCTCTCCTCTCGTCTCCTCTCGTCTCCTCTCGAATCCTCTCTTCTCCTCTCCTCTCCTGTCCTCTCCTCTCGAATCCTCTCTTCTCCTCTCCTCTCCTCTCCTCTCCTCTCCTCTCCTCTCCTCTCTTCTCCTCTCCTCTCGTCTCCTCTCGAATCCTCTCTTCTCCTCTCCTCTCTTCTCCTCTCCTCTCCTCTCCTCTCGTCTCCTCTCGAATCCTCTCTTCTCCTCTCCTCTCCTCTCGTCTCCTCTCTTCTCCTCTCTTCTCCTCTCTTCTCTTCTCCTCTCCTCTCCTCTCCTCCTCTCCTCTCCTCTCCTCTCGTCTCCTCTCGAATCCTCTCTTCTCTTCTCCTCTCTTCTCCTCTCCTCTCCTCTCCTCCTCTCCTCTCCTCTCCTCTCCTCTCCTCACCTCACGCTCCGTGACACAGTTTTCGTTTGATGGGGCCTGAGCGTCAACTTTGCGCGTCACGACGAGACGAGGCGCAAAAACAAACACGTTGGGGGCGCAGCGGTAGCCTCTCCCCCCTCGACACTCAGTGGCGCTTTGCTGTAGTCTGGATCACACGTCATGTTCAGTGATCAATCTAATATGCTTAACATCCCCTCCCCCACACACACACACACACCCTCCATCCCCTACAGGCGTTTGAAACAGGCAGAGAGGAGGAGGAGGAGGAGGGAAGAGATTGAGGAAGACAAGAGGGAAAAGGAGGACATTGCGAGCGCCTTTTGCAGCCAGGCTTTGTTGTGTTTTGCCGAGCGAGAGTGCTGAGGGAGGCTGCAGGCTGGAGGGCCAGGGTCTTTGTTGTGTGTGGAAGCGTGAGATGGGGGAGATGGGGGAGTGTTTGAGAGCAGCACTCGCAGCCTGTGTGTTCCTGTGGGGTCTGTGGCCTGGTCATGCATGGACAGGCTGAGCCAGAGGCCTGCCCTTCTCTGTGGTCAGGTCACATCCTGTCCTGTCCTGTCCTCTGTACACATCAGCTGTCAGCCGGGGTCCACTCATGTCATGAGCACGCGCACACACATGCGTGCAACGACGCGAACACACTACCACACATATGCACACTACAAATGTATGAGTGTATGGTGACCAAACCAGGATGTGTGAGAGGACGTAACAGAGGATGCATGTTTTTATGTGTGTCTCTCTCTGTGTGTGTGTGTGTGTGCGTGTATACTGTGGTGTCAGTCAAGGCCGCTTGATTCTGTGTGTATGAATAGAAATCAAAATAAATGTACACATTGGTATGAACATTTTTGTCTTCTCCCAGGTTAGGCAGGAGGTGTGTGTGTGTGTGTGTGTGTGTGTGTGTGTGTGTGTGTGTGTGTGTGTGTGTGCCCCCAGAGCCCTAGAGTGTTGGGTATGCAGCGCTGCCACGGCTGATCCATCTGTGAGGATGCTGATGCACGGCTGACAGTGGGCTCCGTGTTGTGACGCTAAGGCCCAGTGACGGCATGGCCGCCCAGCGACCGTATCCGCATTACCACCCTGGCACCAGACTCTGAACGTGGCCTCCCAGTGCACTCCAAAGAGGGGCTACAGGACCGTGGTGCGAACCACTGCACCTAACACGGGTTATGTAAGTGTGCCTCGCATCGGAAATCGAGGGACTGGACTCCCTGTTCCAACACAGAGTGCTTGAATCCTACTGGCTGCACAAAACAAGCTTCTGGTGCAGGCATGAGGCTAGGACGCTAGTGTTTGGGAGTGTTTGGGGAAAGTCTTGTATCATGTCGGCTTGGCTAACGCTGATTCGGTCACACATGAGGCGTCGTATGCTCGGGAACACGAATCTATACGTTTTCTTTCCCTCCGTGCTCCTGTTTAGTCTTTCTGAATGAGACGGACGCTGATCCGATGAAGAGCCGTCACGTTTGAGTAGTAGAAATGCTACAAGGCATGTCATGGCCACACAGAGCCTTTTTAAAAATGATTTTAAGGTAAGGCTTCACACGTTTCACCTCAGCCTAGACAGTTGTCATGGCAACATAAACTACACGGTCTGCGAATGTTTCCTTGACATCCTTGAATTTTTTTCTTTGAAAACATTGCCATTATGAGCGGATGCACGCCATTTACCAAAACTCTAAAAGCTTTTTGTCATTAACGGGCCTCTCCACCATTTGTTTAATTCATGGTCCCTGGTGCACTCTCCATTTTCGTCAAATGTTGTCCGGGCTTCCTGTTTACCAGCATGGGAGAGTGGGGTAATATTAGCCGTTTACTTTTCTTTTCCTTTTTCTTACTTACTTAAGTCGACCTGTAGCCAAGGGAATACGAGACAGGATTAAAACTAATGCATACAACACAAGTTTAGGATGTGTGCCTAGCTCAAATAGACAAAAGAAGATGGAGTCTTGATGTGAGATTGATTATACCTGATATGCTCTAACAGGCAAAAAAACTGCTGTGAAAAAAATATGTTTACCACTTCATCCACATGGTTCTGTCTTTCACAGCAAAGATGAAAATGGAGAATGCAAACTAAATTTAGTGTCACGTGACAAAAATTGTGTATTGCCCAGGTACAGGTGGTGGGTCAACTGGCTCATACTCTCCCCCCTATGGTTCCTTATGTGGAGTCATCTTTGAATTATTATTATTATTATTATTATTATTATTATTATTATTTATTTTCACCAAATGCACACAGGACCGAAAAGGCCGAAAGTCATGGCTGAAGGTGCAGACAAATATGAAAACCCTCCTCTTGGCAAATATTGTGTTCAACAAGCTCTGTCAATGTGTAATGCTCTCATTTGCATTTTAAAAAGGTAAAGGTCGGGGTATTTAGCAGACTCTCTGATCTAAAGCAACTCACACAGGCATCCAGCAGGGGCAGAGAAACACACCTGGGTCAACCGCTTAGAGGGCAGTGACCCTAACCACTGCACCACCAACACCTCTGATTTTAGCAGCATAGCCACTGCAAAAGAAACCATATTATAAATAAAACTGTATTGGCAGATGCCCATGATAATTACATTATTGCAGCACCTCTGACCAGGTATTTCTCCTTGCTGTCTCAACGCTGTTGCTCAGCCGGCACAGTGAGTGCATCCCCATGGCTGCTGCTTTGGTTGGCTGAGATGTACAATGAGATGCAACTTGGCACTGAGGCGCAGTATGCAGCGTTCCTGGTGACTATGGGGTATAGTCCCAGCGACCTCGGAGAGGAGAGCAAGAGCAAAAGTGTGAGTGAGAAAGAAAGAGCGAGAGAGAAATAGAGAGAGAGAGAGAGAGAGAGAGTAAGAGAGAGGGAAAGAGAGTGAGAGAGCGAAGGAAAGAGAGTGAGAGAGAGAGTGAGAGAGACAGGGAAAAAGAGTGAGACAGAGAGAAAGAGAGTGAGAAAAGAGAGGGACAGAGAGTGTGAGAGAGAGTGAGAGAGACAGGGAAAAAGAGTGAGACAGAGAGAAAGAGAGTGAGAAAAGAGAGGGACAGAGAGTGAGAGAGAGAGTTTTCAAGCTATCCATACTTACTTATTCTTTAGATTCCAAGCTCTAGCAGGGGCACAATGAGGTGACATTTATGTAGCCCCCTCCCTGGCCACTAGCACATGTCATGACATTTAGGTTGCATGTAGCTACGGTGTCTCTTGAACCGCCTGCTCCACCCCTGTACCACGGCCAACCTGTCTGCTCCAGATAACAGAACAAAGGGTTGAACACAGCGCTGTCTTTGCCAGGTCCACCGGACACACTCAGAGCTTAGAGTTCACACTCAACCATCAAGCCAAGTCAACCAACCCAGGCCTCCTAGTTTGTGTATGACAGTCTATCCCTTTGAGGAGTACGATCACAAATACGTGATTCAAATGTTGCCAACTGAAGGAACCATTTGATGATGAAATTATGGACTCAAGCAGCTGTTATGGATAGTAGTTAATGTAAATTCTAGATCTGAATGGTATAATTGTGTCCTCAATCCTCAAAATGCTACAGAAAAATGGGAATATATCAGTGAATTCTCATTTTTGTAACTGCCTGCTCTCTAGAGAGAAGGGTTCATTTGGGCACCATGTTTGTTGTGACTTGTGCATTTATCCCTCTTCTCCCCTGCATAGCTCATTAGGCTAAAGACCTTTGCAAATGGCTTCTCGATAATTGGAGTCATAAATAAGAGTGACTCATCCAGTCCAGAATCTCCCCCCAACAAAAGGCATGGCAACAGCAGATAAAGGAGACCCTTTTTAATCAATGCCAAAGCCGGCCCAGACTGATAAAGCCTGGGTTACTATGCAACCCCACTTCTGAACAAAATCTGCCCGTTGGATTTTTCCGTTCATTCCTGTATTGCCCTAATCCCAAATATATCTTTCATTCAACTTTGTCAGATCCTGAGGTAGATTTTGCAGATGCTGGAAGTACTTTTGAAGTTCTTCATCATCATTATTATTATTATTACTTTTATTATTATTGTTGTTGTTGTTGTTGTCATTGTCATCACTATTGTTGTTGTTCCTTAAGAGAATACAGGGCTAAAAGAGAATTCTTAATTCAATGCTAAGTAATAAAATAAAAGGCTACAGTCTGCATCCACACAGTTCTCCAGTGCGATTCTTTGGTTGGTTGGCTGGCACGTTTAGTTTTCACCATCACCATCTATCTCCATGGGGGTATTGGCAGGCGTATACCCAGCCCCAGTTCCTCTCTCCTGGCATACTCTCTACTGCCTCTCTGCTACGGGCAGTGGGCTATGGGGCTATGGAGGTTACTCACAGGTGACTGCAGTCTGGGGCAGCACGCCAGTGCCAGAGGACCAGCAGGCGCGCGCATCACACACACACACACACACACACACACACACACACACACACACACACACACACACACACACACACACACACACACACACACACACACAGGCTTAGCTTGAAAAGATTTTTGTCTACATGAAATTTTAAACAGAAATTGCACATAGCTTAACAGCTTACAGCAAATAATTGTTGGCAAATTGTTGTCACAACAAATAGTAGTAGCAGAGCCATTGAATAATCTGTTGTAAAGAGGCTGGTGAAGTCAGTGAATATGATCACGCCGTGCCATTTTCTAGCTGAGTAAATTGCAGGTAACAAAATCGGTTTCCATGGCAGTGGCACTGAGAGAAATTATATTCAGCTCCGGCTTAGGCAGACCCAGCCACAGTAATGCTACAGTACAGAAGCATTCATCAATATAGCACTAATGGAGTTTTTTTTCCCGGGGAGGAACAAGAAACAACCAAACAATAACGTAGTTCCTGGAAGGGCACGGTTGTCATGCGTCCTTCAAGACGGCTAAGAGACTGTTATATTTAGAAATAAAAAAACATCGCCCATGAAATTAGCACATATTGAAGATATTAGAAATGAGGTTTATTGTGCACACCAGCAGACCCCAGTAGACACCACCAGACACAGACTACATGGTCTGTGCCATATTGACTATGCACCACTGACCATGGGGAAAAAAGAACTGGCACCAAAAATGACTTATGCCAGAACCTTTTGTACCAAACTATGCTACATGTGACGATGTGGTTTCTATTGGTATTGACCTCAAACACCTTCCACCAACTCTGCCGCACTAATGAGGACTGTTGCTGCTTTAAGTCCCCTAAAATAAGGCATACCGACAGTGGCTTCTGTTTTCTCAAAGTGGATACATTGGCTTTTGCTAATAAAGAACAGCTTGAGTCGGGCTTTCAATCTGTCTTGGAGAAATTGGAGCCAAAACACAAAGCGTGCCAAGGCTGATCTCGTGCCCTTAATGGGGAGGCCTGTAAGTCTGTAAATCTGTCGGTGGGCGAGAGACACGCGGAGCCCACTCAGTTAAATCAAGCACAGAAACGTGTACAGAACACCGTGCCTCAAAGAGCAACAATGTGAGAAGCTGACACACGTTCGCTCATACATACACACATCAACCCACTCATGCACATATGCAAACACACAGAGACAGACAGACACACACACACACACACACAGACACACACAGACACACACTCATCTATCTTGACAGTCACACATCATCTGTGTTGTGAGGTAAACTGCCGCAGTCATGGCTTACAAACATCTTGTGTCTCAGTCTCTGTCACTGAGTGAGATGGGAAATGCAGAGTGAAACATGACCATCATTGAAATGGAATGGCACCTCATTAACTCCTCCTTGAGGGAATGCACACGAGGAGGAGTTTATGATACTGCATTCCTAGACAGGAAGTATTCATATGAACTTATTTTCAAACTTGTGTTTATATGTGGTTGCGACTATTACTTTATGTTGTATCATTCAAGTGGCAGCTAGTCATTTCTGATGCTCAGACTTTAGAATAAAGACAGGAATGCCATAGTGTTATAAATACTGACCTGCTGGTTCCATTTACATAATCTATGGAATAATTTCACCCTAAAGATACGGCCTCTCACCCCTGGAGCAGGTGGAGAATGCACAGAAAGCATGCTCCTTACTCCCCTCTCGCTCTCTCTCTCTCTCTCACACACACACACACTGAGACAAAAATACACACAATATGAACACACACAGACTCTCTCCCACGCGCACGCACGCACATACAGTATATACATAGTGTGGCCAGTTGTGCCAGTCGGGGGATGCCGTAGCTGGAACAGGAGCAGGAGACAAGAGGCCCAGGGAGCGGCAGCATGCCAGGACCATTCCCCCAGAGTCTGGATAATTAAGGAGCACAGTGTGGTAGTGGCAGCCAACCCACCACAGCAGAGGGAGGGGGGGGGGGGGGGGGAGAAAGCAGGCTCCCCAATGTCAATGTCACTGTCTCATAAAACACAGTTCAATTTCACAGCAGAAGGACCCAGAGACAGAAATATCCAAGCGAGAGAAACAGAGGCCATAGCGGCAGACAGGAATGGACGATGAGAGTGATTGCAAGGCCTCCACTGACAGCCGGAGAAGGGCAGCTGCAACAAATAAATGGCCACACTGAAAACAAGATCTCACCCGCATGCCTCAGACAAGGCATCAATAACTTCAGGTGTTGTATGGTCGGTCCATAATGAAAACCTGCTAAAAAAAAAGCATTGGGATGCTAATTTCATACACAAAGCAAAAACGCTCCCTTAGGTTGGCAACTGAGTCATCAGAGCCACTCACTCAGCATGTTCACCATTACTCTGAAAATATGCAAATGCATAAAACGCAAAAAAAATCAATGTCCCTTTAAGATATGCTCTAATGTCCGCATTCCTTGCAACCACGGAGGAACTGTTGTGCAGAATAATTGATCTGTATTAGCCGCCTGCCTACTGTATTCCAGTGGCTCCTCACCCTGTGTCCCTGCATCTATCCAGATGGGTAATGAAAGACTGGGGAAGTGCCCAGGGGAAGAGGAATATCTGGCAACAGTATCAAGCCATATCATGTAGCATGCATTTTTAATGGGTGGGCTATAACCCAAGCTGTTTTGCTAGTATTCTTTATATACTTTACTTATACCAACCGTCTATTTGGGAAATGATAAGACGACAGGACCATTCCCAGTGAGAGCAATTAGGGATGACTCCAAGAAGAGGATTAGAACAGATGAGGTTGATGCACCGTATATTTGTAAGGCATCATTAAATATGTTGTTGCACTTCACTTATACGCCAATGGCAATATGCAAACACCATTTATCAAAGCTGACTGTTTTTCCTCCTTCCAGGCTTGCCTCAAACTTCATCGTTTATATACAAAGTCCTTGTGTGCACCTGTTCTGTTGGTGCTCCACCAAAATTGTATTGCAGTGTTCCACACACTGCAGTTACACAGTAATTAAAGAGGGCAAAGTGTAAACGTGCACTAATATAGGGGGCAGGATGGATGGATGGATGGATGGATGGATGAATAGATGGATGAATAGATGGATGGATGGATGGATAGATGGATGGATGGATGGATGGATGAATAGATGGATGAATAGATGGAGCGGAAGAATGCGATTGCCTGATAGAGGACAGTGAGTGTAGTCATCAGGGGGCAGAGAAGATGGACCAGATGGGCTGAGCCATGTTCTCAGAGAGGGGCAGATGTCTCGAGATCCTCTGTGCCACTGTGTTGGCTGCCCACACACACACACACACACACACACACACACACACACACACACACACACACACACACACACACACACACACACACACACACACACACACACACACACACACACACACACACACACACACACACACACACACACACACACACACACCCCGGCCCCCAAGGCCCCAAGTCCTGCACTGCTCTTTGCCTTGCATAGACAAAGGGGCTCTAATTTGAATGTGGAAATGAGCCAGCACAGCCCAGGTGCATCACAAAATCAGAGGGGATTATTAGCTCGCTTGAAAGTTCTCACTCACTCACTCACTTGCTCTCAGTGTTGCAGTGTGCTCAGTTGCCCGATGGTAGGTATAATGTTATGACTGGGTCGGAGACAGCTTATTTAAAATCACATTACCACCATTGAAACACAGCCATCAGTGAGAGGCACTGCTCTCTTGAGCATACCCAGATGTGTAGACCAGATACACAGGAGCCAGTCTCTTAGATTAGAAAGCACTCATCTAGGAAGGCGAGTAACAGCTTGGGATGTCACCGGGTCGTCTGCAAAAAAATGGTTACATTTTTTTAAGTTTTCCTGTTGCGTAGTGTTAGGTTAAGAATAGCTCCGGGTGTGATGAGTCCAAACTGACTGGAAATTTTAACAGTAAACAATAACATTATATCAACATAAACCTTACACTGATATCGATTGAGAGGATGTACACCATTTCCACGCCCCCCCGCCCCACCACCACCCAACCTCTCCAAAAAAAGCAAAGCGCCGTGAGGCTGCTACAGAGGCAGAGCATGACATGTCTTCTCTCAGATGAATGGTTTCGCTGTGCATGTTAGACTGAGATGCAGTGATGTCTTCAGACAGAAGGTTGTACACTGCATGAGACAATGTCAGATATGGGTAAAGAGCATATCACTCCGATTCCAGTGACAAAGTCACCGTTGCTTACTTCACATTTTTTCATTTTTTCCGCCGTTTGCCACACTGTTGGTAAACACTATGCTATTGTTTGTGTAGCCTACCCACTGTTAAATGAGATCAGTTGGACATGACTGGTCAAATCACACTACCATGGGGCACACACACACACACACACACACACTCGCATAAATAATTCATACTTGGACCAATCAGAAACCACAGAGCCCCTGAAACTCCACAACAACACCTGAGAAACACTACTCAGCAATCCCAGAAAACACTGCAACATTTCTGAGACTTTGCTCAACACCATTCAGATGACTGTGGCCAAGAATGAGAATAGCACAAGAACAATTTGGTCCAGCTGCTGATACTATGTCACTAAGCATTTGTTTTGGCACTTATGTTACGCCTTCTGTGTCTGATTTATATAGGAACATTATCTCAGAACCACAATGCACCAGTATTTGACAAAAAAGTATGTTTATGGGCCTTTTTGCGTGGTACAATCCTAACTATAGAAACAGTTATGTTGGCATAAACACCAAATGTCTGTTCATCACTTGGGCACAGATGGACCGACCAAATGATGACAAGAGGTGGTTTAGCCGGTGGCAAATGGTTCAGATTACCAGCATGTCCCAACACAACCAAGAGGTCCATCCATGGGAACATATGAGTCATCATCATCTGGCGCACTCCACCCTCTCCTGTGTTCTCTGTGGCTAATGTTGGAGCGAGTGAGATAGAGAGGAGCAGAGCGGTCAGCTGAGCTGTGTTGCACATGCTGCTGGGTTTTAAAAGGGAGACATCGCCCCCTGGTGGACAAACTGGGACAGGCAACAGGACTATAAATGAAAGCTTTCCACGGCCATTCAGAGCCTCTGACGCATGCAAAGAGGACAGACGTTTAGCCATGTCTGACACATTAAGGGATAATCATATTTATTTCCTCATGAAGGCCGCTAACACATGGAACGTTTTACGACTCGTAACACATTAGGAACAAGACTGAGTGATGGACAACGCTGCGCTACAGCAATTCATGTGAAAAAAGGCACATCTGTCTCTCATTCACTGATTCACATGTGATCATCCAAGTACATTCCATTCCTTTACTTTTAAAGTCCTATGATACAATTGGCTGTTACTGAGATATAGCTTCGACCCTGACTGATTAGGGCTCTGGTAGGCAGGCAACTGAAGGCCTCTCACACTGGGCTCTCCATGGGTGAGTGCTCCAGGATCGCTACGGTGACTCCCTTCAGGTACAGCTCCTCCTGAACCCGTCTGAGGTAACCTGGATCTGGGTATCCAAAGCTGGGTGCATGGATATAAAGACACAACATTATGATGAGTTAATGGAACTGGTTATAGTGTAACTATAAAATGCACTGATTTTATGGATACGGTCAACTTGATGGCTTGACCAATCTCACGCCGAATACCTCTGTTACAGATCTTTTAAGAAAGATCAAGACATGGGGTATGGCTGACATTACAGTTTAAAAAAGGTGTTCATTCGTCAATGTTTGTGTGACAACCACCTGGTATGAAACCACGTGGTATGAAAATAAATGCAATAACAGTATCATGACATGGCCTTGGGCTCTTTTTAGTATTAAATGGTGTCATTACAGCGCAGGACCTCCACCCAAGTTGGTCTTGTGGTGAATGTCGTTCCAGGTGATGACATTGGAGAGCCCGGTGGTGGAAGAGGTTCCTATGGTGAAGATGAGCCTGCGCTTAAATGCAGTCGTCAGGAGCTGGAGTACCCGCTCACCCTCCTCACAGGCCGGAAGAAAAGCCCGTCTGGACGTGCTCGAGTAACGTTTGCCAGGGTTTTGATGTTCAGGCTGTGGTGTCCAAAGGAGATTTTTAGGTAAGATCACAAAATATTTACTTACTCAATGACCGCTTTATTTAAGTTGCAAATTGGGCAGCAGATGCAGATAGTGAATTATTTTAAAAGGCTTTACTAGATTGACAGTTTATGTAAAAAAAATCAAATAAATGTAAAATCTCAATAAACACAAAAAGTGTATGTGAAGTGCAACAACTTCCTGTGTTGACAATTCTGGAAGGAGGTTACATGATGTCCCTCAGAATTCCATATATGGAATTCATAGTATCAGCAAATTAGCTTGCTCAAACACATGTGAAACGCCCATATAATCTGCATTTGAAACCTATACTCTTTAGAGAAGGGACTAAACCATTCAACCAACCAAACTCACCCCTTGGATCCCTGGTGGAAAATGGTAGTCGATAACAATAGTTCCACTGCTCTCATACCCAGGTAGAGCTTGCCAAATGCGGGTCACTTTCATGACTCCATCCCGAGGCTGAGTACCGTAATAAGTCCCATAAAACGTATTACACACCGGACACGCAGGTTTCACTCTGAAGACATCGTCTATGCAACTTGAACAAAAGGAATGAGAACATTTCAAAGTTTTCTTATTCTGAATATTGTCCATACAAACAATGCAGTAGCTGTCATGCATTTCTTCGGATGTCTTGCCATCATTTAAAGGATCGCCATCGCCCAAGGATAAAGTCATCCTAGAAGGTTGTTTTCCTTTACAGTAGGCCTAGTACGATTTACAATTTGGAGTATGACGCCTCAAAACATTTCACTCAAGACGGTGTTTAAAATTAGCACCCTTGCTAAGTCTCCGAACAGAGATTGGTACGTTCAGCGGCACTGACTCATTGCACTCGTTGCTCATGTCACACGATATGAAATTCGGCGTGTCGTCGACGCCCTCAAATTCTCATGTATATGATCCACCCAGGCGTCTAAGTACACAAGAAAATGTGAAATACCATCTGACCAGTGGTCGACTTTCAGGAAACAGCCCGGTGGAAAACAAACAGAAAGGAGAGCGCTTCCCGTATTTCACCAATTGAAATTACCGTAATCATCTACACAGCTGTCTTTTGTTGTAGCCCTGTGCTAACGCCGAACGTCATATTTCTGTTTGCAAGGGGGTTTATAATTGGGTTTCATTCTAGGCCTGTTTCTCGGGAGGCTCTGTGTAATAACTACATAATCGATACCATTTTAATACACATGCTATGGGAAGCGCGTTGCCGTTTTGTAATGCTTTAATTTTTAATGCGTTCATGAATAAGTGGGAAAGTTGGACCTTAGAGTGGGAGAAAACTCCTCTAGGAAAGTGGGCGGTTTCTGAGAGCTCCGAGAAGTGGGTTTGACGTCACTCGACATGGCAACGTTTGCGGTGAAAGATCATGATTGTGATGTTAAACGATACTTAGCAGTTTACTGTTGTGTAACTAAGGTAATGTTAACCTTCTGGCTAGCTAGCCTACTTAACCCTCTATATACCGTTGCCTGTTTGTTGTCATTATGTGAACGACGCTCTCAACTTGGAAGTTGAACGTTGCGAAATGGGAATTTTTCCCAATTCCCAGCTGACTAACAATGGCAAACACGAACCCTCGGAAGAAATACGGCTGTGGTCCATTGTATCGATCAACACCATGGCTCAAGGGAACATTCTTTTATTCAAGTATGAAAATGTAAAGCACGTATCTCAAAAGTTAAACAGACAATTCAGTCATGAATACAAATCAACACAACTATAAAAGCAAATTAGTACCATTCAGTCAACAAGCACTAGTTTTATTGTTTCTCCACACACACTGCATAGAAAGTTTTGCAAGGTAGTTTGTGTAAACTCCCTGCCTCTCTCCAAACAATATTGATGTTGGTCCCTCAACAGAAAAAGTAAAAGATTAAACAAACAGCAAGTGTTTGAATGTCCAGGGAACACCCAAAACCTTGATGTGACAATACTGAAATTAACATGGTGTGAGTTATAGTAGATGGGAAAGGCAGAGCAAGTGAGTGTGGGCGTAAACTCAGCCTGAATCAACCTTCACACAGTTTTCTTCACACATGAGGTTAACAATGGCCGCTTTTGTTGATTATTCTGATATTCAGACTTCAATGCAGCTATACAGGATGGTGTCAATATTTTCACTGTATGATCACTAGTGGGATATGTTTTAAGCCAGATTACAGATACGGTTAACACTTTCAACCAGGAACTGCTTCTTTTGACAAAGCAAATTTAATTGAAATGCTCATGCTCTGAACTTTGTTCTTTCTTTTGAAGGCACGATTCTAATTTATTGTGAATCAATAACTTAAAACATATTTCCTGATTATTATTTCCCCGCTGCACATAAAACTGGTTAGAATTCAACAAATCAACTAAACAGAATAATATTTCTTACCCTATACTGTGCATGTTTCTAGGCCTGGCATTTAAGAGCAACACACACAAGCATTTCAGCAATAATTGTGCATTTGATTTGGTCAAGTGGTGTACATGCCCTTTAAACTTTGACATCATCATATAAATCTGATGGAGAAACAGAGTCTCAAATATTTCTTGAATGGTTTGACCGCCAACCCTAGTGAAAAAACAGCACATTGAAACTCACAAATATAACCAAACAAGGGAAAGCATTTGATGGAGAGGTTGAACAGGAGTAAACAAACTAAACTTGGGCTCCCAGAGCCTCCTGTGTGGTCTCCACTCCATCAGGGCAGTGAGTGCACACTGGGAAACTCCCTCCCTCCCTCCCTCCCTCGGAGAGCGAAAAGGAGGAGAGGCGAGAGGCTCTGGAGGACAGACATGGCCTCACAGAAACGTAGCGAATCTGGAGGCTGCGGAAGAGAAAAGGGCACGTGACGGATAAAGACCCCTCCAGCCTCGCTCTCCCTTCCCGAACACAAAGCAGAAATCCAGCCATCTCCATTATAAAGCCATTGACGTCGTTTCCACATGGCCAAAAGTGCCTGTTAGTGCTGATTGCAATGCTGCTTGAGCCGGGGCTTCTTTTTTTTTTTGCACTACCCGGCATTAACCATCCAAGCTGTGCAGTCACATTTATCCCAGACATGAACAGATAACATAACTGAGCCATCAAATCTTGTTTCACTTAACAAGACGACTAGAAAACCAGCTATTATTGTGTGCTTGAAATAAGATCCGTAACATTCACTTTAGGCAGTGCAGACATTTGCTTGATCCTACCAGTGTAAGTCAAATGTTTACACTCTTTAACTGCCACATAGGTTACCCTATGCCTACCCGCCAAGCAGCTTGCATTACAGTTCGTTTTGGAAGTGCTCCTTTTACCAAAGAAAAGTGACAGATATCACTGGATTGCACTTGGACTTGCTATGACATCACTCAAAGAGCTGGCATGAACACAACTCAGGAGAACCGAACAGATGTCTACTAATAGTATAGAATAGCAGGATCAAAACACAGGACATGTCCTGGTTTGCACCACAGCTGTTGCTGTTGATGGTTGGCCTCCGGTTGACCTGGAGAGAAAATAATCAGTGGGCCTGCAAACCCTGCTGTCCCTCTCGTTGGTCCTCATAAAAGTGCAGCGTGCTCGTCAGGCAGCCGTTATCCCTTTCTCTCGAAGTTCCTCCGTCACCCGAACCAGGTAAGTAGGGTCTGGATAGCCAAAGCTGAAAAGAAGAGAGAACCATGGACTCGTTATGCAATCACTGATATAAGCCCCTTTGGAAAGCCCTCCTGGTTCATTTTCTTTCAACTAGGGGATTATAAAAAACCAATGCATGCACATAACACAACCGTTTCACAGAATATCTGTCAATCTTCCAACTGTAACCTCTCAAATAATGTGTTTTAACAGATTACACATAGACAAGCAAATACACATATACAAATAGTACATCTCGGGGACTTATAGGTGCTCCAGAGACTTTTTTTTTTTTTTTTCACACAGCAATAATATTTCATTGAAGCCATTACGGTGTACCGTCAGATGGCTGAAGTATTCCAAATGAGTAGCACCTACAGCATATCACTTATAGCAGATTACGCATAGTCCCACACCCGTCCTTGAGAGACCCGACACATAAATGAACAAGCAAACACACCAGCGTGGTCCTCCCCATATTGAGGTCTTGTGGTGAATGTCATTCCAGGTGATGACATTATGCATGCCTGTGGTCATGGAGGTGCCGACAGTGAAGATGAGGCGCTGCTCAAAGGCCCGCCTCAACAGGCACAGAACTCGGTTCCCCTCTGGGCTGTCGGGCAGGTAGGCAACTCGGTCCGTGCCAGGATACCTGACTCCTGGGTTTGGGTGCTCCTCCTACAACGGAAACAAGTCAGACGCGATATATATCCCCTACATGATGTGTTAGTACTGCTTAATTGTCCTGGAAATGTTTTTGCATTTCTCAGGATGTCCAAGAACTACGTCTGTATTTATCTCACTAAAATAGAATAAAACAAATAATTAATTGAGAGGAAATGTTTTTTATAATAGTAATTTCCTTCAAGCTCACATCCGTTGGAGTGCCAACATAAACTATACAATCCATTCAGTTTGTGCATAAAAGCAGTAAGAAATGATTTTGCATATCACTGTTAGGCAATACATGCAGGCATATTTCAAGCACAGCATAACTACTGTAGCTATTTAAATTCCAAATATCTGGTCTTCATAGTGACAAAAGGTAATTTTAATGCAACCAATTTTATCAATGTAATAGCTCCAATTTCTTTTGTCAATGTTTGCAAACTCTTGCTCAGACCTGAACAATTTTGTGTCTCCCAATCTGTTTGTTTTCAGCAATCAGAGACACCAGAAAATCCATCCCAATGTTCTGTGTTTCCCTGATGGGTCATGTAATTCATGGTAAATCATTATATTGATTTCTTGTCGCTTTTTCAAACATTATGTTGTGACTGTCCAAATATAAACCTTGACTTTGATTTGTCTTGGGACAGTTGTTTGAGAGAGTTGTCTCTTCCAAGAGACTGCCCTAATTGCATTGTGAATTCTATACCTGTACATTTTGAAGGGATGTGATTAGTATCATCACTAGGGGTGGGGAAAAAAATCGATTCTTCGATTTCTCTCGATTCTCTCTAGAACGATTCTGTCTCGATTCAGAAAAGTTCATAATCGATTTTTTAATAAAAAAAAAAAAAAAAATTTAAAAATATTTTTTTTTTTTTTTTTTTTTTTTTACACTTTCATTTTGTGTTGAAATGCAAGCTGCATCGATTATTGCATTGTTCATATAAAGTCATAATTGTGACAAGGAAAAACTGTTTCTCTAATAAGAAAATAGAGAAGGTAATTCCTCTGTTGATCTTCTTTAATTATCAAACACAAAGTAGGAAGTGATTTGAGACTCTGAGTAGCAAACTCAAATGTTTTAAAAATCGCAATGCATCGATAATCGTTTTATCGGTTTAGAATTGATAATCGATAATCGGGTTAGAATCGATAATCGGTTTAGAATCGATAATCGGTTTAGAATCGAATCGTTGACCTCTGAATCGGAATCGAATCGAATCGTGAGGTGCCAAGAGATTCCCACCCCTAATCATCACATTGTGCTCTCATTTAGTTTCAATGATCTTGTTTTGGACTACTCACCACCTGCAAGCCAGGAGGAAAGCTGTAGATGATGCATATGCAGCCATAGCCCTCATGCCCAGTTAGCTCCAGGTCTGGGTCTCTCTCCACCATCATGGTTCCATTGGCTGGCTGGTTGCCTATAAGCTGCCCGTACACCAGACGGCACACCGGGCATGCCCGTTTGACCAGGAAGGCCTGGTGTAGGCAAGAGCGGCAGAAGGTGTGTCCACACTTCTCTAGTGTGGTTTTGTCTACCATCTCTCCCATGCAAATGGGGCAGCTGCTGCTGGACTCCTCCTTGCTCACCACAGCCATGGCAACAGGAACCATGGGCCTGGCCTCGGCCTCTGTCCTCGGCTGCAGGGTCGCCTCTTGGCGAGGCGTGGGCAGTACCAGGCAGGTCTCCACGTCACTGCTCCTCCTGGACCTCTGCTGCTGCTGCCTCTGGGAGCGCCGTGGCTGAGGCAGTGGAGGCGGGGAAAGCAGACTACCTTCCCCATCCAACTCGACGGCCCCCACGCAAGGTAACAGAGAGCGCTTCCGTTTGGGGGCACCCTCCAATTTGGTCATCTCCTTGCGTGCACAGCGGCACAGGTCTATGAAGGCCTTACGTGTGGCAGGGGAGACCGGTCCCTCCATCATTCTGGCCCTTCCCCGGCTGCTGCCTTCCACTGGCTGAAGTCTCACAGCACAGCAGCCCCCGTGCTCACCTCGCCGCACGATGCCTGCACTTAGTCCCTGCTTATCTTCAAACTCCAGCAGCCAGCGCCTCCCAGCAGTTGCCAGGTAATCCCACACGGCCTGTGACACCAGCACTTCGTCACTACCCTGCCCCGCTCTCACACTCATCTCTTCTGATGAAACTGAGGGGAAAACAAAGATAACCACATTCACATGACTTGCTCAGTATAAGGTTAGTCAGAGGTTGTAGGCAACAATTAAGGAGGGGAGGGACTACAAGATGGCAAAATGAGGAAAATATTGGACAGAAACTTTAGGTACAATTAGTTAAATGTAAAACATGCTCAGGGAAATGTTAACCAATGTACAAACTCACATGTGTTAACAACTTATACATGTTCACACGTGCTGCATAACAATTCAGACTACTAACATCCATCTGCTCTGATGGGCTTCTGTGAGGATTTCCCTTTAACATAATGTTGTGATAATGCAGCTAGCTAGCCTAACTAGCATAACACTTAGAGGGTACACGTGTAGTATTTTCCTTTGTAATCTACAGAACACAACAAAAATGCCTTTTGTCAAGAATTACCATACTTATAATCACCAAGAGAATACCTACCACCCGCTTTATTTCAATGTCAAAAAAAGTGTAGGCTACAAAACTACTTGGCTGGCTATGCAGAATGTCTGAAGAGCTCCCTTTGCTGTTTCACTTCCGTCGATATTCTACAATGTCAGCTGGAGTAACGTAATGAACAAAGCCACAAGTGAGGAAGGGTAAAATATTTATTTATATTACGCTTCGATGTCATTCTAGTATGTTGTGATGTGCTTTTGCTATACATTATGTCAAATGAATTGAACAGTCTATATTTAAGTTGTATTATCATTCGATGTTTATATAGCAGATACCTGCAGGCAAACGCCGAGCCAACAGGCGGTCGCGGAATTGCTGCACAGAAATCAGCTGTTCTTAATGTTCTCACTGTACAAACAAAGGAAGAGCTCCTCGCTGCTATCCCACACAAATCAGTGAGGAATTAGACCTTGCGTTACCTTAAATTTTCATCACTTCATCAAACATTTAAATATTACCTTGTGATCCCATAAATTCCACTTATTTTGAAGTTATATCTTCCTGTTTAAAGAAAAAAAAAAGGTGACAATGTAAACATGTGAATATTTTTAAAATGCTCTTAATTTACTTGACAGCTTGGTGGTCTGGTTGATGTTACTTGGGACAATGGAAACATAATTAAGTCTGTCTTTAACGTTTAACTACATTGTAAAATTTTCTCACCTATTGTCGCGACAGGACCGGGTGGGATCTGATTATGAGGAGAAAAACTACAGCAACCAGCTAAAACCTTCCATTCGATGAAAACATCCGACCAGTGCTGCATCGGGTCTGTTCTGATAAATTGGATCAGTATAAGCACGGACAAAAGCGATCAGAAGACAGTCGCAACATTTCTCATTTTTCCACCTCGCAATTAGACGTATATTCCAGAAATAGGTTTCGACCTAGCGTTTTGTGGCTTCCTAAATCCCTACGTCCTTGGAAAACAAGACATCCAAACCGTAGAGACACATAGTGCGGCATAGCAAACAGGCTGCCTACTAAACCCCTCTAAGCGGTTGGTAGCACTACACTGAGCTACTTCTTCATCTTTGTTGTTGTCAACAAGAGTTTATCCATTAACCATGTGTGATATTCAGTTTGTTCTATTTCAAATCCTGCTTCGGTGAAACGGAGATAAATGCAAGCAGGAAGTTCGTCACTACTTTTTGCGATTGGTCCAAATTATTTCCTAGGCTGCGTCCGGATTACGCACCACCGCTTTGCCAACATGACACTTGCCTACCATGACTTGGTAGCATAGGTTTACGTGGTTCCCGATGCAATAAGACCTTTTTGTGATTGTGATCACTGGCGACAGGTGTGCTTGGGTGTTTACAACGAAACATGAAACGTGCCCAGTGATGTTGAGCTTCACACTGAACTGGGCTTTCGTATTACCCTGAAAAATGAACAACTAATGCTGACCTCTTAGCCAGGATGGACAAGAACAATAAAACACAGAGGACAATCACATTTTGAATTTTAATGGAGGTGGGCATTTTGTAGCCTACTGCACAACTTTTTGTTTTACTATTTATCTTTCCATAAAGTTCGGATGCCGTCCGGATTAAAGACTTGCATTATTAAAGACTTGCATTATTTATTTAAAATTTAATAAATCAAATAATGTTTATTTAAAAAAAAAAAAAAAAAATGAATGAGACAAACTGGGTAGTCGGAAGACTACATGAAATACAAAGTATATCCAGTAGCCTACAGTAGCTCCCCCAAAATGCATTATTTATTTTAAATTTAATAAATCAAATAATGTTTATTTAAAAAAAAAAAAAAAATGAATGAGACAAACTGGGTAGTCGGAAGACTACATGAAATACAAAGTATATCCAGTAGCCTACAGGACAAATGACAGAAGACAAAAGAGAACAAATCTAATATACTTGAAGGGACAGCACCCTCTAATGGTCAAGCAACAAAAAAAGTGTGTGTCCAGAAAACTACACACCCCAGTGCATGTTGATAGAAAAAACAATTAAACTGACGATAACTGTTAATTGTCAGTGCGTTTGAGTTTGACAAACAACTGGCATTTCTTTTTGGCAGCTATCATCAAAATATTTCCTTCATTTGTGCTGATTGTAAACAAAAACCGACTCTGAACCACATGGAGGAAATTAAGATTATCTATTAAAATGGATGGGATTTGGGCTGTCTGAGTAAGTGAGTGAGTGAACGGGCTTGTAAGCTTTGCTATAAAAAAAAGTTTCTCTCTCTCACTTTCTGTATTCTCTTGTTGTGCTTTAAAGGGTATGTGACATCCAAACATATGTAAATATGGCTGTTGCTAATCCCGCCCACCCTTAAAATCTTGTCACTACAAAACCGTCTACTGCCAAATATGTCTCTGATGCTTACAGAGCTGTTCCTTGGATGTTCAGTAAAAAGCTCGCCAGATATGGAATTAGGGATGCTGATCAGACTCCTTCTCCACATGATCTGACTCTCCTTGTTTACATCCAAGAAGACTAAAGGCAGCGGACAGGAAAAAAGTACTTCAGGAGAGACTGAATGTCAGCATTGTTCGAAGGCAACCTGAGCAAATACTTCTGATATCATTTTCAAAAGTACATACTCCTCAAGTGCGTTTCAACACAATTACAACAACAGTTAATTCCACTGCCTCTGTCCACCATTCTGCAATACTGAACTCTTTCCTCCCTTGCATTTGTGTGGATCTGCCTAGAATGTGTGTTGTAGCCTATCATTCTTTGTCGGGGCAGTGGAAGGAGTTTCCCTCCCTCAGGACATTTTTAAATGTGTGGATAAATGCACCAATTTCTCAGTTTGAGACAGAAGCAGTAAGCCCAAAGACAACTGACATGAACATAACTCCATGCAATACAAATCTAAAAAGCTCCAGATCTTTATGTTTTATTCTGCATTATTGTTTCTAAGCAACATCCAATCCCAAACAGTGTGCCCTACACTGATACTGTTCCACTGATTCTGTTTTCCGTTCCTCAGGCATGTATTCATTTGGTAGATGCTTTTTATCAAATGTGAATTAAATGATGTGACATACATTAACACCCAACTCTAGAAACAACTATATTAGAAATAGGTAACAACTTCAACAAGACATTTAACCCACTCTGAGAACGTATCCATGATAAAAATGCATGAGACATGTTAAGAAAATAAACAAAAGTGCAGGTAGTAGAAACAGAAAATAAAACGTGTCTGTGTGTAGAGAAAATATGCATAAAGGACTACTGGACCCTCTCATGCACATTCATTAGTAATTGATTGACCAGTCAGAGGTTTAGGCGTCTTCATGGCTTGAATTTTCGGAGATGCATTCAAAAATATGGCTACAAGGAGTAGCGGCCACAATGACACCCATGACAAATGTCATATTCTTGCAGTGTTGACAACACTGGAAAATATTTTCAAAAAGCACTTAAAATAGCGATTATGCTGGCGTTATAAACAGTGTTTGAACAATCTGTAGGTTGTACTAACATCTCTGTTATAGTTATTGTAACTTCTACGCTATACACCTTCACCTCGCTCCACTTGAGCAATCCAAACACACTCAAACGAACACGGCAAGGAAATACAATTAGAGTGATAACAACACTAAAGTTGCTTTAGGTTGAAGTACACCATGTATGTGAACCACTGGAAGCTCTAGAAAAATCGAGCGCGAGACTCGGAGCAAAGCTGCGTCATTACGCGAGATCCACAGGAAAGACACGCGAGGCTAGTGACTTGGTGGTTTTCATATTCAACGTCAACTTGGGTACATTTCCCTCCTGCTACACTTGTAGTTTTGTCACACTGTAACAAAATATTCAGAAGAGGACCTCAACTGGCACCACAACAGTCGGGAAACGAAGTAGGATAACAGAAAAGAGATAGAGATGTAAGTTGGTTCGTCAACACTGAAGGAGGATGAAATTATGTTAGCTTGCTGAAGCTAACGTTAACGCTAACTCACACCTTCAAATGCAAGGATCTGTCCCGTTTACCTCAGTCTAGTGGAATTAACTGTTTGAGGACTGGTAATCAATGGATGTTTTTAGCATCGATGGTTTGAACAGCTTCAGGTGAACAATGCATCTGTAACCCATTTCTGACGGGTACAAATATAAGCCGAGCATTCATATGTGCTAGGCCTTCATTCTGAACTGTCAGAAGCTAGCTAAAGCAAGCCAGGTAGCGCTTGTTGCTGAACTCATTATCACTGCCCCTTGCTGGCTAATGTTTGATGAATAGTGGGTTTGGTAATATTTTAAATTATTTTCTTAAACAGATTTCTCTGTCATAGCGTTTGTCTGTATAGTTTTCATTTGATGTATGGAATTTGATTCAACACTAAACAGGGAGATATTTTCGATTTGATCACGTGGCTAAAGCCATTACTGGTAAGCTAACGTCAGATAACTTCTTAGGGGACTAAGCAATATTTAGTTTTCAATAGTTTTTTTTCGACTTGCCTGTCATTTTGTGTGTCAGAGTTTTACCAATCACTAACTCCAAAGCGTCCCGAAAATTACAATTGGTTGGTTTCGAATTGATAAGCAAGCATGTTTTCTGGCATCACTTAGCGACGCTATGATCAGGAAAGATTAGCCTAATTAGATACCCTTGCAGGCTACGACAGCTCTGCAATCTAACGTTTAGATACATGTATTACCATCACTTATTTAACGTTTTCTAATCAGTTGTAAAATATGTTTGGTAATATCGAGGATGACGATGATGCCAGCATTGTTTCTGGTTTGAGTAGACAACCGATTAGATATTGCCAATTTAACTGATAGGTAATAGCTAACTAGCCGGTGACGTGTGAACCTCAAAGTCCTTTGGGATACAGTGCAATCAGGCAGGTTGCAATCTCTGGTACCTCTTGCAAGTGTAACCTACTGCTGTCTAGCAATTGAGCTAAAATGTGGTAAACCATCTAGGATGCCTAGCTGACACTCGACCTTGAACTGAGTGTGGTATTATGCTACTTCTTAACATGTATCTCAAGATACATGTTTATGTCCCTGACCTAAATTATATCGTGATTTTGGTATGATCTCGCATTGCTTTGCGTTGTGGCATAACAGACTATTCTGGTGGAGCCTTAACAGTATTTTCTTGTGTTTACCTCTTGGGTAGTCATGTTAGCTAGTTGGCTAGTGTTTTTTCTTTCTTGCCAATGGCTGCTGTTGTCTTGGTAACGCAAAACTGTCAGCCAAAGAATTTTTGGCTATCTCGGGTGTCACGTGCCAGGTGTCAATAAAAAGCATCCATAAAAGGAAGGTGAACAGGAAACCATTTTTTTTGGAATGCAGACGGTTAAGCGCCTTTATAATCTAGATTTTGATTGGTTTTCATTCATCACCGTGACCTTGCGTCGTCAATCCATGTTTTATTACGCCCGCATCAACATGAGCAACTTAAAATGTATTGTCATGATCAACAACATTCCAACACAATATCTTTGGTAGCTTGTTCCAATGGTATGTCATCTGGGCTTCCTGTATAGCCTGTTTCTGTGCCTATCCTAATCTATAACAAATCTTGTGTGAGGCTTTCAACAGGTAATTGGTAACCTTGATGTTTAAGATCTCACTGTTTGATTCATTTTATTAGAGACAGTCAAGGTATTCAAACTTTGTCCTCCTGTCTTATGCTATTCAACAGGCAGGCAGCCAGTGCTAAGTGGTATGACAGAAGGGATGCGGTCTTTGTGGAATTTTGTGTAGAAGACAGCAAAGATCTCCAACTAAAATTCGAGCCATCACAAATAAATTTTAGGTAAGCTCTGGTTTGCATTTATGCATATAAGTTAACAGATAAAATCCTGATCTCATTTTTGTTTCAGTTGTAATAACGTGCAATCAATAGAATATTGACAAACTGTTTAGACAGTTGACTGAAAGTATGTGCATGTCATTTTTAACATGTCTCTGTTTTACTCTGATTTTGAAGCTGTCTTGGAGGGACCGATAATGCTAAACACCAAAATGAAATTAAGCTCTTCGAGGCAATTGAGCCAAATGTAAGTATGGTTGCAGTATGCAATCTTTTTCTGTTGTTGTAGAAATAGCCTATATCCCTGTGCTGAATAGAATAGCTGCACTGGCAATCAGACCATGCTGGATGCAGACACCATTATGGAAGAATGCATATTACATTTATAAATGGAGGGCAAAGCTGCGTGTTGTGTTTCTACCTTATTTGGGGCCAAGCAGAGAATGAACCTCAATCTCGAACGCAGTAAAAGGACACATTTCCCCACGTTCATGAATCCGGCAGGGATCTTTCTTAGGGTTGGTCTTACTTAGGAGTAAGCAAAGAAAGTTTATGTATCTAGACCCAACTTGGTGGACTGCCTCAAGACTGCCCTGAGTGAGTCTAGCAACCGTTACCATATTTGATCACTTGGGAACACTAATAATAAGAAGAAAAAAAAAACATGTTTTTAGTCATTACTCTTAATGTCTGACATCAGAACGTGTTGCCATTTTCTGTTTTGAGATTGTATTTGACAATTATTATTAGGAAATTATGTCAATTCGGTATTTCCTTTATGTGTCGACGGTTGGATGTAAGACTCTATCTTGAGGCACTCCAAAACAAATTCTGCCATTTCACCACTAAGGGGTGCCACAATTAGCAAACATGTGCATTTGTTCATGAAATTTGGCAAAGATGATCTTCAGACCAAGGCTGCGCAGACAGAAAAAAAAAAAACGTCCCATGCAGCAGAATATATACACATGGGAGTAGGTATGAGTGGGACTGAAAGATCCATCGCACAAGAACGGCCACCTGTGGAATTTTGAAGGCGAGAGCGGGACAAAAAGTGAAAGATGTGGGCGAGACAAATTATGACATAGTCTCGCAAAATCGGCGCCCCACGCTGCTTATGTTGAACACTTTCGACATGTGGAGGGTGCAATCGAGCTTTAGGTCTGATAAATGATTGGCTGTTGCAGCATATTGACGTGATGTGATTTGGCTGTTTTTGAGTTGGGGAGAAAGTGCAGCACACTTGCCGAATTCAGCATGTGCTTTTTTGACGGATTAGCTTTTAACTAGCCAAACTTATCAAAACTTTAAATCTAACCATTTTCAAAACCATTCATCGGTAACAGCCCATGAAACTTGCCGGCAAAGCTGCCAAACAGGACGTGAGCTCGGCCAATCTTTGGGCAGTTGACATGAAACTGCTGTGAGTGTCCTTACAACCATGTCCTTGACAAAATGACGGCAATTAAGTTTCCAAGGCAACTATGTCCTGCTGGGTCGCTTGGCCCCCCCCCTCATGGCTCCTTGTAGCTGTATTTCATATATTGTATTTTGTTTGTTGAAATTTGTTTTAGGAGTCAAAGCAGGAGTATTCATTTATTACGTTTTGTTTCAGGACTCAAAGCACAAGCGCACAGACAGGTCTGTGTTGTGTTTTTGGAGTCAAAGCAGGAGTATTAATTTATTAAGTTTTGTTTCAGGACTCAAAGCACAAGCGCACAGACAGGTCTGTGTTGTGTTGTCTACGAAAGTCTCAAGCTGGGAAGTCATGGCCGCGGTTAACGAAAGACAAAGCAAAGGTCAGAACAACCTCATGTAAAAGCTGAAACCTCAGATTATACAGTTTTTCATCTGAGATATCATTTATTTATGTTTTTGTTTTTTTGAGTTTTTCTGTGCATTTATGATTTATACTTTCATTAGAAGTTAATTTATGTTTTACTGACCCTTGTGCAGTTCAATTGACAGCCTTAAACAATTGATTTTCTAACAGATGGGATTCATTGTTTAATTTCATTGTCATGGATTGTGGCTTTTGAGAGTTAACACCAAAGCTAAACTATAATTCTCTTGGTATCACAGCTCACCTGGCTCAGTGTGGACTTCAATAACTGGAAAGACTGGGAAGACGACTCGGATGAAGAGTTCTCCAACTACGATCGCTTCTCAGAGGTCTGAACTTCATAACTACGCCCTTGACTCATGTTTGTGGTGATGTAAACCAGAGTAGTACAGGGAAGGACCTCTAGTTCACATCCACCATGTTTGGCATTACATATTCCCTCCTATTTCCCCCATTCATTTTCCCGTCAGTGATTTGTCTCCTCCCTTGTAATGTCTCTGGTATATATTTAGTGACTGTTGAAAAACAGAAAGGCTTTGAACAAACAATGAATTATAGAAATTATATAAATGGTGTTAGGTTAAAAAGAACTATATTAATGCTAAAATAATTTTGTTTGGTATCTGTATCTCTCTGTGTGTGTGTGTGTATATCACTATAAATCATTTAAGATGAATATCGGTTAAGAGTGCTTTGACGAATGGTTGCTTTCACCTTGGCAGATGATGGGCAACATGGGTGGGGAAGATGATCTACCAGATGGGGAACCTGCAGATGACGTAAGGCCCATGAAATGGATTATAATCATTTATTAATGGGACGTCATCACTTGTTAAATGCATGAAATGGCTAGCATGGTAGCATTGTAGCATGTTGTGACTGAACAGGAGTGATTTTTCAGCAAATGGCACTAATTTGAAGAGAGCCATTTATAAATACAAAATATTTAGAAATAACAGGTTTTTTTACACAGCAAAGCTATGTACATAAAATCCAAGTATGTTTGGAATGTGTCCATGTGTTAAATGTCTGTGAAATCTGCCCTCACAGGAGGACACTGCCGACAGTGATGATGAAAGTAAGTTCCCCTTCCCATCAGTTTTCACTGTCCCCCTTCTACTCTATTTTCTAGACCATAAGTCTCATTCTGTTCAGCAGCCTGCTTGTGCCCACGGCGTAATGCAGTTATATACACGCACACACGCGCGCGCGCACACACACACGCGCGCGCGCACACACACACGCGCGCGCGCACACACACACGCACACACGCACACACGCACACACACACACACACACACACACACACACAATGCTCAGCAAAACCATGGAGCACACATGCATCTGTTCCGTCATGGGTATAAATGATATGGGTATAAATGAGGCCATTACATACAGAATACTTTCAGTGTTTCACCATCTGTATAAACCAAGGCAACCAATACCAAAGTTAATTTGCTGTTCTCAGGAGAGCAAATTAGATAGAGCCTCACATGAACACGCAGAGATTCCCCCTGTAGTTACAATTCATAACCAGGTACCCAGTTCCTTTTCTTTAATACAGATGGTGAAACATTGACAAAGTATTCTTTATGTAATGGCCTGATTTACCATAGTTATACCCATGAGGGAAAAGATGCATGTGTGCTTCCATGGTTTGGCTGAGCATTGTACTTGCAATAACTCGGATGCATCATTTAAGAAAACATGGTGTGGTAAAAGCAATAATGCGATTTAGTCATCCAACTCAATTGCCGTACGAACGCAAAGCTCTTTAATTTCATGCTCACAAGCTACCCAGTGCAGTGTTTGCCGAACCTGCAACTAGACTATAAACAAGTGGTATCTAGATGGTTGTACAGCATCAAAACAATAATACGATCAATGTGTGTAAAGATGGTACAGACAAGCCTAACTCCGTTTTTGCAAGCTGTGATTTGACACCGCATACCTCTCGACCGCCATCATTTTGACTGTTTGCCATTTCAGACGTACTCATTGGATTATGGAATGACTTACACGACTCAGTGAGCTCAAACCAACACAAACGGCTCCATCAGAATAAACAGATGTGTTCTAAACTAAACACATTTTTGTTCTATTCTCTTTTGCAGAGATGCCTGACCTGGAGTGAAGCGGGAATGGCGTCTGAGCTCCACTTGGAAGCAAGGATTTTCACTTAATGTCAATTGGTTGGGGGGGGGGGAAAAACTATTAGGAAATCAATTGGTAACCATATAAAAAACAAATCATTGCAGGTTTTTTTATATTTATATATATATATATATATATATATATATAAAAATAAGCTGTTCTCCTATCTATCTGTGAAGATATTTGTGGGGCAGGGCTTACTGTGTATTGATGTACAGGGCTGCCTCTAAAGTCACGGCAGTCCCTGTGCCTATCTGTTCAATTCCACACGGACAATATAGTTTCCATAGCGTGTTGTGGGTTTATAGTTCTTATCCATTAAACTTAACTAAAATGGCTGCAGTGGGCTCCTGCAGAAGTCTTACACCCTTTTTTCTGTTCTGTATCGGTGAGTGCGTACTCCGTGAGCAAGTAAGATTTGGCTGTGTAGAAATTAAAATCAAATTTTTAATTGCCCCTCCCCAACATGATTTTTGTCCTACTCTGTGACGCAGGCTGTAAAAAAAAAATGTTTTTGTTAATTTATGAATTGAAAGGTATTTGTTTTGTTTGTTTTTTTTGCAAGTGAGACTGACATTTCCTTCAGTGGTGTTTAACAAGTATGAATGATGCCCACAATTGGCCAGTGGTGTACCAGGCATATGACATGAATGAAAATGCTTGATTTGTGTGTTTGCTGGTCAGTTTCTATTGGTACCTCCCTTGAATCTCTTTTGAAGAAGGGGTTTCTCTTCCCCTTGACGTAAATTCATGTACATAACAGATATATTGCAAATACATATGACTGTCTGTACGAACTATTCAATGGTTCCAAGTTAATGGCTATGACTCTGTTTTGTTTTGGTATACACACCTGAAAGTGTAGCAGGCATCAAAACCCTGATTGCTTCCATTATATGTAAGGATGAAATGGTCAAAGATGTGGGCCAAATAGCTGGGCAGAACAAAATTAATCAAGGAAAGGACGACACACCAATAGATGACCAAAATTGTATTTGCACTCGGAATATCAATGCAAGTGTGAGCCAAGCAAGATTACACTTATTACTGTATCCTGTGCTGACCTGTCTCAGCCAAGTTAAGAATTTTAGTTAAATGCAGTGAGGATTTTTTTGTCTACCTATTTCTAATAAACTTGTCTCAGACTAAGCTGGCCTGTTTCGAACTGGTGTTTTGTGTTTGTTTGTTTATACACTTTAGGCAGATTAAACCACCCTCTAGTGGGGTATCAGAATTTAATATTTTATTATCGCACATAATTCACGGAAGCATGTAAATAGTGAGACGCATTAAATTCACTCTGAAATGAAAATTATTTTTTAAATCCTGTTTCCATGGGGATGTGCCATGTACTTGGTTAATGTTAAAGGAGGGCCAACACACGCACATGGGTTACTTCATAAACAATATGAATAGAGTTCAAAGTGTATGAACTTAGACGTCAGTAGTCTCAAAAATACACGGTCATATTACAGCATCATACAGTTAGTAGACTTTTCTTGCATCTTTCACTGCAGCGCACAAATAATGACAGAAACCACATTTTAGCATCAGGATTCATCATCAGTTATCTAACTGGAGGAGCAATGCTTAATCGCCACAAGATAGCGCTAAATGATTCCAACCGAGTTACGTAAAATGACTTGGCATGTGGCCCTGGGCTGCCGTAAGTTTGTCATTCAAGCTACCAGATACGAAGAGTCCTAAAACACCAGTGTTTGCATTAGCAATATAAAGAGAAAGGTGCAATACTACTCTGCCTGTGTGGAGGTGCTGTTTACAGTGACCCGTTCCTGTTTGGCTTCTAAAATAACTATGAAATGTTGGATCGTTCCTCTTTTATCGAGGCGTCCTGATGGAGGCGTCCCTCCACACTGTCTGGGACTGTGAAAAAAAAATCACATTGGCACGCATCTTGCAGCTGTTTGCCTCTGCATGATTGATGATCTCTAAACTCGTACTTCGTGGTGAGGTGGTTCCCAGGTGTGAGGCCATGTTGAGGCATGTAGGGATTCTGGTTAGGCTTCCTTTCCCTTTTTTTAGGCGCTTGTGTCGGTGTCAGCAGTCTGCGGGGGCAGTGATAGAAAAGTCACCACGCAAGCGAGTTTGGTGAGCCGTCCCCGTGCGCTGGGTTTACACCCACAAAAGGGGGGCTTACCAGCTCTGGGGAAGCCAGGAGAGAGCTGTAATCCGCCACACAATAGACACACAAAAATTGCCCAACTAGTTTATTCTGGGCCTGGTCTGCTTTACTCGCCGATCTGCTCGTTCTATTTTAGTCTTAAGTGTCATGATGGAATCGCCCTCTGACGGTGTAGAACTTGAATGAAAGTGTAAGTTACACATCCCGGCCTACTGGAAGAACTTTCACACTTTCTTGGTTGCATAAAAAATCATGTGGGATTTGGAACGACCTGGGCGTTGCCTGCTCTGTTCTGTGCACCATGGAACTGCTAATGATTGATTCTCTGTCACCACACTCCCACGATTTTTTCCATGCGCATACATAACTCACACCATCTCAGCATGATTGGGCCTGTGCCTGTCTACCAGATAGTCCGGATTGTCTACTGGTTAGAAATCTTTCTCTCAAGAGCAAACACGTTGGTGATTTTTTGCACATAACTTGTCAAGTCTTCAAGGGTTACTCATTAGTGCAGTTTCTGCAGAGACCACGAAAATGTCCAGCACTCTCCCCTCTGATTTATACAGCAGTTCCCCAGTTGAGAGAGGACACCAGATACATGATAGCAATGCTTATTAATTGGTGAATAGAAAAAAAAAGTGAGGGATTGTTCGATGCACTCTCGAGCAAACCCCTGTAACACAAACAGATCAGAGAAAGCAAACATAAATTGTTGCTGCCAGCATTTTGTTGTGCGGCTCTTGAAAAGGGTCAAAAAGCGTGAGCGCAGCAGTATCTTTTCAGCGGCCGGCCAGGCCCGTGTGATGCTCCAGTGAAGAGGCTCAATGGCCCGGGCCCTGCACTCCCCTCCTCCTCTCCAAACATGGATTTTCCAGAGCTTATTTGGCCTCAGCCCGCTAGCCTCGCCAGCCCTCACAATGCAAAAAAAAACTCTGCCTAATCAATTCTGCACAGAACAAACTCGCACTGCCTCGAAGTGGCTGAGGTGTTAGTCGGGGGGGAAAAGAACTAAATGCTAGTGTGGAATGCCCACTGTGTGCCATTTTAGTTGCTGGGATGTGGATGGGGTGGGAGGATAATGTGTCAGAGGTGTGGGTGGGGTTTTTGGGGCAGGGTTAGGTGGGTGAGGGAGGGAGGCTCTCCATTATTGTCAAAGACCAAAGGAAATTATTGAAAGCTTATCATGAAATTGAGCTGTATAGATATGCTACTGCCAGGCCTTTGCATTCAATTACTTGTGTACTTGTTGTAATATGGCATAAAGGTGCCAAGGTCCTAGTTACCAATTAGTTGCTTTATATAAATAGTTATTAATATAGTACTGCCATTGATTAAAATATGGCCAATGAAAATTACTATTGGAGAATGGAATGTAAGGCCACTTCATATTCTTCAAAACTTAAAGTGACTGTATTGACTCTCAAACATGAACAGATGTAGCGCCCTGATGCAGGCCTACTCTTTTGTGAAACTGTTGCTTAACCCCCCCACCCCCACCCCCACCCCGCCCCCCATATAGAAGTGCTGAACCAGGATCAGTTGTTTTAGCTGTGGCTCTGGCTGATCATTGTCTCCATTGGATTTCCTTCCGGGGCCTCTCTCTCTCTATATGAGATTGCTCAGTGAGGACAGCACTTAATCCACACTAAGGGCAGGCTGTTGCCTTTTGCGTGGTTTGTGTTAGTTCAAGTGGAAGCATCTGAGCTGGGTGCCTCTGTGCATCACTTCCTGCTACAGCTCAGGATGCACAGGCCTGAAGATCCACTTTAGCGTCTGAAGATGTTCTTCAAGTCCATCTGTAGGGGCCTTGATTCTTCAGTGCTCATTCATTCACTTTTACACGCTTTACACACACACACACACACACACACACACACACAAACGTGTTACCACTGGGGACCACTTGGCCACTAGTACCCTACACCTGTAGCTATGGTTTATTGAGGGCGTGTCTCGTGTTTCCATGTATTGGTCAAATCTTGAACATAACCTACATAATCAGAAAAACTTTTGAGAGTTAACACTTTCACTCCTTGTGAACACTGCTTCCAATCCCCCCCAAACACACACACACACATACACACACACACACGGACACACACACACACACACGTTCATCCTGCACAGTCAATGTCAGGCAGTTTAGACGGACACCGAGGTCCCTGACTGTGAACTAGGGGTCAGTGGTGGGCTCGTCCGGGTGACCGAAGGGTTAAGTATTTTTGTTTTGATTTGTTTTATTGTCCCGCGGCCCCCTCCCCCTGGGCATCAGCGGGGATGATGGCGTCAGCGTGGCCTGAGGGGCGTTATAAATACCCCCGTGGATTCCCCCAGCTCGCTCAGAGAGGCTGAATGTCTGCAGGACATGCTCAACCTTTGTCAATCCATGTTTTTTTCCTAAATCACACCTCAGCAGTACTAGTCGACCACCAGAGGCAGCCGCAGTAGAGATTTCACCCATAGGTGTACCGAGACAGACCCGAAGCTCCACACACGTCACACTGAAGGCTCTATGACAACAGCAGCTGCTCCTAGGGGCCAGCGGCACAGACCATTTCAGAGCAGTAAAGCTGACCTGCGCTCAGTCCCATGTTGAGCGGTTTGCAGCGGCTGATGCGGCTTTAGCTTTTTAGAGGCAGCTCTGCTCTTTCTCCCCGTCTCCCCCTCCTTTGCTCGTTTCTTCTGTCTGAGAGTGAGTATTTTTTGTCACTGAAACAGAGGAGGACAAGAAACATTTTTGGAGGCTCTTCTACATTTTCTAGAGGGTTTTGCTTTCCCAGTCTCCCTTTTTTTTTTAACATATACCTCCAGCTTGCATCTATTTTTTCCTGCCTTTCTACCTTTGACTACTATTTGAATTACTGCAACCATGTGGGAGTTCCGGTCCATGTCTTTCTGGCGGGCGGTGTTTGCGGAGTTCTACGGCACAATGTTCTTTGTGTTCTTTGGCCTCGGGGCGGCCCTCCGCTGGACCACCGGGCCTCACAACGTTCTCCACATCGCCTTCTGCTTTGGGCTGGCGGCCGCCACGCTCATCCAGTCCATCGGCCACATCAGCGGAGGACACATCAACCCAGCCGTCACCTTCGCCTACCTGATTGGCTCACAGATGTCCCTGTTCCGTGCCGTCTTCTACATCTGCGCCCAGTGCCTAGGAGCCCTGGCTGGTGCTGCTGTGCTGTATGGAGTCACACCCAACAACATGAGGGGTAACCTGGCTCTCAACACAGTAAGTGGAAACACATGGCCACTTCTTTAGACTGCAGCCAATTCTTGGTCATTTTGACCATTTTGGACTTTTGTAAAACTGTCTTTGTACAAGTCATACTGCTTGGAAAACCCCCAAAGAGGGGTTGCTCAGAGCTTGTTGTGGTAGGGTGTTCTTTGCCACCTGTGTAGTCTTACGTGATCGAACTGTGGATAAATCATTTTATGGTTTAGTGCAGTGTCATGAGGAGGTCGAGATGTTTTGCCGTTTTGTGTTCCTGAGAACGTCTTACAAATGTCTTACAATGGAAGCCCAAAACTGCTGATGGTTTGACATCTCCCTGTGTGTCAGTTTCCTGTTTCTCTCTGACCTCTTCCCTGTTGTATAGCTGCAGCCTGGCATCAGCCTGGGCATGGCCACCACCATGGAGGTGTTCCTCACGCTGCAGCTGGTCGTCTGCATCTTCGCCGTAACAGATGAGAGGAGAAATGGCCGCCTGGGCTCTGCTGCCTTGGCCATCGGCTTCTCTGTCATTATGGGCCATCTCCTGGGGGTAGGTCATCCACCGTGTGTGGTACACAGCACACAGCACCCCCTGTAGGGTCATTCTATCAGTGATGAGCAGTTGTGTACCCATACATTAATGCAATATCATTTACAAAGTAAATTACTGTGGAATGGAAGTAAGATATTTATGTATGAACAAACCTACTAAAGTGTACGCTAGATGTCTCCTGAGAAAGCCGTTTTTTGTTACAGATGTACTACACCGGAGCTGGAATGAACCCTGCCAGATCTTTTGCCCCTGCAGTGATGGTCAGGAACTTTGCGAACCACTGGGTAAGACTTTCAAAACGACAATACAAAAATGTTTAAATGCTTTTATAGTCACTTTCCATGATGAAATACCCACAGAGTACCAAGCCACCAGACACTCTGAGTCATCTCACCTTCTTTTTTTTTTCTTGTTCTTTCATGTTTTCCTCTCCTCCATGACCTGGGCCAGGTGTACTGGGTAGGTCCCATGATTGGCGGAGCGTTGGGTGCTCTGCTGTACGACTTCATGCTGTTCCCCCGCATGCGTGGGCTGGCCGAGAGGCTTGCTGTTCTCAAGGGCAACAGGCCCCCAGAGACCGAGGGCCAGCAGGACACCAGGGGAGAGCCCATCGAGCTGAAGACACAGGCCTTATAAACGCCACACACCTGACCCCGACACCCCTCACACACACACACGCACGCACGCACACACACACACAGACACCTACATCTACATACCTATACCTTCACCCAAGTCACACAGTCACACCGAAAAAAAAACACGACAAGAGACATTAACATCCCCCTGTACTCATGAACACACACGCATACGCTCAAAACACAGGTCGCTCACACTCAATCCCCATACAAACACAAGCAAAGAAAAAAAACATAAAAACAGAACCCTCTTCCCCCCCCCCGCTGCGCCATCATCCCTTCCATCCCGCTTGGGCCCCTCACCTCAGTGCTCCACCCATCCCCCCACACCTTCCCCCTGGGACTGCAGGACAAAGATGGAGGGGGCGAGAGGAGGACTACCCCCTGAAGACAGCACTCGCTCTGGGCCTGCTGCTGATGCAGGGAAAGGGGGTCTGACCTGGCGGAAAGGGCCAGTCGAGACTCCTCAGGACAGGGGCATCTTTCTCAGATGTAGACTACTAGGAGTGAACTACAGTAGAGCAGTGGACTTCTGCATGCTTCCACACCCATTCCTCCCCCTTTTACTCATTCATTCATCCTTTCCTTCCTTACTTCATTCATTCATTCAGTTTGATCACTACCGTTCTTTCCCCCCCCCCCCCCCCACATAAAATCAATGTGTTTGTAAAAACCAATAGATTTTTCGAGGATATATTCAACCATACTTTCATTTTTCTTCAGTTGTGTGTGTGTGTGCGTGCGTGAGTGTGTGTTTTACTCGCAGGTTTTATTTTTTCATTATCACCAAACTTATGTTTGTATTACCTTGTTCCTTTTTTATTTACCTCGCTCATGGAAAACATATTCCCCATCGCTCATTTCAGTTTTTTTTGCTAAAAACAAGTACAGGTTCTTGATTTTTTTTAAACGCGCATTATGTTGAGATTCACACTTTCTATTCCTTTCCCATAACAACAGCCTTGAATATTATGGGAATCTAGTCTAGTCTCTCTTTTTTTGGACATTGTTTCGTTGGTTTCTTAAGGCTTCAGGCCTAGTCTGTGTTTCTTTACAAGGAGCACATATCAATTATTATTCATATGAAAAATAAACACAAAGACAAAAACAACACTGGTCTTTTCTTAACTTAAACTGCTTTTATATTTTTTGTTTAATAGATTTTTCAGATAACCTTCCATATTGTGTTAACCACTGCTAGCTTCCTTAGAGGATATACAGACTGATTTGGAATGACATGTAAGTGTTTTTTTAAACAAACGTTAAACCATAAGACATCCTCATGCTAGTATAAACTTTTATGTTGTAGGTTGGGAGCAAGACAAGACTTAAAGTACAGTACTAGAGTTTTTTTGTTTTTTTGTTTTATTCATTTTGTAGTAATTATTTGAACATATTTGATTTTGATTTTCATATATTGTAATATTGTGGTTTAGAAAACACAAGAAACAGACAAAAAAAAGAGTGTATGATGCTGCAGTGAGTTCTCTTTTTCTCCTCATTTTTTCTCGTTCTCCTCTCCATTGGAAGAGGAAAGGGTATTAGGCTTAGGCTTATCCCCGCAGTCGGCTCCCTCTTTGCCTTAGTGAAGGTCATCCAAACCCTTGCCCTGGTGTTGCCTGGGTCTTTGGGGGAGGCCAGATCTATTGGCAGCTGAGCAATTTGGCTTTTGTTGTTCTTTTATTTCTGGGGGTGTGTGTTGGGGGGGGGAGGATACACTTTTGTTCTTTAACTAGTACATCATTCGCATTTCATCTCCTGAGGACGTGAAACACGAGGAAGCGGCTGTTGAGAGACACATCAGCAGAACTCTCCTCTCCTCCTCCTCCTCTCCTCCTCCTTTTCTTTGCCCCACCGGCCTGCTGACAGTAGCTCCTGCAGCGGGACCTCGGGTGAGTGAATGGATAGATAGATAGATAGATGGATGGATAGATAGATAGATGGATGGATAGATAGATAGATGGATGAGCGAAGGAGAGAATGGCTCAACATCACGGAGGCACTGACCAACAGAATTTTATCCTCCTTTGTTAGCCCTCTGTTAGGACAGACCGAGAGTTTTTCCTCTTTTTGGCTTTCTCTTTTCCCCCTTCCTTGTGGGTTTTTGAACAAATACGCTTGTTTGATTCATTTCTTAAATTATTGTTGACATGTTGAAAATGGATAACTATTTACAAAATGGGGCGGGAGGCTGGGGTAGAGGAGTTTGTATTGTACAGTGTAAAGACATTTCTTTTTTTTTATTTAAAAAAGAACAATTCACATGATTGTTGATCTAGATAAATATAAACAATCATTTCAAGTTATACATTGTCTCTTCTTTTGCCACTCGACTATGGCAATGTGTCACATCAGTGTGCTGCTCTATCAGCAAGCTTGACTCCAAATAACATACATTTTGTCTTTGCCACAAACACTAATTATCTATTTTGTTTTAATGTCTCCTCTTTTTGTCGCTCTACTTCAGACTACATTTGTTTTTTCCTTTCCTCTCTGCTGACCTGAAGGGTTACGTTTACGTTTTTCTGGATTACCAGTGTAATATTTAGCCATTACAGGATTTTACTTGCTTTCCCCTGCTTCATTTTTCATAATCTAAAAAACTGAAAATAATGACTACTGAACAGTTCTTTTACGAGAACTATTACTTTGAGGTTATTCAGTAAAATACCACTGCAATACTTGATATTTTCTTTTCCCTTTAACTTGTTTCTAAGTTTGTCTCTTTGTCTGAGGCTGCTGTCTGTTTCTGCTGACATGAGTAGGCTTGCAGTACCACCTGGATTCATTTCATCCAGCGAGTGCAGATTCCTTTGATACTGACGTGGTTTTAGAATAAAAGGTTTGTATTCGCACAGAGGATATTAATTCGTAATGTGAATGTGAACACTAAAATACTAAAATGGGTCCAGTGCACTCACAGTTGATCAGATGACTAAGCATATAGGGTGATTGGATTTGACCTCCATTGTCTGCTGTGATGATTCAGCACAACCAGGATACAGCCACATGTTGTATTTCAGGCTGCTCGCTTCCTTACAGGGTGAGGTTCATATGAGTCAGAGGAAGTTGTGAAGCAGTGCAACACTAAATCACATGTTTTCACTGCCCAACACGTCTACATCGCTTGCACTGGAACTTAGTGGATAGATTTTCTAAGCAAAAAAGTTGCATGCCTTCAAGAAAAGTCAGCAACGGTAAAGCATTTGAAACGTTTGAAAGATGCACTGAATGTAATATAGACATTCAACATGTTAATGTTATGACAAAGTCACAGTTCATTTTAAATCAGAGAGCACTAGTAATATGTCAAAGGGTACATGTAATATGTAGAGGAAGTATGTAATGTGACTTTGTGTATTCCAGTGACACAATCGTCTCCATTCCCAAAATTCCCCTGTGCCTGCAAGCTCAGCACCACTGTAACTTCTAACACCCACACTGTAGCAACAAGTCGATTGCACGGCATCCTCTACAAATAGCCCTACTGTTATTGCCAAGAGGAAATGCAGGGCTTTACCATGAAGCCATGACCACACAGCCAAATTGGTCAATACCAGAATACTGACAAAATAGACAACGGCTATTCTACACATTTGATGACTGCTATAAGAGCATTACTATTGGAATGCTATTGGCGTATGAACATGCACTTGCAGACACTGAGCTGTCATTATAAACAATTTTATATAAAAGTAAGTTAGTAGAATTTGAACAAGGGTGCATTGCAAAAATGCTGAACATGGAAAAAGTAAGAATGTAATTTAAAATCACCATAGATGAATACATATACTGCGTGATTGTTAGAAGTTGATTGGTAGACATTCAGGGAATTTACATACAACCAAGAAGTAACAGGCCTACCTAGTAAGTGTGTTTTTATATAAGAGACAAAAACGTAACGAACAATTCACAGCGCAATCATACACAGTCAATGCCATGATTATGGGGGGCGTCCGGTGATTGGGGATACCTCAATATTGGCTTGGTGGGTACAGTCATTCACTAAAGATTGAACACTCAGGGTGACTGTTGTGTTTTACGGCCCATCTCACTACATCCTGCCACGGCATACTGCTGCATGAGATGCATTCCATATAGAGCCAATTGGAGCTTTTGTACACCTTAAAAGCTAAAAAATGAGTTAACTCCTATGAGATATAAAGTGAAGCATCACTTAATATCACTTAAAATCAAGTGTTGTTATTGTTATTTTAAGTTTGTAAAGTCACCCTTAACAGCACTTAAAAGCCTCACTTTTACCAGAAAGACCACATACATTCAAAGGCACACAAATGACAACATGGGGATACGTTGGGAAATACATAAGTGTGTTCCTCTTTGTAGGATATGTCGAAAATATTGAAGTTCAGAAGGCCACTTTGACAAATAAGGATACGGGGACACTGAAAATGTCTCCAACCTTAAAAGATTCAAAAAACTTTTAGACAATGTAGATGAAAGTACTTAGACACTAACGGTGCAAACCCATGACACCGTTACGAGCGACGCGACATTCTAAATCCCATGCATTTCAACGGGAGCCAATCCATTGTGACATAGACCACCGTTTTGGGCGACGAGACCTATAAAAGTTGGAAAAAGTTGAGTCCTATGCAAATGAGGAGCGATTTTTCCCGGCAGCGGCCAATCAGATTATTTGGTGCCGTCTCTGACGGTTTAAAAATTGCAGGACTGTGGCATCGTTTGGTCGTTAAATTTGCTAAAAAGAGAGGCTTGGGTGGCCTTGTAAGGGCTTGTTGTTGTTCCTGGTATGTTATATATTTAATCCTGGGCTTATTTTAACAGAATTACAGTTGTAATATAAAGACAAGTGACTAGATAGCCTACTAAGTGGCTAGCCTGCTAATTAGCTCACTAGTCCAGTCTGTTATGCTATTTCCACACGCTACACCACGCCCACTCAAAGCGATGGAAGCGTATCGCGTCGCTGTCATGGGTTTGCACCGTAATGCCACAAAATTTGTGAATGAATACCAGTTCAACACTATGTATGGTTCCCAAAGCTTTTCTCGTAGTTCTCACCAGTGGAGGGGGTGATGAGGTGTCTGTCTCTGTTGTCCCAAACTCAGCTCATCCCATTTCAGCATGTTAAAGCCTTTGGACCCCATCCAGGGAGAGTTGCTGACTGGACTGTGGTATTAGTGTGGCATGTCTTTAATCTGAATTTCTACCCACGGTTTTGAAGAAGAATGGCCAAATCTTGCAGATTTTAGTCCCACTTCACAGACATTTACTGAGTGCATTATCAATTTTTCCTCCAAATTATAAAAAAAAAAGTAAGAGTTTGTGTGTAACACTGTCTGATCATGTCCTGAAGAACTGATAATCCAAACTCTTAAGATTTCCATGGTTTCTTCCTGGCAGCTGAGAACATCTTCAAAGTCCATGTCATCCCACTGATCTTCACATGGATGCATCAAAGTTATAGATTGAGTCTGGGAGCATGTCCTCCAACATGGATTCTGGTGCTCCTGCCTGATTTTGTGGTCTGTAGAAGAAAAAAAATAAAAGATTCAGGTGCTATGACACAGGGAACTAAGGCTGTAAAAGGAAGCAAGGAAGTTCACCTGCATAACCAACCCACTAGCCTTTTAGTTTAGACAGAAAAAAAGACTACATACTGTTATTTTCAGATGCTTAATCATTCAGCAGATACAGACAACAGGACACAAGATGTGACACAGGACACCAGATGTAATGACAAGTTTTTAGGAAGTTACTCAAAGAAAGTATCCTATTACAGAGGACTCATTACATTACATTACTTGAGTTCTGTACTCATTACTGTTTTGGAAAACAGAAACGTATTTACTTTAATACGACTGCAAAATCTACCGGATGTGAAGTACTCTCCCATACTGACATGCAAACATACAGTACCAGTCAAAAGTTTGGACACACCTTCTCATTTTTTGAGAAGTTTTTTCTTCACTTTTATTATTTTCTACATGGTAGATAACACTTTTTTTTGTTTAGTACATCATTCCATATGTGTTCTTTTGTTGAGTTTAAATGTCTTCAGTATTAATCTACAATGTAGAAAATAATAAAAGTAAAGAAAAAACTTCTACTGTATTTGTTCTACTCATTGTTTATAAGGTTTAATGCACAGTCAGTGTGACACATATTGGCACAAACACTTAGAAGAGAACCAAGTAATCAGAGATGGATAGAAAGGAGGGTTAAAGGGGTACAAAAGCAAAAATGAGCAATTGGACCGGAGGCTGTTGAATATGACGTCACATAAACATGGTAGACAGATAGGCACAAATGTTTATTTACCTAGATGGAAATTAATATCAAAGTAACTATATTCTACAGAGTCAGTAAACGGCAATGCGATTACAAATGTAATGTAAAGCCTTACACCACTTAGTTATCGTTAATGTGCTGAGATTACTACGATCACATGCATTATTCACAAAAACCTGGTGTGTGTTGACTCACATGTTTCCCAAGTTGAAGTTTTCAAAATGGTGGGGGAATATTGGCGCTCCGTGAGCACCAGGATGAGAAGGACTGAAATTGGGTGAAAACTGAGGCCTGAGAGAGAGTTGGTGTACACAACAAAAAAATGCTATGAGCATACACACAATAGACAAACAGCAGCTGTTCCTCACAGGAAAACTGCACAACGCCAGGGTTTCCAGCTCAGGCCAGGGATACAGGAAGCAATACATTGAGCGAAAGAGAGGGAGAGAGAGAGAGACAGCATGTACTCACATGGCCACAGGGAACTGAGTGCCTTGAGAAAAGGCAGCCATTTGTATGTCATCACCCCCAAGAGCCATACTAGGAGGGCTGGAAGGGTCCCTTCAAAACAAAAATACAAACGGCAATCAAATTGTATGGTCTTTCAGGCATATAAGTGAACTGTAAAACTTAACTGAAACTGTACTTACAGTCCACGAACGACCGTCGTGGTTATAGTTGTAGGAAGGTATCCCTCTGTGGTTGGCTGGACAGGCCCTAACTCTGCTGCGTAGGAAGTTAAAAAAAAACATGGATGGTGGGAACTGCGTGTCTATATCCGCTTTGGGACATTGCTCCCGGAAGAAAAGACTGTAAGCTGTCAGTCTTATTCGTTTACCTGTATAGTATTGGCCAAACACATCGTTCTTGGGCAGGTCTGGATACACATGTGTGATGAAATCCAGGTCTCGGATGCGATCACCCAGGCAGCGGATCTCCAGGTCCCGTTTAGTGAAAGGCTGAATGTTCTGGATTCTTCGGATTCCATCTGAACGAAAAACGTTAAACGAAACATTTCCATTATGCAATCAGGAGCCCATTTCATACTGTGGTGTGAAAGAGCTGTCTAAAGCTTTAAAACTTGAAGGACCATCCCAGATCAATAATCTACCTAATAAAAGCAGCGGCCATGATTCTACAAATAGATATACAGTAAGTATATATATTCTCCTTGAGCGATTTACCCGTCTACCTACCCAATACTTCTCTGCATTGGCATATTTCAATCAGATACAGTCCGAATGGGCACAACTACACAACAACGCAACTAGGGCACAACTGGGCTCTGTAAAGCGCCTTGAGTCAATTTGATTGTTTTGGCCCTATATAAATAAAATTGAATTGCATTGAACTACACAAAAGATTGATACTGTTGTATACTAATTTCCTTTCAATACTCAAGGCCGTCGTTCTGTCAACCCATTGGGTTCTCTAACCAAACTCCTTTGCTTTTCCCTGGGTCACGGTGATGTAAACACAGCCAGCATCTGTTTGCGTAGTAGTTTCCTTCCTTCCTGCAGGGCTATTGGCTTACTTTCAGCTAGGGCCACGTAGGCAATGGTGATGCCTCCGATCTCTGAGTCACTGAAGCGCAGGAGGAACGTGCCATTCTGCTTGTTCTGCAGGATGACGTGCAGGTGCTGCTTCCCTATGAAGCCAAAGATCAGACTGGAGACAGAGACAGACAGGCAGATCAATACATATATTAGGAAAAAAATGATTTATTTGGATTGATTTGAATCTGTATTGATGTATGTATATATGTGTGTGTGTGTGTGTGTGTGTGTGTGTGTGTGTGTGTGTGTGTGTGTGTGTGTGTGTGTGTGTATATATATATATAAGCAGGAAGTTTACACACACATCAATACAGATTCAAATCAATCCAAATAAATCATTTTTTTCCTAAGAAGTTTGTTTTGTGGCTGCTAAGCCTGTGGCTGTGTGACTGTAACCCAAAACCTACAGAGAGGACTGTGGGCGTGTAAGTGCGGCCTACCCATCACTCCAGTACCGCACCAGGTGCTTCTTCGTGAGTTCCATTACGCCGTCAAACCACTGCCAGAACGTGAATGGCCGACCGTGCATAACTTCCTGAGACACAGACATTTCAGTTCCGACAAACACTGTCCTTAGAAATCAGAGGCAACAGAAGACCCTGTCTCTAATTACAACAGGTGAGCTTGTGTTTGCAGATGTGCTGCACGGAAATCAGCGGAAAGCATTTCATTGACATTTACATTCAGTCATAGATTTGTAGTAGAATGTATTAATTGCACTGAAGAGTAAATCAGTAATGAGATTACCTTGTTAAATTGGGACCAGGTCACATGCTTTGTGTTGAAGTCCTCAGTGATGTCAGGTTTGTTGAAGACCTTCTGGGCGAGGAAGTGCAGGTTGTTCTCGTCTAGGCAGCGCTGCGTCCCCACCTCAGACATGAACTTCCTGCTTAGGGTCATACTCATCTGTAACCACAGCACCCGCTCTGGCACCACAAACGGGATCCTGTTCTGTTTGTGAAAAGAGCACATATATGGTGCCAGTCAAGCACTTGCCAGTGTTACATTTACATTTTTACATTTAGTCATTTAGCAGACGCTTTTATCCAAAGCGACTTACAAGGATGTATACACATTTCAAACAAGCAACCTTCTGATTACTAAACGACTTCTCTACCTCATGTACCACTGTCGCCCCAGTGTCCTCTCTACCTTCTACTCAACAAACCTGCACACACCTGAGCACTTGTGTGCATCTAGACTGCAATTCCAATGGTCATAACTACCACAACTCAGTGAAACCGACTGAAATTGCATTTGAATTAGTAATGTTTATTTAGAGGACAAGTGTAAATACACCTAGTGAATGTGTGTATACCCATGATGTGCCTTTGTGCTATGGTGCTTCCACTTCCCACTATCATTCTAGACTATAAATGTCCAGTGGTGGAGTTTCTGTCTCAGTAACACTTCTGCCAAATCCAATTCTCACACTTGCTTAAAGCCCACGAGAGAAAATCAGAAGACCAGACTTCCAAACAATTATCTCAAATCAAGTTAGGATTCAACTAGGATTCATTCCCAACAAATCAACTAGGATTCATTCCCAACAAATCAATTAGGATTCATTCCCAACAAATCAACTAGGATTCATTCCCAAGAAGGAGAGAAAAGCAGGAGAGACTACAGGATACCGTACTAAGAAGAGGACACTTAGCTGTAGAAAATATGTACTGCATTTTATTTTCTCTTATTCCAATCATAATAATACAACCTGTTTGACAGACTGTAAAGTCAGTCAATATGCCCAACCAGGTATCATATAATTAGCACAGAACACATTTTCTGCGCATAAACTGCAAGTAATAATTAACCTGTCAGTTGACGGATGATCACCGTTGTTACATTCTTTGCTGAAAGCCCTCTGACACTCATTACCTTGTCATGTTACTGAGCCATAAAATGAGCATTCAAGGCTATAGGGACAATGGCCACCTTGTATCAGTGGGTAAATAAACAGTACAGCAAAATTATCAAGGAAGTCATACTGTGTCACAGAATGTACAAAAGATCTGCATATATTTCCCTGTGTGTGTGTGTGCGCACACAGTTGTGTGTGTGTGTGTGCAGACGCATGTGCTTGTGGAATCTGAAATCGAACGTACCGGCTCTGAGAAGGCACAGTCCCAGACGACGGTTGCCATGGCGTTATTATCCTGGCTGCCATGCACAATAATGACCACTGGCAGGGAGATTGTCTGTAAGGTTCCAGGAAGAAATAAATCCATTAGCTTCACATAGCAGGCAAGAACACCAGAGCATTCCTCACATCAGCCACGAGCATCCCAGGAGGAGGAGCCCAAGATTCTTTTGTCTTTGCAGATCAGACAGATTATTTTCATGGTTATTATAACAAATCGTTATTATTATTCCACACAAAATTGCACATGATTAATCTTTGGTATTGTTATTAGTGGTAGTAGCGCACACAGGCCCGTGAGTGAGACATAGTGGCGAAGGAGGCTGTGGGGGCCCCATACACGTACCTGAACGCTGCAAGCAGCGTCACATCCAGCGATGGCGATGTCAGCGGTAAACAGAATGGCAAACTTCTCCTCAGTCACCGACTCTGAGCCCTTCCTGTCTGCTCTTTTGATCTTCTTGATGGACTGAAAGAGTGAAGGGACAACAGAGAGGATCCCTGACTTCTTAGCCAAAATATTATCAGCAGAGAACAAAAAAAGCACATTTCAACGAGAAAAAAGGTTAGAAACTGCAGGGCTCCTCACTAAAACATGTTAATGAGTGTCAATTTTCACTCCAAACAACTTTAATGTGTATAAAGTTTTTTTTTTTACATATTTAATATTTGAAACCATGTGTTAGAATTGCTATATACTATGGCTTTATACTATACTGATGCAGTATCTAAATAAATGCTACAATAATCTGACATTGAAGCTGCTGGCATACTTCTCAGCACCCTTCGGTGGCTTTACATTCTAACAGCCTCAGAAATAGATTAACTGAAAAAAAAAAAAAAAAAAACAGTTCTCTTAACGGCAGTTGCAATTTCAACATGAAGGGTTTCCTGGTTGTTCTTCCTGATGGTAGTAATCAAGCATGTTCCAGTGAAATCCACGTGTAAGGAGCGCACAGCAGAGCTCTGACTCATGGTCCGGGAGCAGAGGCATAATTTTTTTTTTCATGTTTGTAACTGCCCCCCCCCCCCCCCCCCCCCCCCCCCGTCTGCGCACATATTCTGCCTATAACACTTGAAACTGTGAAATTGTCAGAGTGGATCTGACTCATGGGCCACAGCCGCTGCCCTCTCCTCCTCCTCCTCCTCCTCCTCAATCTCCTCCTCCTCCTCACACACTGCTGCCACACCCACCATATTTCGAAAGTTGGCACACATGCTCTTGCTGGAAGGGTTGTGCTCTAAGATCGCCGTGCTGTTGATGAGCTCCCCGACATTTTCACTGGATGACAAGAAGGGGAAAAAGCACAGAGACTCAGCATTAGTGTGTGTGTGTGTGTGTGTGTGTGTGTGTGTGTGTGTGTGTGTGTGTGTGTGTGTGTGAGTGTGTGTGTGAGTCACATGGGTATCTTTATCTGCCACCGCGTGTTTCACACAGAGACGTGCCACACCACACTCCACATGCACATGCAGATGCTTTCTTAAGACCTCAGGCATTTTTCTAGAATGTTCTAGCAATAAGAATAACCACATTTAAAACCACATTCATGAAAAATACCACCTGGTTTCAGAGGATTCAGACATATTGCAGTATTACTGCCAGGGTTGGGAAGGCTACTAGTTACCCTGCTAAATGGAATAAGTCGTGTAACTATTTTAATTACCTCATAACTTATTATATTTGTTCACTTTCGATTACTTTTTGATTGGCCGACGAAAGGCGGCGCAAATTCAAACAAGAGAACCAATCAAAAACAAAGCTCAAAATAAATGGAGCCTGTCTAGATGGCAAAAAGATGGAAGCAACAGAATGAAAGTTATATTCTATATTACAGAAAATAATGTATTCGGATGTAACCACCAACATAATAATCCACCACATTGTCCATTTATTGTAATCACTAACACTTTGATTAGTAACTGTAGTTTAATTATGTATTCATTATGTATGTATTAATTATGTTAACAACTAGTTACTCCTCTACCCTGATTCCTACACAGAGTATATTCAAAGAAGGCAGTTGGTAATGTGGCAACCCAACAAGATGGGTGATGTGCTCTTCAGTATGGTACTGTAGCAGAATGCACGTCAATGGTAAAGACACTTTGCTCTCCGTCAGTCTGCTCTACAGATTATTTTGTGAGATTTTATGAATAGAGAACTTCACTTGCAGCATCTTACATCAGAAAATAATTTGACATTCTTGTTTAAATGGAATGATGTCTTCCTGTCTTGAATGAAATTCAACAAACAAAATGTGTTGCTGTATTGTGTTTTGGCTTATGCACTTATCCCTTGTTGCAGGGTCAGATCTGCAGTGAGCAGAACACACTAGTGGCAGTGTTCAGTTTAACAGGTTTCACACAGGAAACTCTGGCTTGGTTTCATGCAAAAAAATCCCACTCACAGCTACAACTATCTGAGACTTTTTGTTCTTTGGTCTACCGACGACAGAGACAAGAGAGATATATCGTGTGAAACCAGGTGTTCTCACCTCGCCATGCCACCCTCCTGGCCCACGCTCCTCGCCTGGACCTCCGTGATGATTTGAGCCTTGAGTACGATGGGCTTCCCTGCGGCCACCTTCTCTCCCAGCAAGTAGCGCACGGTGGTGGAGAACTTGGACTGCGTCTTTATGACCTGCGGAGGCTGCTTGTCCACCACCATGGAGCTGGAGCATGAAGAAAAAAAACACAATCTTAGTGAAACTCCCCGATCCAAACACAGCAGCAGAGCCTCGTTCGCCCTTCTAAAAACAGCTGAATGCAATGGCTATGCCATGGCTTGTATTGCCTCAAAAACAGACACACATTTGCCAATCCTGCTTTTTAACCTAAAGTTCATGAAACATTTTTTACGGTAAATGGAAAAAGGGGAGACACAAGGAAAAGGGAGTGGTTCATTCCTAGAGATCTCATGGTTTCATGGTATGGTTTAAATATCAGGAATCTGAACAGGCATGGCTGCTGTCATATCTGAGACAGAGACTGAGGGGGGGGGCTCACCTCTGGATGAGGGCCTTGAGCTGCTTCCCAAGCTCATTCTGCATCTCTGTGAAGGGGTCCGAGCTGCGATTGTCCTGTGCTACCAAAATGACTTCCTGTCTGAGCTGCACATTCACACCTAGCAACTGTTCACACCTATGACAGAACGAGAGGCATGACACAGAGGGGTTCCTCAATTATAATATACCAAATCAGCAGAAAAGGTCAGGTTAGACGTTGTGGAGATGTGGAGAACATTTGCTATTCATCTGTAAAACCATGGTAACATTCCTGACTGGTGTCATCTTCATATATGTCTGAATATGCTCTACATTTGAAAAGAAAACCCCTTTCATCTACTAGGAAATGAATTAATGCCACACATCTTAGTCGTTTAAGAAACTATGTTAAAAGCATGGGCGGCTGTCTACTTCAGTCAAATGTTGGTGTATGGACCCTTTGAGGTGCTAGCTGATGCCTGATGTTGATTTTGAAACAAGTTGGCCTTAACACCTCAAGCACGCCACCTCAACCCAAAGGGAGAAGAGAAGAAGAGAGGAGAAGAGTTGACTGAAAAACCCCAAGAAGGAGCTTTGTCTCTCACCTATTCTGCAGGGGCCCCAGATTCTCATCAAAAACACCGCCAATCGTACCCTGGTGTTGCTCCCACCTCCACTCCTTGATTCTCTGAATGAACCAGTCTTGGCACTCTTTGAGAATGCCAATGGTCTCGTGCAACAGGTGCACACGTTTCTGTAAACAGAAGATTACCATGACTACATGATTACAAGTTCAGGCAAATTAGAATCTCCCAAACTCCAACACCATCCCGTGTCAAGTCAAGTCAACAAAAACAACAGGACTTGTACCATAGTGCTTTCCTGTCGAGGTAAACAAATTGATTAAAAAAAAAACATTTATAACAACGATGCATGGAAATAAAAAGGAAATTAATAATTAAAACAAACTAAAGGAATACAAGTAGAAGGAATAAAAACAAACATTTGAATACTAAAATACTTAGAAACTGATATATTGTGTATGAACACCCGGGCTTATTTGAGCACACACACAGAATGAGCACCTGGGAAGTGGGAAGCAGAAAACCCACATAGACCTCACAGTCAATGAAAGGACAAAGGTTAAAAGTAAACCAGTAAATCAATAAATACAGTATTAGCATTGGTAGGTAGTATGGTGGGGGTTACCTTGCCATACTCCCGATAGTGGTACTCCAGCTGCTGGATGCGTTTTTGCTTTTCTTGTTGCGGATCCAGCTCACTGGTCTGCATAGGGCCTTAAAATAGAAAGGAATGTTAGGAAAATTCCAGTGACTCATCAAAACTCTGCGTCATAATCACATGTAATAAATCCACCTACACTTTCTTGGGAATACTACGACACGCATTGAGACTATGGACTGTTAGTCAACACCACAATCTTGTTAACCAAACATTACGTTTAAGTTTGGACTTCCTGCACTCACATATACAGAAAATAATGGTTCTCCTCCATTTTGGGTATGTCAGGGTGTACTGAAGGGAGAAGGCAGTCACCCCATCCAGCCTCGACAAAAGCTATGAGCTTAAATTGTGTTTAGTAATATTTGTCATGTACATTTTCTCCTTGAGACAATTCACTCAGTTAAGCTTGAATGCAAGATATTCAAGGAAATGACTATTTAAGGGAAAGCAGCAATGGAATGGATGACATTTTTCATACCTCATTCATCTATCAATCGAGAAATTAGACTATACAATAGATCTACTGTATAGCATGGTTCTAGTTCAGATTCAACAGACCGAAACTACAACAGACTTGAACGATGTTCAACAGACTTGTTGAGGGTCCACAATATACATTTTAATTTGAATTTAAAGAGTGAAAAAGTCATGAATTGGTCATTATGTCCGAGGGACCACGCACTTGGCATGGACTCCACATCCTGTTTCTCCCAGGTCATCTCCTCGTTCAGCTGGTGCATGCTTTGGCGGTATTTGCGTATCTCCAGCACTTTGAACACCAGGTTGTCCATGTCTTGGTTGCACTTGGGCCTGGCTAGATTCTGGGTGCCATTTATGGGACTGGGGCTCGGCGAAACCCCAGGCTGGTGGAGAGCCTGCCCCGGTGAACTGTGGTATTGTCCAACTAGCCCCTAGAAGGAAAAAGACCAACACAAGTAGTTCAAACAGCTGTGACCACAATGTTACCGAGACATCCCAACACTGTGCTGGGAGCACACGTCCCCCTTGTCAGAGGAGTAATCAGGAAAGGCTGAACTGTGTGCTTGCTTACTGTGCCTACTGTGCCTCCTGTCAGGCCAAGGTACTGCCTCTCCTTCCTCAGCACGTCTCGCACCGTCCTGACTAGCGCCATTGGCTGGACCGTGTTCTACAGACAGTGACCAAGCAGAGAAAAGGTTCATTTAGCAGCACATGTTTTGTTCCTTTCAGGTTCTGCTGGGCTAGGAAAGTCTCCTATTAGTATTATGCATTACGTACTACTCTCCTATTAGTATTATGCATTACGTCCTTTACATGGGGCACAGTAAGTATGCATTACGTACTACTCTCCTATTAGTATTATGCATTACGTCCTTTACATGGGGCACAGTAAGTATGCATTACGTCCTTTACATGGGGCACAGTAAGTATGCATTACGTCCTTTACATGGGGCACAGTAAGTATGCATTACGTACTACTGGCGTGCCTCATTTACATGGAGCACAGTCTATAGCAAGAGACATGAACGACAGACAGGCACAGTACTGTATATAGCAAGAGACATGAACGACAGACAGGCACAGTACTGTATATAGTGAGAGACATGAACGACAGACAGGCACAGTACTGTATATAGTAAGAGACATGAACGACAGACAGGCACAGTACTGTATATAGTAAGAGACATGAATGACAGACAGGCACAGTACTGTATATAGTAAGAGACATGAATGACAGACAGGCACAGTACTGTATATAGTAAGAGACATGAACGACAGACAGGCACAGTACTGTATATAGTGAGAGACATGAATGACAGACAGGCACAGTACTGTATATAGTAAGAGACATGAATGACAGACAGGCACAGTACTGTATATAGTAAGAGACATGAACGACAGACAGGCACAGTACTGTATATAGTAAGAGACATGAATGACAGACAGGCACAGTACTGTATATAGTAAGAGACATGAATGACAGACAGGCACAGTACTGTATATAGTAAGAGACATGAACGACAGACAGGCACAGTACTGTATATAGTGAGAGACATGAACGACAGGCACAGTACTGTATATAGTAAGAGACATGAACGACAGGCACAGTACTGTATATAGTAAGAGACATGAATGACAGACAGGCACAGTACTGTATATAGTAAGAGACATGAACGACAGACAGGCACAGTACTGTATATAGTAAGAGACATGAACGACAGACAGGCACAGTACTGTATATAGTGAGAGACATGAACGACAGGCACAGTACTGTATATAGTAAGAGACATGAACGACAGACAGGCACAGTACTGTATATAGTGAGAGACATGAACGACAGACAGGCACAGTACTGTATATAGTAAGAGACATGAACGACAGACAGGCACAGTACTGTATATAGTAAGAGACATGAACGACAGACAGGCACAGTACTGTATATAGTGAGAGACATGAACGACAGACAGGCACAGTACTGTATATAGTGAGAGACATGAACGACAGGCACAGTACTGTATATAGTAAGAGACATGAACGACAGGCACAGTACTGTATATAGTGAGAGACATGAACGACAGGCACAGTACTGTATATAGTGAGAGACATGAACGACAGGCACAGTACTGTATATAGTGAGAGACATGAACGACAGGCACAGTACTGTATATAGTAAGAGACATGAACGACAGACAGGCACAGTACTGTATATAGTAAGAGACATGAACGACAGGCACAGTACTGTATATAGTGAGAGACAGTATATAGACATGAACGACAGGCACAGTGTATAGTAAGAGACAGTATATAGACATGAACGACAGGCACAGTACAGTGTATAGTAAGAGACAGTATATAGACATGAACGACAGGCACAGTACTGTATATAGTAAGAGACAGTATATAGACATGAACGACAGGCACAGTACCATCTTCTTGCTGAATTCCTGCAGTCTCATTTTCTCAAGCACATTCGGATTCTTATGGGCCTGCTCCATGAGTTGACCCACAATCTGGTCCCGAAGCCTATTTGCCTGGGGATCTTGATCTACATTGTCTACATCGAACGTCTCCCTGAGGACACACGCACACGCACACACACACACACACACACACACGCACACGCACGCACACGCACACACACGCACGCACACACACACACACACACACACACACACACACACAGACACAGATGGAGGTTGAATAAAGGATATTGGGCCTTAAGTTGAACATACAATATACAGGATCGGGTGAACATTTGTGCATAATGCATAATACACCTCAAACAGTTCTCTGCAAATTTCTCCAAAAAGTCCTTCAGGTCGTTTATAATCATACAAATCAATCAAGTATAAGCCATACCATGGTTGATCCTCAATCCAATTGGCCAGGTAGTGCCTGACGTCCATGGGGAATGAACCGGGATAAAGGTCATTCAGAGTTTGGCTTTGTAGCTGCTGCACCAGTAACTTCATTTGGTCCCACTGAGCCATGGCCGCAACGCTGAGATCAACAGTGAAGAAACCAAATAAATAAATAAACAAACAAATAAATAAATAAACCTTTCCAAAGAATGATGAAATTGTGCTTGTGTACCACCTGCTTATGGTGGCGACTGATAAGCAGTAAGCCATGTCATCTATGGGTGTATGACAGTGAATATTCAAAGAGTAAGGGAATTTACCATGTTGTCCTATGTACGACTGAAACAACAACAACAACAACAACAACAACAAAAAAACAGGAAACTAAAACTTCAAGGAAAATTCATGAAAATAGTCATTAGTCCACTATATACTTAGCCAGGGACACCAGTCTCTTGACATTTACATTTACGGGATGGTGGATGTCACAACATTGTCCCTGTCAAAATGGTGAGCCAGACCTTTCCTGTCTGCAAACCTTCACACCTTTCATATCTAGGTAGACTCCATACCGTTCCCCTCCCTTACACATTGAACCAGACCCCCAGACACACCCATTATGTTAAGTTGTGTATTCTTCCTTCCTATAACTGAAATGTAACTTGTATGCAATACTGACAAGAGAACCTCATACAGTACATGATGCAGAAGACTTAGGTTTTGCTGAGGGTGTGCCGTGTGGAGACACCGACCGCTACATGTGGTGAGGAGCAAGGAGTGATGAAGCAAGGAGTGATATTGGGACATTGAGGAAACATTGCCGCCTTTGAAAACAAGGCCAACACAGAGAGACACTATGACAAATATCTCCTAATCATCCCTCCTTCTCTCTCTCCATCGTAGTGTGTGCTCCAGGTCTGTTAGAATATGCAGAATAAACCGACACCCTGCCCATCAGACCGGCATTCCATTCATTCCTTTGCTAAATCATGCAACTGCAACTAACTTCAGAGCTAAAATAGTGTTCTGTTATATCATTTGTAGGCCTGCCTCTGGGCCATCGGTACGCTCAGATATCTAGCCACATTTTCAGCTGAACTGAACAAAAAAAACTAATTTCTGGAATTTTGTTATTCAGCGACTGTCACTGGAAAGATTCTTCGAACAGTTTGTTGTTGGGATAAGAAAACAATGCAGTTTGTCGCAGTAATATGTCACTGTACTGTCTATAAGCTCACCTCTCACCTACATTTCATGCTTTCAAAAAATATTGCATAATTGACTGTACCTTTCTGTCAAGGCATGTCTAACCATAAACAAAACCTAAATACTGGTTATTCCTGTTTGGGTGGAGTGTGTACATCTTTGTGTGTAGAGGGGGGGAGTGTGTACATCTTTGTGTGTAGAGGGGTGGGTTCAAGTCCAATGTTCTGACATGCTCTTTTGTCCTATTCCACACCAAACAGAATGACAAAATTTCTCGGTCTAAGTGAGTTGATGAGCCAGGGCAGTGAGGTGTTTTTTTTAATCTCTTATTCTGGGCCAATTAAACAGTTACCTCAGTGGCAGTCTGAAAGGTCAACCACTGGCTGTGCCAGGATTTCACAGCTCTAACCACAATATACACCCATATGTGATGAGACTTTTACTATTTTCAGTTTTGATGCTGCTTACTGTTTTCTGTTCTCACGGAATTCAGTGAGACTGCCAATGTTTACTAGTGTGAAAAAGAGGAAATGTTGGTTGTGACTCACAGTGACAGCCTTGCTGTACTGTGTTGTACTGAACATGGTTTCAGGTGCCAGAGTCCATGCCATGGGAACAGGTTCTATGTTTCACTTTTCACTTTTCAATAAAAAAAAAAAATCAAATTCCCCTCAAGTCATAATGTCTCTGTATCTACTTGCATGTCTGCAGATTACACACTGAACTACACAAAGGTACATCATCATTAGCAGTAAATGCAGGGATGTGCAGGACAAACCATGCAGACCTATTTGGTTTGTAAAAAATGTGCACATTCCATGAATTGCTGAGAAACTTACCTTTCAGTAATGACTTAGGTGGTCTCTTAGTGAACAGGTTCGTTCTTCTTCAGACTTAAGGACATACAGGATGCAGGTAGTTTCATGTTTCCGCGCTCACTGCTCACAATAATAACGGGCTCCTACTGTAAAATAATACAGAGAGTAAGCCAAAATAATCAATGACTGTTTCTGATAACTTTATTCAACAACATATTTTTGACAGGTATAATCCCTTAGGTAAACAGGTCAAGTATTATCGGGTGATAGGTGATGATTTGTATACATTTGTGGTCACATTACAAGAGTCATCTTTTTGATGTGTGGGTGTATTTCTTGTGTGATATTTTCTTTTGATTCTTGTGAATCGGAGTGAGGAAGAGGAGGTTGTTTAGAGGTCTTTGGATAAGATGCTACTGACAGTGGACTTTTGATCTAATTTAATCTTGGATCCAATATGTGGGTCAGAATAGAACTGAACTAGGTCATTTGAATCAAAAGTGATTGGGCCTCATTCTCGAACATTTTCTGAAGTTTCTTCTGAAATGTTTCTTACGGACTTCGGAAAACCAACGTAAGAAAAAGATCTCCGCCAGATTCATGAACGCCTGAAAATGTCTTCTTATGCAGCCGAAGTGTTCTCAGCTGTGGTCCCGGGGATGAGGATTCTTAAATTGAATGCGCGTTCTCGTGCACCTAAATTTGCATATACACGCCCTGCCAGCTCCTTATAAGGGCACGCAACCGTAGTGACGTGTGCAGTCGGAATCGACCGAATCCACGTGAAAGCAAGTCGAAAGCGAGTCATGTCAAAGCGGAAAGCGAGCGCCGGTCTAGTGAACGCAGATCTAACTTCACCGGTGCAGAGGTGGAAGTACTGTTGCAGGATGAAGATGTGTCAATTCTATTCCACTATGGCTATATCAACGCGATTGAGTTTAGTGCTTATTTATTTATTCACTTACATTTGCAGTGTTCGTGTAGTCCTTTTATTTATTTTAGGACATCACGATGCCTCGTAGAATCATGACTATAAATGTGAAACGTAATTGGTAATGATAAAAGTATTGTCGTATTTATTATTATTATAATTTCGCGTTCTGAAATTCTTCTGAAGTTCAGAACAAATCCCAGATGAGAAAACTTTCATGAATGCCACATTTTTTTCTAAATCCACCAGAAGTGGAGTTCAGAAGAAATTCTTTCTTAAATTCTTCTTAACTGCGTTTGTGAATGAGGCCCATTGTTTTTGCTTCCAAAGAAAAGCTAAAGTTGTCCCAGCCCTATCGATGGACCAATGCATGATGTACACCATCGGTTCCCAAACTGGGGTACGCGTACCCCCAGGGGTACGCGAAGTGGTTCAGGGGGTACGCGGGGAGAAAATTTCCGCGATAACAGAAAACGGACGGAATTCGCAGAATGTACCGTTTGAAACAGAATTGCAACTTTCAGACCGAAACATCCTTTTGTGCATCAAAATCGCCCAAATTCCCCTGTATTTTGTCCTGCAAGGCTGTATTTCTTTCTTATAAACACAACAACGATCGCAACGATGAACAAGCATTAATTAGAAAACAAAACCACTGAGAAAATGTCACGTCTGTGCTGAACTCCGCTCCGGCCACGCCCCCCTATTCAACCCTCCGTAGCCTGTCAAATGAATTCGCTCATCTTCCCAATCGCCTGCAAATAATGTTTTTTTAGTCTTCTGTTCTGTTGATGGCTGGCAAACAATAACCTTAGAAGGTTTGGGTCATTTGTGGCACATATTATTCACTCATTTTAAGCCATCAATCTACCTCTGGGTGAACAAAATGATCCGTTTTTTTCAACGGGGGGGGGGGACGCAACATGGAGATTAAATGTCTGAAGGGGTACGGGACTGTAAAAAGTTTGGGAACCACTGATGTACACTAATGAAACCAATGAAAAGTGAAACGAAATTTGGAGCGCTGCTCCGGTTGGTACCAAGAGGGACAACATATAACACAACAACAGTACAAATAGCTAAAGGAGAACAAGTGACACATTTTCACAAAATGATATAACAGAGAAATGGGTTCACTGTGTGTTTGTGTGTGTACATGCAGCACCATGAGTGTGTCTCTTTATAAAGAGAGAGAGAGAGAACATGTATGTGGACAGAGAGAGAGAGAGAGAGAGAGAGAGAGAGAGAGAGAGTGTGTGGAGAGCTGGCAGAATGCATTATAGCCTGTAAACTATTGCTGCTTTTAGAAACAAAATTGTGTTCTGAACTGAGAAATAAGTATTAAGTATTCCTTTTAGGTATTTTCATGTCATTAGCTAAACATTACATGAGCCTTTGACACTGCAAGCCAACTCGCGCAATCTCAAGTGCATTGAAGGAGGTGAGTGAAATTGAGCTTTTGCGGTATAAATATGGCAGATGTCAAAAGTTCAAGATGGGCAGAGAAAACTAGACTGTCCAGATGTATTAAGGGCACACACAGACACACAGACAATCACAGAATTCTATTTTTAGACGTTCCAAAGATAAACAGGACTTTCGTCTTTTCAAGCACATAGAAAAAACAGGGATAGCTTATCAGTCATCTTTATTATTATGACTGCTTCTCGCACACAGGCCAATCCACATGAAACTCGGCATGATTGTAATTCCACATGGCTGATACTAAATATGAAGTTTATGTCCCTAGGTGGGTGTGTCCTTTCGTGCTAGCGCCCTCTATATTTTTTACAGCAAGTTGGCTTCTAGGAGGCACATGACCTAGCCTAGCTCATTAGGAGTCATTTGTGGACTAACCCTCCACACCCACACCCTCCCTTCCCTAGCCAATATCTTGTAATGTAAAGGGTCAAAGTTCACGAAATGTACTCCCACATTCTTTGGATGCATGCCCAATTTTGTTACATTTTGTCCATACAGGGGTGTTGCAATTGACACATTTCAGTATCTCAGGAGCCATAAAATGCATGGTATATGGCAGTGTGGGGCGCAGAGACGTGACAGGTGGGGCGCGAATGGACGCGATGAACGGGAGATTTTCCTTCCTTTATAGACAATAACGACCATACACCCCCATCAAAGAAATATTGTATAAATTAGCCCATTAAGTATTGTATTGTATTAATTAGCCTGTTGTTAACCTTTCATGCTAGGCGTAGTCGGAGATTACAGGGGAGACTTTTGTTTACTGCCGAAGTGTTCTATATTCTAAACTCCAGGGTTATCAGAATCAGAATCAGAATCAGGTTTTATTGGCCAAGTAAGTTTGCACAAACAAGGAATTTGACTTGGTAAAGTGACTCTCAGTGTGCTTACACAAAATATACAACACAATACAATACAATACAAACAAACAAACAGTGCAACAGTGCAATGGACTAAGGAGTTTAAAAAAGTATGTACAAGGCGGAATGGCTATATACAGTAGCTGTGAAATGTTGCGCAACACTAGTGCAAAGAAGAAGTGGAGTGCGAGAAGTGCAGGGATAAATATATAAATATAAATATATATGCTACAGTGGGTTAGTTGTTCAGTATTGAGACGGCGAGGGGGAAGAAACTGTTTTTGTGTCTGGAGGTTTTGGCGAACAGTGATCTGTAGCGTCTACCAGAGGGGAGGAGTTTGAATAATTGATCTCCCTTTCCCTTCAGTCTGCGGTTGATGAGCAAATGAATGGCAACTTGATTTGGCCCGAGGATTTATTCACCACACTGGTTGCACAGAGTTCAACATTACAGCAACATACCTTTGCTCCGGTCGCTACATCTGATCTAACGGTGTGCAAAAAAACGTTCCCGGAGCATGAAAGTGTAGTGGGCGATAGGCTAATATTGACGTTATAGATACGTTTGTGACACGAAATACCAAGGTTGGCGATTCAATCAATACCAGTGGCGAAAAAGACAGCTGATCCACCAAAAAATCAACTTAAAAGAAATTTGACAATTGTACATTACATTACATTACATTTAGCAGACGCTTTTATCTAAAGCGACGTACAAGGAAGATTTTAAGCTTGGCCTACCATTGATAACACAATGGCATAGTAGGCACTTTTTCTTTATTTTTGGAACTCAGCCCATTTGAGGCAAGGATTGACACCATTGCACTTTTACTTCTCTATTTCTGAACGGATGTTATTTGTTATTGATTTTCTCTATTTTTGAACTGATGTTATTTGTTATTGATTAAGATTTAGAACTCGTTATTTCAATACATTTAACAATTTTAAGCTTGGCCTACCATTTTATTGGAGCGATGAGGGACAGGTGGGGCTTGAAAAGCACCTAATACATGCTTGTGTAAAAGCAGCTAATACATGCTTGTGTAAAAGCAACTAATACATGCTTGTGTAAATGGCCTATCTAAATGGAACTTTGTAGGGTCATTAACAATGGTACCAATAGCTAAAAAATATATATTCAACGAAGTGCGATGGTATGGATAAAGTACTTCCCGGAGGGACAATAAATACAGTAACAGTACTTCCCTGTAGGGTCATTAACAATGGAATATATAGAACCTATTTACCCAATTTCAAACAAATCATCCATGAGATGTCATTACAACAAACACCATGTTTTCCTCTGTTCCTCTGACACGGTTTAGTCTATCTTCAAAATGTATTTTTTATCTTTGAATCCTGATGAAACACTTGCAAAATCATTTAATCTTTCGCTACTTGGGTCAGTTTGCACATTATGCTTGGAGCCCAATGACTGACTATTTTTTGAGTTATAATATATACCCTTGTCCTGTCAGGCATCATATAGTGTTACTGCTTCACACCCTTTTGGCGTACAGCTGACACAATCGGTTGTATAGTTGCTTACATTTTCGGAAACCTAGGGAACTTTCCTGTTTATAAACTGCACATTACTTTAAAACTACTATTCACTGCAACTACATCTTAAAGTCTGAGTATTTTTCATGTAATTGGGACTTGAGGCCATATGCTGTATCAGTTTTGCCACTTCACAGTCCATAATGGTATTAGTCTCCTCATTACTGTTCTCCCAATCTATCTGCTAAATGACTAAATGACTAATTGACCAATATTAGTGTAAATGCATCCTCTTTTGTCAATACATGTCAGGGTGACACAAATACAACACTTTGTATATGGGCTCAGTTGCCTCGTATGACCACTGGGGAGCTGATAACCAAAACTTTGTTTTGTTGTTGCCTACGACAAAAGGCAAAATAATAAAGTTGTAAAGAAAAAAAAAGGAAAGAGAAAAAGAAGAAAAGAATTAACCCATTCACTCCATTGTCTCTGTAATGGAATTCATGAATGCATCATTTTTTCTGGCTAACATTGGATGTGTCATTCTTTACAGGGTTAAATTACACGTATGCCTATATAGAAATATATATTATACTGTCTTTTTTTTATATTTTACAATACTGTTTTTATTTCATAGTTTCACTTTCTTGCTCTTTCTCCCTACATATTACGCACTGCTATGCGGTAGCCTAGGCCTATGTCCACAGTACAATTCAGAGCATATAAACAAAGTATGGCCATGAACTTCAATAACTGTTGGCTGCTACTCAAAACTAATTATTGCAGCCAAAGTTCTAATAAACAGGCTACATTAAACCCCTCTTTTAAATTGGTATTTGGGGATATGAAACAATGTAGCTACAAGGCTCATAATCACACAGACGACTAGTAGGCCTATCGTTGGACTTAAGTTATACTGGACTGTGTCGTTCCGTTTCCCCAGACCACAGGCAAACACTAGCGAGCTTACACTGTCACACATGTTACATAGATCAAACTAACAGTACGGAGCCACAACATATTTTTTTGCCGTGATCCTGTTTTGAGAGTGGTTCAGAAATCCAAAAATAGCCGTTCTTATGCCTTTTATTAACACACGCCAAACTCGGTTGTTAGTCCTGTCTATCCGCGAACATGTCACCGTTTCACGTCAGAATCAGCTTAATGCCACTGTGCTAGTTGGTACAGTGTTGCAATCCGTTCGCTCCTTGCGGAAGACAGGCATATGCTACTGATCATGTAGTAGGCCAAGGTCTGAGTGTTCAATAACTGCATGCACTAAAGATCGACCACCCTACACATCCGAATAGTTAGCGATTGTAGTCTGCATAAAGCAAGGCCAAGTAAGACTATTTTGTAATACGTTAAATTCCCATTAGTTTATGTCGAACAATAAAAACGAGAAATGAAAAAAACATTTCCTGTATTTTGTAGCCTGCATAAAAGCATAAGATCACTGACTAGCCGTCCAAAACAGACATCATTTCAATCTACTACAAAATGATAAGGTTATTCTTTGCAAATATTTACATTTCTTAAATTGTTTTGATCCACATTCATTTCCTTTTATTCACATAGGTTTATAGAATATCGTCCTCGATGATTGGAACGTTTTGTCTCCATCATTAGGAAATGTAGGCCTATATATATAAATATGCATTAAAAGTTGTGCTTCAATGCTTTACAATTCTAAGTAATCTACTAATTCAAAATAGTAGATTCTACGTGAACTCAGGATTATACACAACTATGGTTCAAATTTCACTATTTTGATTGTGACGCAGACCTCATGAACGCTTTGACTGTGATCTAAAACATACAAGTGTACTTCAACAAGAATTCGTTCTCGATCTGATCGTTGCCTATGGTGTGCTAGCCTACGTCTGATTTTAAGTAACGTCGAACGGATCCAAATTTGAAGGTGCACGAAACTTCACAGAAAGGCATGGAAACGAAATAGTCTAGGTCTACTTACCATTAAGTTGCAAATCACTATTACTTCCACACTTCTAAAAATCCGAGTAGGCCCATGAATTCCTTGTTAAACGAGAACAAGATGTGACTATGAACCCTAAGTTGAAACTACAGAGGCAACTTCGTTGAAATTTACTAGAGCAACTTCCCTCCCCTACGAAACCGAAAGTGCGCAGCCAGCCTTCTCAAACGCAAAAATGAAGTGCCTCAACACGACAGGCAAAAGCCAATCGTCTTCGACATTTCCTAGGTAAATGTCAAACTCCAATCAATACTATTCGTTTGGGAAGGAAAATACAGCATATTTTCGATTGATGGCAAACAATTTACAGCCAGAAAGAATTGGGATTTTTGTTGTTGTCAGCTAGACCCCTGCCCACTGAGCAAAGATAGCCTACGTTTTTTAACGTCTTTGTTGCACGTTCGAAAGACGTCGCCCAAGGAACCTGTAGACTATGAAAGTTTCTGAACGGCCAATGTTGACGTCCGCAGGACCTCTGTACAAGATTTTAAATGATTTACAAATACACGGTCTCACGCTATATTCAATTAAATCCCACGTTTTATTTCAATATAATTTCTATTAATAGTTTGAAGTTCCAGCTGTAGTTAAAGAGTCTGCTGTTAGCTGATCACTGCCGTTACGCTGTAAGAAGTCAAAGGGGTGAGATTAAGCCTACTTATCAGAATCAGAATCATGTTTATTGGCCAAGTACATTTTCACATTGGGTTTGGTTGCTCTCAATGTACTTAAACTGAAAATATGCAGATTATGAGGATCTAATGTATGGACACTCTGTTACATTAAATATTTGTAATCTAACATTATTGATGTCAGTGTTAATCCCTTATTTTATCGTCAAAAGCACCAGTAAAGGGGCACAGTGGCGCAAGCCGATAGACCCCCCCTCACACACACTTACGGGCTTCATTTCCCCCGGGGACACAGGTGCAAGTCTGGCCTGATGTCATTTCCCAATCCTCTTCTCAGCCTCGCTTCCTGTCATAACTTCCCTGTCCTGTCCAAATAAAGTCATACAAAAACAACTAAATATGCACGAAACCTATAGCATGAGATATATTTGATGACCAACTTAATTTCTCTGAGCATGTAGCTCCTGTCTCGAGGTCTTGTCTCATCACACGCTATATACACTATAATATTCGGAAGATCAGACCCTATCTCACACAATATGCTACAACATTTATTGTGCAGACCCTGGTTAGGTCTAAACTAGACTATTGCAATGCAATTTTAACAGGCCTGCCTGAATGTGTAGTGACTAGTGAGACTGTTACAGATCATTCAGAATGTGGCAGCACTTTGATCAACCAAAGAGAACAGATGTAATTCCTCTGCTGGTCACCCTTCACTGCTGGGTCCTTTTACTGAACTTTCTACTTTGGCTTCTGGCTTTCATCCTTTTTCTCCTTTGCTGCTGTGGGATATTTTTTATGTTAATGTGAGTATGGAATGGCCTGGTTCTCAGCGCAAGGTACAGTACAGGAATAGATAAGGACACTTGTGCCAGATAAGGACATGTTTACAGCAAGAAACTCTTCAAAAAGTATCGAGTATACAGGAGACAAGAAGTCTAGCTCTCTGAAGAGACAGTTGTCAGGTCAAAGGTGGCCTCAGTAAATATACCCCCTGCTGATAGTCGATACAAGACCAAATACAGATAATTAGGGTAATTAATATGGGACAACGCCCCACAAGAATGAGGCTTAAATAGTACCAAGGTACCAGTACATGCGCTGAGATCGAGCTTGACCATGGACGTCTCCTTATTGTGACATTAACGACCACAATAAATACTATCAGATATTCTCTACAATCAGTCTCAGAAAATATATTGATCACGAGAAGAAATGGAATGATCAGCCACGACACTGCCCACGGACTTCTGTGGTTTACCCTTGTTTTATCTTGGGTTCAGTCTAACTCTTTCTTTTTAGCACGCTTTTCTTCATTGGTCTTGTTCTGTTTACTTGTCTTTGTCATGTAAGTTGTTGTCGGAAAAGGATACAAGAAATGGCGGAGGCCGGCGTCACTGAGCCCAGCAGCAGCACCCACGATCCTGGTGAAAAAGAAAGACGGCTCCTGACGTTTCTGCGATTCCTACCCCCTTACCCCGTATCGATGGCGCCTTGGATGAGATCGCTGGGTCCCGCTGATTCAGCTCATTCAACCTCCGCAGCGGCTACTTGCAAGTAGAACTAACATGGAGATGCAGACACTCTGTCCAGGCTGTGCCAATGCTGGCGGCTGTGCCAGGCTGTGCCAATGCTGGCGGCTGTGCCAGGCTGTGCCAATGCTGGCGGCTGCTGGTGCCTCCCTGCAACTGGTTCTGCATGTTGGCATCATGAAGACTCTCCGTCGACTGTGGGCCTGCTTCTACTTGCCAGGCTGCCGGCAGGATTGAGGAGTGCAAGCTAAGTTAAGAAGTTATCATAACTTGCAATCTTGAGGCACCAGAGCTTGCTCTGCAAAACCAAGAACAACACTGGGTCCCATACCCAACACCAGTCTCAGGGAGGAGAGTGTGGGATCCACCATATGGCTCCATTTGATACATGTAGCCACTGATGAAGCAAGGCTCCATAGCTTGTAAATTGCTCTTGTGAATTGCTTACATCCATGCTGGCCATAGCATGGTGTCACGCCTGGCTTTGCCGTGCTGGGTCTGCCTCACTCAAACCCTGGTAAATAAGACTTTGGGCTGTCCCTCTCCCTCCAGTCTACAGGGGGAGCCATCTGGTCTGGCCAACATGGCTAGATGGCAGCTGATTGGCAGGGACATTTAAAAAGAGTTCCTGATGTGAGTTGGAGGTCGGCTCTTCTCGGATCTTCTTGGCTTGCACAGGGCTGCAAGACATTTTTTCCTCAACTCCCTCTTTTGTCATTTTATCACTACACATACACTATGCTGATCTGCACTACACTGAGCTTTACTTTCTCTTGCCGCCCATTTACTGACTTTTTGTAGTATTTTCAGTTAATTAGGTAATAAATTACCTTTTTCTTTAATCATAACTCTGTGTGGTCTCCCCATTTTATGTTATCTCCACATCGAGCCATGTGGACCTAACAATGGGATCATGCTCTCACCCACTAATAGGTCTTCATCACTGATCACATTGCTCCTGCCATGATCTGTTTGCATAAGTTCAGCATATGCATTCCACCGCCTGGCTGGCAAATGTGTGGGGCCGAGGCGGCCACCCAGCGTTTTGGGATGTAGGCTGACTGGGGTTGGTGGTGAAGATGGGGAAAACACGATGCAGGAGAGGGTTGCGTTCTTATACACAAATATTTTCTTATTTATTTAAAAGGGGGACTCTCCGGTATCGACCCCCCCCCCCCCCCCCCCAAACAGGGGCCCCCAAAATAAACAAACAAATCAAAAACCATAGGCACACTCCAGGCACATTTGAACTAGTCACCAAAAACTAGGAACATATTCCCTAGGCACAGATTCACTTCACCTCACACCAGGTAAGTGTTCCTTCTCATGTCTTCTCAATGCTCTGATGCTTTTCCAATCTCTCCCCTCATGGAATGAGGCACCTCTTAAGTAGGGTTGGCACTTGGGCTAAATTGGTCCAATCAGCCACTTTGGACCCAACCATTGATGTGAGGGAGTCCGGACTCAACCATTGTAGTGGCGGAGACCTCCCCACATTAGTCCCAAACTCCACTCCAGTGCGCCACAGTAAAAAGGGGGAATTCACCTTCTCACACTCCCCTTCATAGTCCATATACGACCCATCCCTATCACAATCACTGAAAACAGCATCTTTCTCATTTTGAGGGATAACTGTAATGTTGCATGTCTTGTCTGGGCAGTAAGCTAGATCCACCATATCTAGAATTCGACTGAAGGTGAAACTAAAAGAAAGAATAGAGTAGAAAGTTAGGTGGAACAAGAACTATGTATGTGTATAAGCACAGTATGTGTATACCTAGATGCACCGAGGTGTTCTCCCAACTATTACTATCGTTGCTGTCAACAAATAGAGGGAGTACTTATGACAAACATTACGGTCAGACATTAAAAGCGCAGGTTCGGAGCCATCGCGTAACGATCTGATAACACACGTTTTACACCGTCACACTAGTTCTGTGTTTTCGTTTGCCATGCCATGATGACATAAATTGATGTATTTTTGTCTTAAGTTGTATGTGTATGTAATGTATGGTTCTGTAAAGGAACTATTTCCACTATTTCCCCTTCTTCAACAGGCGCCTTGCTTTCCCACAGCCTGATATCACACAGAGTGAAAGTAAAGTTATAAGTAAACGTCTGTGTGTATACCTCGATGCGCCTCGGTGTTTCCCCAAGCGGCTCTACTGTTGCTGTCAGCATCTTTACTCATTCTATGATCACACAAGCTGGTAGGTAGCCTCAAGTGCGGTGCAAATGGGTGCGAATTGTCATTACGTTTGTAATGAGTGTTGCAGGATATGTGCCCTTTTCTGTATATATCACCAGAATGCATCATGTTAGGTTGAATAGTAGAAATGTTGTGTTTTTTTACCATAAAGACTAAGAAAGTAAATGTGAATATGGCAGTTTAGTCCATAATGGGATAGTACAGATTAAACAGTATAGGGAACTGTACTGGCACAAGTTAAGTATGGAACATGATCAAGACTGCAGCCTATAGGCCCTGTCCTCAGTCCAGGTTGAAGTGCATGATCACCCTAGCAGATCTTGTTGGATTGAGATGGCCGTGACAGAGTCCACCCAGAGTTGGGCCAGACTGGTGGTGATGGGGAGGAGGCGGAGGGCATCAGACACGATAGTGCAAAGCAGCAAAGAAGGTTTACTGGTGGAGTCTATTTAATGACAGGTGTAAATATAGCCTATTAGTCAGGAGTGCTTACTCAATGATGTGGCATCAGAGTCTGCCTGATGAAACTCATACCTATAACGAGAGTACTTACGACTTTATGGTCAGACATTAAAACCATATCTCATAGAGACGGAGCGGATAACAAATCTTACACTGTCACACTATTTCCTGGTTAGGCAGGTGACTCGGCACAAAGGCCAAGCATTGTAGGTGTCATTGTCAGTGTGCGGAGAGAACGCAAACAAGTAAAAGGATGTGTTCAAATGTTTGTTTTTTAAAGCACTGCAACATACAAACACAACTATTGTAAGTTATCAGAGAAAATCACACATATTTATTCCCACTTGGGCATACTTCTGATTTCAGTGAAAGTTGTAGTTCTGTGTTTTCGTTTGTCATGCCATGATGACATAAATTGATGTATTTTTTTTTTAATTTTTAATTTTATTTTTATGGTTCTGTAAAGGAACTATTTCCACTATTTCCCTTTCTCAACTCGCCCCTTGCTTTCCCACAGCCTATAATCACACAGAGTGAAAAACAGTTATACAATTTGTCATCTCGGGGAAATCCCAATGCTTTAAAGCATATGGTTTCCAGATAATTCCACAAAAAGTCAACCACAGCTTTGCACCAGGGACTTTCATTAAAAACAATTTCACTTTGTCCCTCTCAACCCCCTGATCACTGTTACACTATTCTCAATAGCAATCTGATAGTTGTGGTTAAGAAGGATGTCACAAATCCTACCAACTCTTGGTCAGGCTCGATGTGCACCTATAAAACCCAACGTAGAATGCTGTGTAGTGCAAACTGATGGACAGTGTTGAGCACACTGTTATGGAAAATTGACAAGCAGTCATACAATTATGACTATAATTAACTATAATTATGACTATAATTAACTATAATTATTATGACTATAATTAGCTTAAATCTGTTCAATCCATACATCCTATCCTCACATTTAGGATGTATTGTAATGTATAAATAATACGACGCACCTTTTTGTATTTCAGCCTGTAGCCACAAGGGGGCAGCAGTAACCTATGCTATATAGTTCCATGTCACAACTATCGTGTTTCTATTGCACCGGACTGCCAATTTGCAGTGCCTATGGTGAGTGGAAATTTTGATTATATTGGTCAAGGACCTTATATTCTTGTCATTTTCTGACCTGAATCCTGGATCACACATCAACCCCTCTCATAATCTCACCCTCCAGTGGTCATGAAGCTGCCTCAAGTTAAAGTTGGAGCTGTAGGCTACCTGTGTGTCTTATATTGGAGCTTTGACTTTTTAACGTAGCTAGTCAGTGTGTGAATATGCTAGCTACTGCTTTTGATTACTCCGAAGTCCCCTTGTTGCAACATATGGCATGAGGACTTGCTGTTTAAGCAATTCCCCTTCGTTTTACAGATTGTTTTGTGTGTTAATCTGCTTGACACTTCTTCTGAGATTTTAATTAAATTATGTATGAAGATCTATCTAGATGATGTATCATATAGAGCTATAATTATTATTAGTTATTATTAGGGTTCAGAAAGGCCACTTCCTAAAGTATTTTTTGACATGGCAATGATATCACAAGACCTGCTTCAGAAGCGGCGTCATATGTAATCTATTGCTAGACGTTTGATTACTGATACAGAAAGAATTGACGTTTGACACGAGAAAAAATGAAGCAAATACTCACAGATTCTGATATGTATGTACTGGTGTGGTGTGTTGTTTGGATGTATCCAGAGTGGCGTCACAGCAGTTATTGTAGCCTTGTGGTGACTCACGCCCAAATGTAGATATTAGTAGCCGCACGGGGACAACATCAAGCCAGGCTAAAATAGAGGTTCAGAAAAGGCTCTGCTCTGTAGGTTTGGACATCTTTTGTTTGTTCAGAAAAGACATTGCTGGTATTCATTAAAGTGTGTATAAAGGCAAAGACACATTTGATCAATTAAGTCCATAGCTGTGACTCACAGGTTGACTGAGCAAAACTGGGAAAGGCTTTAGTTTAATTAGTAAGAAGCGATGTCACAATGCCTGGATACTGTGTGAAAGCGCAGGATTCTGTGGAAGTGTTAAGAGGCCTCGTCAAACATTTTGAAATGAAATTTAGACAACCAACAATAATTCATCTATATACAACCAACAATAAATAATACAGACAACCAACAATAGTTCAAAACCTTACAATACACCATCATGGCTATTGGTATGAGCTTTGTGTGCCAGGCTTAAAACACACTACTGCTCATTTTGAAAAGAAAATTGAGTTGTGGGCTGTTATAAAGGTTAATTGAATGATGAGTTTAGAATTTAAGCCTACATAAGCATAACTTGCAGCCAATTATGACCAATTATGTCATAGGACTTTGGTTATGGTGTGGGTAATCCAGCTCCCAGGAGTCGTCATGTGCCATCCTTATTCCAATAATATGGTCATCCAGCAACCTAAGATGGCGAGACCGCTCCCTCACCCTGAGCACACATTGGCACAACTCAAATACTGGATCATGTGTTAGTGTCCTGTCATTTTTTAAGATGGCCTGCCAGCGACACTATTCTCCTTGTTGGAGTTGGTAGAGGGCAGAACATGTATTTTTTATTGTGCAACAACTGTGGTTGTCAGAATGACAGGCCTACAAGGGGAGATTGCAGAAGTACTAGATTGTCGCTGCTAGAGGAAATAAAAAAAAGGCGTGCTAAATACTTCAAAATAGAAATTCTTTGTCATTTCGGAAAATTGGTGGTATGCTGGATTTGTCAGTTAAAGACACTTTAGCTCGGGTGGAACACTTAACGGGATCACAAACACAACTGCAGTGCTGTAAAACTGAAGGGAAAGATGATCATTCAGGTCAGGATACAAGGTTTTCCTTTTTCTTTCATTCAGTACGGTCAGTGGGATATGATAATCTTCATCTGTAGCCACAAAGCCATGGTTGTATTTGTGATCAATGATTCATTTATCCAACTGACTGATTATTCACATATATACATATATCATATTTAAATGGACTATAAACAGTTGAGTATACATTGCCAATACGCAACATATACAATATTCCGTATGGTTTAGGATTGAGAGTCCTCATTCAAAGAATAACCCAGTGTCCTGATTGGTTGAAGAACAACGCCATGAGTATTCATAACTAACTTATTCACCTACTAAATACACTTAAGCAGGTAAATCATCACAACTCCGAACTCAACACCGAACACAAAACTGAACCCTTTTCTCTATCAGCAAATGTCTCAAAACTCAATCCCAGATAAGGTCGAGGAGTCAACATTAAGGCATTCCTCAACTCAAAACCCATTTCCTGTGAGGAGGTGAAGAGCCAGATTGGCTGACAAAAACTCTTGGCTGATAGGTCTTGCAAAGTTCCAGAGATGGGGGGGATTTTGTTACCCTCTCATCCCATTCATGGCGTCAAGAGAACACAACTGGACAGTGTTCTAGATCTTTTAGCCACTAAGACAGCACTCAGAACTACTCAATGAAGTAGAGAAATGTGCACACATGTATAGATGTTTTAATGTTTTGTGTATTGTCATACAGATACTAATTGTTAAGGAGAATTCTTTGAATAGAAGACTATTATTGCCATGATGGTACACTGAATTCATGCATTATTATGTTGTCAAGTTACATTTTTAGCTGTCTGTTGCTGCCTCTACTGTCTCGTTGTTTTTGTGACAATGACAAATAAAGTACTTTGAACTTTGAATTAAAAAAAAACACAACCACTGTGTATTTACTCCATCGTGTGTTATACAATGCAGGTCTCCTAATGTTAATTAGTTAAAGATACACATACCTCACTCTTAAGTGTAACTGTGGAGACAAATATGCCTCCATTCGGAAAGTCAATAGTGAATGTTAAATGAAATTGACTTTATAGATTGTCTTTGAGGACCTCACGCAGCTGTTTTGCTGTGGTTGGCCCAGTCTCGAAACTACTGTCAAGGACAAGTGATTGGTGTTGTACTTGCAGTACGACATTGTAACAACAATATAAATATAAAATTTAAAAAAAGTGCAATAAGTATCAGGGACCGATCAGACAAACATGATGTTCTGTTTGACCCAGATTTAACTGATAAATGAATAAATGAATGATCTTGTGAGTTTTTTACTGTGATTGTCACTGTTATCTTCTCTGAAATAAACTCACACATTTACCGGCCACTAGGCCACAAAGCACATCAGGGATATCCTAGAATTGAAAAGCCAATGAGAAAAACATGGAAACGTGTTGATATAATACACACACACACTCACACTCACACACACACACACACACACACACACAGGGTCTCAGGTATGCTGCAGCAACACGGCCCCGTGAGTCCTGCGGCCAATCTGACGTGATGAGGGCCTAAGTGTTTATGTTTATATTTGCTCTGCTTACATTTTCTCCCTCCTCGTGAGGTTGTAATTATTCCGGGGTTCTCCTACGTAAAAAGCCCTTAGCCGCAGGCGCTGCACATCTGGAATCAATACAGCTGCGCCGGCCGGGCATGGGCCAGGTTGGGGAGTGGAGGGCGCTGAAAGGGCTGCGCTAGTTACTGCTTCGGCCCCCGGGGGTCCGTGTGTCCCTGACTTCAAAATAGTCCTGATTGCTAACAGCTGGCTGCTCTAACTCACCCAGTGTCAGGACTCTCCTCTGATGTCAACCTTGTCAGTATCAAGGCTGGGCGGCACAATGGAGAGGCAGCACTGGCAGTGAGAAGGCGTGAGGGGAGAGAAGGCCAGAGAAGGGGTGAGGGAAGAGAAGGGGAGAGAAGGGGAGAGAAGGGGGAGAGAAGGGGTGAGTAGGGGAGAGAAGAGGGAGAGAAGAGGTGAGGGAAGAGAAGGGGAGAGAAGAGGGAGAGAAGGGGTGAGTAGGGGAGAGAAGAGGGAGAGAAGAGGTGAGGGAAGAGAAGGGGAGAGAAGAGGGAGAGAAGGGGTGAGTAGAGGAGAGAAGGGGTGAGTAGAGGGAGAGAAGAGGGAGAGAAGGGGAGAGAAGGGGAGAGTAGAGGAGAGAAGGGGAGAGTAGGGGAGAGAAGAGGGAGAGAAGGGGAGAGAAGGGGAGAGAAGGGGAGAGGGGAGAGGAGAGGGAGAGAAGAGGGAGAGAAGGGGTGAGGGGAGGGAGAGAAGAGGAGAGAAGAGGGAGAGAAGGGGTGAGAAGAGGGAGAGAAGGGGTGAGTAGGGGTGAGAAGAGGGAGAGAAGAGGGAGAGAAGAGGGAGAGAAGGGGTGAGAAGAGGGAGAGAAGGGGTGAGAAGAGGGAGAGAAGGGTGAGAAGAGGGAGAGAAGGGGTGAGGGAAGAGAAGGGGAGAGAAGGGGAGAGAAGAGGGAGAGAAGAGAGTGAGAAGAGGGAGAGAAGGGGTGAGAAGAGGGAGAGAAGGGGTGAGAAGAGGGAGAGAAGGGGTGAGAAGAGGGAGAGAAGGGGTGAGGGAAGAGAAGGGGAGAGAAGGGGAGAGAAGAGGGAGAGAAGAGAGTGAGAAGAGGGAGAGAAGGGGTGAGAAGAGGGAGAGAAGGGGTGAGAAGAGGGAGAGAAGGGGTGAGGGAAGAGAAGGGGAGAGAAGGGGAGAGAAGAGGGAGAGAAGAGAGTGAGAAGAGGGAGAGAAGGGGTGAGAAGAGGGAGAGAAGGGGAGAGAAGAGGGAAGGCGTGCTCACAGGGGAGAGAAGGGGTGAGAAGAGGGAGAGAAGGGGGAAGGCGTGTTCACAGGAGGAGAGAAGAGGGAAGGCGTGTTCACAGGGGAGAGAAGGGGGAAGGCGTGCTCACAGGGGAGAGAAGAGGGAAGGCGTGCTCACAGGGGAGAGAAGAGGGAGAGAAGAGGGAAGGCGTGCTCACAGGAGGAGCACCTTGGCTCCATGTGCTTGTTACTCGCAGGACGGGGAGGCTTTCATCTTGGTTTGTCCCCTCGCTAGATGTTTTCAGTTTTTCCCCCCAAAAAAAGGCCAAAGCCACAAAGATTCCACTATTATACAGCAGTCCTGAGAGGATTTATGTCATGTGTGAGCATAAAGTTATTTACACATATTGTGGCTGTAATATCTGACTCTTTCATATGTGGCTGCTTCAAAGGCTTTTCAGATTCAATTTCAGTATGTTATTGACTCAATCCCAGGAGAAAAAGACATGTTTACTGGAAGTGACTGGCAGTTGCTGTGCTCATGTTGACTACACAGGCACATATTGCAGTTTTCGTAGTTATTCTCGTCATGTTTTGCATACATGCTCATCAATATGTATCAGTTATCAAATGGTATTGTATCAGAAACTAGAATATATCAGTGATGTTGCCTTCACAGTCACATTTGGGCATTTGTGATTCTGGAATTCTCTCTTCTGAGCATTTACAAATTCACTTTTCCGATATTCCCCCTCCAGCCGTAATCTCCACTAAGTTAGATACATTGTGAAGTTCTTTGCCAGACCACAAACAATGACTACTGAGCTCACAGACATGATTTTCTTGTTAAGAATGTATCCATGACAAAATGCATTTTGAGTGAAAGATTTTGAGGTACCATTTACAGACAAACAGTAAACAGATACATACCACCATCTCTGAACCGTTCAAAGTCCTCTTTGAAGCATTCTCTAACACAGCCTGATCGAGAACAGCGCTTTAAACCAGGTCTCTCCCCAGACATAAGGCAGGCCTGGTACTAGCCTTTGTAGCTCTCTAAACTTGGCATGTAATACAACTCAGATGGAAAGGACACTCCAGTCACACTCAACATAAATGGTAGGGGTCCAGCGGAGCCTTTGTTTAATAATTCAAAGTCATCAAATAATATACGGCCTCCTACTAAACTAGAGATGCGCTGCTGAGGGAGGGTGAAGGTCATCATCTCACAGCATGTTTCCTGGTTAAATATAAAGAACCTGCTGGGGTTTTATGATGTATATTCATGATGTGATATACCTTTCACTCATATATCATTCATATATATTTTTTTATTTGGGGGGGGGGGGGGGGGTATGACCAAAAGAGTGTTTCAGTACAGGACATCTCCTAACAAGTCTTAATGAAAAGTGTTGTGAGAGTCAAATAAGAACACTGAGAGTGACCGACCAACCAAATCATTTTGAATACCCCTGATATAAAATGTATATGGCCTTTAACATACTATGAATCAACCAAAGCTAGACACGCTCTCCCTCTTATTTCCTCTGCTGTCTGATAGAGAATATTGTTCACGTTAAGAAAATACACAACAACAAAATTGGATCTCTTCCCAGGTCAGATCACACACACACAATATCCACTTAATGGCATATTTGGGTAATGATCTCAATAATGGCCCCATGAAGCTCTGTTCTCTGGCTGAAGTCAAGACCTTATAATATTGAGTATCATAAAATGATGACCACACATACAATTGGATCAATACAACCATTAGAGAGCCTTTTCTATGTTGTGTGAGAATATCATCTTTTATAGTAGATTGCTGTGCCTGGGTTTCAGGTTAGGGACTATTAACCAACATATTTATGAGTCTCCAAACACGTGATACAAATTCTCACCTTCAGCTTCAATGTCAAAAAATGAAACAAAACGAATGCTTAGTTCAGTGAATGTAAGGGTTTTTAGCTCACATTACCACATGCTAAGCTATCACTTTAAACAGTGGCAAATCATTTTAGAATGTCATACATTGGTTAGCCATGTTTCAGAAATATAGAAACAACAGAAGATCACAGGGCTGACTCACTAACGCTTCCCCTTCGAACACCTCTCTTACATGGCCTTGCTTTAACCACGTTTGTCAGAAGTGAAAGAATGCAAACATCTGGATTTCTATTCAGTTAAAAATAAGGTATAACTTAAACATTGTCATGCCTTTGTTCTTTTCTCCCTCCTTGAACACTGCAGTCTTACAAACAGTATTATTGCAGCAGTTGTTGAAGGCAGCCAGTCATGCTGTCCTTAATGGCTTATGGGTAAATAATCAGCTGTGGTAGACTAATTAGCATCCTTTATTATTCAATTACAAACTCCCCTCCTCTAATTACTCTTCATTTTCAGCGAGGGGAAATGATTAATTCTGCCCTGCTGGGTAAGCATAGAGGAGAACAAATATCAACCGTTGTTCATCCCCTACCTCCGGTCTTTTTATTGAGGAGGTGCAATCTCCAAATGCAGCCTTTCTTCTTTTACACACACTTCCAATCTGTTTTTATGCCCAATATACTATATCTTTTATATTTATGTGCATACACAAAAACAAAATGATGTATTATATTTTTCAATCTTCAAACCCCTCTCGCAACAGATTTTTTTTTTTTTTTTTTTACAATGTTTCTTTCCTCCTACAGTCGCCTACTTTAATCTTGCGAAAACAAGCCAGGTTTAGATGCCGCTTTAGCACAGTACTTCATTTTAACCTTCACCTTTACCCCTTCTCCTTCAAATACCCCCTTCACACTCTTTGCCTTTCTGAGGACATTTTTCTCTACCTTTCTTTCTTTTTTTTTGTTATTAAATTAGCACATTTATGGTGAAGGGAAATTATTTTATAATTCTGACAGCTGCTGCGCAATTACCCTTCAGCGTAGGCCTGTAGGACATCTGGAGCACCGCCGCGCTCCTTATTATTTATCTTTATTAGGGAATGAATCATCTGAACAACACTCACGCTTTAAATTAAGTATGGGATTAATAGGATGTCCAGGGCATCAAGACCGCTCATTAAGATAAATGGCTGCATAAACACTCTGGTGGTCAGGGATTGGCACAGTGTCTGTAGTGGCAGTGGTCATTTTCCCAAAGAACCCTTCTTGTGGACTAACTGGCTCTCTGTAGCACGGGCCTCCTCCAAAGGTAGTGCAGAGGCCGGGTGAGGGAACAAATTCCATGACAGAGATGGATGGGCCAAATGGCAGCAAATGAACTAACTCAGGCCAGTCCACAGGAAGCCTGGGGACTAATAACAGCAAACAATACGGCCAGGAGTCCGAAAACGGTGTTCCCTCCCCCTAGAGGTAGCCAGATGGTAGGTCCCGACCAGAGTCTAAATCTCATTAGTGTTTTGTTTCATTAAATCATTTGTTAATTAATTTAAGTGTCTTACAGTAAGTGACCTTTACGGCAGGGTCAATGAATGCAATGGATGTAGAGTGAGGTAAGGCTCTCAACCTTGGTTTTCTTATGCACTCGGCAACCTTGGCTCTATGACAATGGAGGTGAAGTCATGGAAGGAACCGCAGGAAAAAATGAATCAGTCCAATGTTGACATATTCTCTTTAATATTGTGTGATACTTTTCTCTTAAAATACAGTCTTTTCTGAGGTAGACCATTACAGTTCAAGAACATTATCATTTTTAAAACAGACATCAAAAAAGACATGAAATAAATATTTTCATGTACAATAT
>NC_045155.1:2890088-2895088 GCF_900700415.2 Clupea harengus | reverse complement strand
GTTGGGGCCGCCAGGCCAGACGGCAGGTACGGAGAGCCGGGGTGGCTGTAGCTGGGGGCCAGGCCGGTCTGGTGGGGGTAGGTGCTGGGGGAGTAGTTGTAGACGGGCGTGGAGGGTGCGTAGCTGGGCACCAGCGTGGGCGTGGACTGCAGGCTATGCAGGGAGGCTGAGGGGGGCAGTGCGGAGTTGGGCTGCGGGCAGTAGCCGGACGAGAGGTAGGTGCCGTTATAGGTGGGCGGGTATTCGCTTGAGTGCGGGCCACTGCAGGAGCTGCTGCCGCTGTAGGCCGAGTCTGACAGGTTGCTGTTGACCGAGGAGCCTCCAGGGGGCCCCACCGAGGACGGCGTCCCCACCTTGGGGCCCCCCAGGCCGTCATGAGGGTAGGAGCCTTCGGAGGTGTGCGTCAGCGGCCAGGGCTCCAGCTCGCTCTTCGGGCCGTTCAGGCTACCGAAGGCGGCGGCCGGGTCCGGGTACCCCCCCACGGTGGGCCGATCGTACGGCGAGTCCAGCATGCCCGAGTACTTCTCGGCATATCGCTTGAGCAGGCTGGAGGCGGTGAGCGCCGAGATGTCGTCGTTGGCCCAGGCGTAGCTGTAGGCGCCGCCGCGTCCGTGGCCGCGTCCGGGGTAGAGCTCCGACTTGTGGGCGGGGGAGGAGGTCGTGGAGGACACGTCCAAGTGCTGCTCCGGCCACTGGCTGAGGGACTGGGCATGCTCCGGATTCCAGTGCATCTTCAATAGGCCTGCAGCAAACACAAACACAAACACAAACACAAACACAAACACAAACACACCTTTAATAAACTGTGTCAATGCAAGAGGGCCGCAGAAAAGCAACTATATCTACCTCATAAATACATCCAAGTGAAATGTGGCTTAATGGTGACGCCATAGCTCTGAAATCTCTCTAGTGTGGCCTTTGTCTTGGTCAGCGGCGTGACTGGAGAACCCGTGTGTATGGACAGAGCCCCTGCACAGTGGAATAGCCAAGAATGCGGTTTGTTTATCTTTGGGAGAGGTTTCTGTGGAGTACACTGGTGGTGCACAGAGTGGCCATCTGCTGAAGAGAGAGGGTGGGGGCAGGAGAAGTCAAGAAAAAAAAAGGGCGAGAGAGAAGTATGGAGAAAGAGAGAGAGAGTGTGTGTGTGTGTGTGTGTGTGTGTGCCTGTGTGTGTCTTTGTGTGTGTGTGTGTGTGTGTGTGTGAAGGAGGGCTAAGGGTGTGTTCGCTCCCAGCCTGTGCGTGTGCTGGCGATAAGGCCACAGATCCGCTGCCGGGCTACATCTGCAGTTGTCCCTGAGGAGCTATTGTTATCACGCTGCGCATGTTGCACTGAATGGCGCACACCCACCCCCAACACACCACACCATCCGCTGAGCAATTCCCCAAAAGCTCACTGTGGCCGGCTGGACAGGAGGGGAGGGAGGGCAAGAGAGAGAGCAAGGGGGGAGAGAGAGGGAGGGAGGGAGGGAGGGGGGAGAGAGAGGGAGGGAGGGGGAGAGAGGGAGGGAGGGAGGGGGGAGGAGAGAGAGGGAGGGTAGGGGGTTGGGGTTAGAAGAACAGGCACAGAATAGTGTGCTATTCACTGGGCGGCTTCCCATGCAACATTGGGAGAGTGGAATGCCTTTTCCTCTGGCTATCTCCAGTTGCCCTTACAAATCCTGTGATTCATTATGCTGGCTCCACGCTGAAGGCATGAAAGAGGAGCTAATAGATTAATGCTGTGGAAGAACACACACACACACACACACAGATGCACGCACGCGCACGCGCACGCACACACACACACACACACACACACACACACACACACACACACACACACACACACACACACACACACACACACACACACACACACACACACACACATATGTAGTCCCATTCCCCTCTTCCGCTTGTTCACCTCCCTGTGCCTCCCTCTCTGGCATGCACATGTGTCTCACAGTAACTATGGCTACGGTGTGTTCATTGGGAAGGTCGTAAATAAAGTAAAAAGTACAAAAAAAAACCAGTAATAAATCATAATACAAAATAAATCCACAACACATCCATTGCTTAAAACATCTCCATAGAGGAGACGTTTCCGTTCGCCTGACTGTTGAATTAATCCCCAAACCAGTGACCTGTTAGAGGACGTGAAACCTAACTTCACTTTGATTGCTTTCAGTTTGCAGTGGGATCTGTGTGACGTGTGATGTGTGTGTGTGTGTGTGTGTGTGTGTGTGTGTCTGTGTGTGTGTGTCTGTGTGTGTGTGTCTGTGTGTGTGTGTGTGTGTGTGTGTGTGTGTGTGTTCTTTGTGTGTTGTGTTATTTGTGTGCAGCCTTGTCTCCGCGCAGCTCATCTCTTTGAAAATCAGCCATTCCATGTAGCCTCTCTGGCTGCTCCTTGCTGAGGCATTAGTCGGACATTCCACACATAGCTTGGCATTATTGAACTGTCACCATTCAGCCTGGGGGTGAGGGTTCAAAACTGCCAAATGGAGAGCCAGGGAATACAATAAAAAAAACGTCCAAAAAAGAACTCATTTTGCATTCTTCCTTCTTCCCGGCGGAGAGACGGATGATATTATTAATTCATCAATATTTCCGCTTTTATATAGACTTTCATATCTCTTACCCGTCAGATATTTTCTGGAACTTTCCCCTCCCTCTTCTCTCTCTCCCCCTCCTTCTCTCTATCTCTCTCACACACATTAATCTACTCTCTCTGGCCAAAAAACGCCCCTATTTTATGTGTATCCCCTGATTACGGCCGCTATTTATTCAAAGAGATCAGACTGCAGGAGCAGATGGTCACTGGATTACCACGTCCTTCATATTCAAATCCAGCTCCTCCGCTCCAACAGCGGGTCAGTGTCACCGTCCACTGGTCCTCCTTAGTTTAGGGAGGGTTAAGCTCAAACAAAACCCCCCAGTATCAGTAAGGGCTTGGGGAAAAGGAGCAGTGGTGTGGCTGGAGGTAACAGATTTAGCGGCATGTGGCTCTGAGGTCATTGTCCAGGCTGCAGAAAACAGTATATAAGTGGGGAGACAGTGGTACAGAGGTAGAGAAGTCGTATAGTAATCAGAAGGTTGCTAGTTCAATTCCCTGTCGAAGCGTCCTTGAGCAAGACCCTGAACCCCTAATTGCTCCTGATGTGCAGTGTGCCATCAGTGTAAATGTAAAATGTGTATACCTTGTAAGTCGCTTTGGATAAAAGCGTCTGCTAAATGACTAAATGTAAATGTAAATGTAAGTATATGTCCTGCAGGACATTCCCATCTGCGCTCCGGTTTGTGAGGGTCTGTGTGAAGAAGCCCAGTAATGGGGCCAGTGTGTGACAGAGATGGATGGCAGCCCAGGGGAACTCATAAAACCTGAAGCAGGGAGAGAAAGAGAGAGGGAGAGAGAGAGAGAGAGAGAGAGAGAGACAGAGTGCAGGAGAGGAGGGGCGGAGAGGAGGAGGAGGAGGAGGAGGAGGAGGAGGAGGAGAGAGTGGACAGCAGGCGCTCTGGCCATTCCTCTCTCTCGTTCTCTCACGTTCTCTCAATATGTGTATCTTTCTTTCTCCTCCTCCTCTCTCTCGTTCTCTCAATATGTGTATCTTTCTTTCTCCTCCTCCTCTCTCTCTCGTTCTCTCAATATGTGTATCTTTCTTTCTCCTCCTCCTCTCTCTCGTTCTCTCAATATGTGTATCTTTCTTTCTCCTCCTCCTCTCTCTCCTTCTGTGCACACGGCAGGCATTGGGGAGGAGAATCAGGCGGTCCACTCGGCCAGCACAAAGCCATACAAACCAAGACACACACGAGCGCTTGTCACCAAAAAACGCACAAGCCGCCATATTCAGAGGGGAGAGACCCTGCTACCTGCTAAACCAGGAGTCCTTCAGCTCACCACCACAGAGAGAGAGAGAGAGAGAGAGAGAGAGAGAGAGAGAGAGAGAGAGGGGCGCCTCAGCGTCCAAACACATGCTGCTCCTCCTCATCTCTGGGGCTCCACACACCCAACGCACACATGTGCTTCCCATCAGGCCCCGCTCTCCCCCAGCACAGAGCCACTCGGGGCCCTCCGATGAGCGCCACCCTCCCCGGCAGGCAGAAGGTCTCGCCCTCTTAAGATGGAGCCTCAGCGGGCCTCGGAAGGGCCGCGGAGGAGCGGCCCAGTAATCTGATCGTCTTTTAAGCTATACTTCGAACATCAATCAATCAGCCACCACGCTGTCGGATTAATTCAGCATAGTAAGATTAGGAAAAGGGGGAGGAGGCCGGATTGTGTAGATGGACTGAACCCCCCCCCCCCCCCCCCCCCGCCCCCGCCGCGGCTACTGTATATGCTGTATATACGTGATTATGGGCGTCTTAATGAGGAGGGCTGCACATTTAGGTTAGGTTAAAGGACAGTAGCAGTGGAAGCTGGAGAGATAATGACAGATGGGAGCTTTCTGGAGAGGGGTGTCAGGGCAGCTGCTGGCCGAGGCTATTGTGAGCATATGGGGCTGGAGCGTGCGCTTTTCCTCATTAATGAAGGGCAGCAAGGGCTGCTGGGATTGAGATAGCGCACACCCACGGATCATGAGGCCCCTCGCGCGTGGGGGGTGGTGGGGGACACACACACACACACACACACACACACACACACACACACACACACACACACACACACACACACACACACACACACACACACACACACACACAGACACACACACACACACACACACACACACACACACACACACACACACCACCACAGCACAGATGCCGGGGCCGCGGCAATCCCAGTATAATCAACATGAGAGGGGCTCCTTGTTAAGTGAAATGGGGGGCGTAACGTTTCAGAACGAAGGAGCGGGGGCCCACACTCCGCAGCTCTTTTGTCCGCGCCGACCACTCGTGTGGCCGCGGTGTGTGTGTGTGTGTGTGTGTGTGTGTGTGTGTGTGTGTTTATGCAGAGCGGGTGGGAGACGGCCTTTTTTAGGCCAGTTTGTGTGTGTGTGTGTGTGTGCCTGTGCATATATGT
>NC_045155.1:2877588-2880088 GCF_900700415.2 Clupea harengus | reverse complement strand
AGCTTCTTGTGAAAAGCTCTCTCCCAGTAAAGCAAATGAAAAAACGAAAACGTCATCTTCAGAAACACAGCCGTTAGAAGAAAAAAAAAACGAAAACATCAAGCCCATCCTCTTGGAGGATTCTCCTTTATAAAAGGACTTTTCACCCCGAGCAGAAGCGCTGGCTAAATCCCTCTCCCTCCGACTTATCGGAGGGCGGCGCGATGAAAGGCCAACCGCGCGTGGCCAGGCGTGTATTTTTATGTCAGCGCAAGGAGTGAGCGGGCCCCGGGCCCCGGGCCTCCATTCATGGCTATGTAATCGCGCTTTAAATTGATCTGATTTGGCCATTCGGCGGCGGCGGCGGGAGCTCCTTTTCTTTTCACGCGCCTCCTTTTCTTGTGTGTGTGTGTGTGTGTGTGTGTGGGGGGCCACAGAAGGAGTGCTGCCAGGGGAGGCTGAGGGGCCGGGGAGAAAGGGCCCGCACCCTGAGAGGTGGCCAGTGGCCGCAGCCCCATGCTGGCCAGCGGACAATGCTGTTGTGGAGCGCTGAGCCAAAATGAAGCCTAGCAGGGAAGGGGAGGGGGTGGAGGGGAGGGGGTGGTGGGGGAGTGGGGGAGTGGAGGGAAGGGAAGGGAAGGGGAGGGGGGGGGGGGTCTAAAACTGGACACGTCAGTTATTAGGTCAGTATAGAGGGGAGGGGGGGGGGGGGTGGAGGTGGTAATCTAGAGAAGAGGAGAACTGAGAGCGGTCTGTTTGGGATGACACTGTTAGAGCCATGGGGTTTCGGCTGCTAAAGCCATCACCCAGCTCTCTCTCTCTCTCTCTCTCTCTCTCTCTCTCTCTCTCTCTCTTGCCCATCGCTGTTTCCTCTCAACCTCTCATTTCTGACATGAAACATTTGCACACACACACACACAAAGGACACACAAAAAAAAAAAGCTTGGAAGACCTCAAACGAAATCTGCGTTACTACAATGTGACTTGCCCAACCTCACGTAGCAGAGCAGAGTTCTTTTCAAATTTCTTTATCTTCTAACTTGAGCACACGAATGTCGAGCTGTGTGCACAGCATTGATTTTTGAACCTCTCGCTAGTTAAACACCCAGAGTTCCTAAGTCCAAAAGTGTGTGACATAACATGAGGCGAGTTGCTGTACTTACTATAGGGGACAATAGGACTCAGCATTCTGCGAACTGGGTCTCGTTTTAAGATGACAGTTTTGCAGAGAAACCCAGGTTGGCGTCTGTGCGGCTATAGTCCATCGTTGGCCTGTGCTTGTACTGGGACTTCACAATATCCGACCCTGTTGAGCAACACACAAACACATCATTAGAAATCAAAACAGTGGAAGCCATCATTAAAAAAAAAAAGGAAGTTAAATGTGCAAAGCATTTTTTTTCTCACTTCATCATGTGTCAACAGTGTCAACAGAAGCCATTTGCCAGCACAATCACACAGGCAACACTCACTGAAACATAACACACACACACACACACACACACACACACACACACACACACACACACACACACACACACACACACACACACACACACACACACACACACACACACACACAGTGGTCAGCCTCAAACAGTGTGATAAAAAAGCACTGACAAAGGCTGGCCAGGGCCGTGGTGAAACATAAACAGTGGCATTCTCTGGATCTGACGCACACTGGGCCATTCAGTGTGTGGAGGCCAGCACGTAGCGCAGCCTTTAAGCTGATTGTGAAGCTGTGCCCCCCCCCAACCCCACACACACACAGCCCCCCCCTCTCCCTGGCTCTAAAGAGGGGCTTTCTAAATCTGCCACACAAAAAGCCTCATGCATACCAGTGCGCTGCTCGCTACAACCAGTAAAGCAGTGCACTTTCACAAGACTCAGCTAAGAACAGCCACAGAACTGTGTGATTTTTTTTACTTGCTTTTTTGTTCCTGTTTGGAAATGATACAAGCAGGGATTATTAATAAGTTATTACATTTTTAACTATAATGGGAAGTCTAAGTAATTTGACCTCTGCAAACACACTTAACCTAAATTTTAAACCTTAAAACATTTTCAGAATCATACACCACTGGCTGGATATGAAACTGCTTTCAAAACACAACAGCTGGTCTTCACTGATATTCATAAAGACACATAAATGGATTTATCAAAACATTTGGAAATAAAAATAAAAATGAAAATACAAAGCCTGACTAACTAATAAGCAGTTGTATTCCAAACATACATTGCACATCTAAGAAGGCACCCTCCACTTTCATAGTAGTGTGTAGGAGAGCTCACACATGACTGGAAAATATTACATAATCCTGCTATTTAAACAATGTGCATTCAAACTTCAATGCTTTCAACAGGCCTAATACTAGTGTCTTACCTAGAGTAAGTTTCTTACGTTGTCTTTACCAAAAACATTTTTATATCTTTGTACATACATTTTACACATAGTGTACATAACACAGAAATGTGCCCTCTGAAAGCCACTGAACAGCTGCTCAAGCTGAACCTGTTTTAA
>NC_045155.1:2867588-2872588 GCF_900700415.2 Clupea harengus | reverse complement strand
AGTTTCACCACAACACAGACACTGTCTCTGTCCTAAATGACCAATGCCTCTCTGCTCAAGAGACAGCAGTTTTCCTGCAGGTTTATGTGTAAGTACTTAGAGAGTGTATTCTAATAATGAACGACTAAAGGAGCACATCCACAGTATAAAATGAAAAATTACACCTGAAGACATAAATAGATAGATTGTATTGATGAGTAGACAAGTGAAAAAAGAAGGCCTGTTGTATACTATTCAGCTTATAGGAAAAGGCTTTGAGTGCTTTAAGGTAGGATCCATTGAGTCCTGACTCAATGTCACACTGAGATATGGGTGGGCCTGTTCAGGCAAACTAACCCACAACATCAAGAGGAATTCTCTAGCCGTGCATCGTCTTTTACCCTAAGTGTTCAGTTTAAGTCTTAGAACAAACAAACGATGGAATAGGGAATTAAAAGTTTGATGAGGCAAGTCAAGTGTATTGTTTTAGAGTTCATTGATATAGAGAATTAGCATTAGATACTAGTGAAATAGTGACAAAAATAATTAGAGAATTAGACATCCAATACAAACCAAAAAAAGAGTTTAGAGTGAGAGAGAAAGAGAGAGAGATAGAGAGAGAGAGAGAGAGAGAGTGTGTGTGTGTGTGTGTGTGTGTCTTTGTGTGTGTGTGTGTGTGTGTGTGTGTGTGCATGGGTGTCTTTGTGTGTGTGTGTGTGTGTGTGTGTGTGTGTGTGTGTGTGTGCGTGTGTGTGTGTGTGTGTGTGTGCATGGGTGTCTTTGTGTGTGTGTGTGTGTGTGTGGTGCTAATCAGTTCCAGGCTGCCCATGTTTGTGGTGATATGATTTCATTAGAGCGGTTTGCGAGTGCAGTGGCTGCTTGGCCAGAGATTAGGGCAGTCCGAAACCCAACCCTGAGCCCCAGTTGCCCTGCTGAAGCCTGGCCGTCCGGCTGAGGGGCGGGAGGGGGGGCTGGAGGAGGTCAGCGGGATTATTACCAGGAGGTTCAGCTGTTTATTATTCCAATTCTATCTCTAACAGCTGAAAATTGAGGAGTTAAGAAGCCGCCCGTTGCAGATTGCAGATCAGCGTGCAGGGGTTAAACCGTGCGCTGTGTCCGCACACAGAAAAGATTCACAGTCAAATCCAGCAGGGACACACGCTGGTGCTAGCAGGACTTACTTAACCTGCCCACAGCCATATTAGTTCTGGCATCACACTCTGACTAGCTTTCTTTTTTTTTTGGTGTGTGGGCTTTGATGCTAGCATTGGTTATGTATACTGATAGATTTAAAGTTCCGGCACCAGTTAGCACCCGTTACTAATACTAATATCGATACTGACTCGAAAAGTCGAGGAACTCTGCAGTAACAGTGACAATGTGGTGTTGGTCTTTGGTTTCTCCACACTGAGCTGGTCAGTTTCCTCACGGAGCAGAGATGGGACAAAGTCCTTGTTTGGCAAGTAACAAGTCTCAAATGCCGACCATGAAGTCCCAGCATCAAGTATCAAGTCAAGACAGAGAAGTCCCAAACAAGTCCCACGTCAAGCTAAAGCAAAGTAGCTTTATTTTTTTTAAGTCCTAAAGAAGTCATTGTCCACTCTTTGAGTAACTTGATGCTCTTGCATTTTTTGCCTGCAGAGTAACAGTTAGTACACTAAATTAACACACAAATAGTGAATGCCTCTTAAAATGTTCAAATACCCCCCCCCCCCCCCCCCCTAGACCAGCCCAGTCCCCCCCCCCCCCCCCCTGCCCCCCCAGTCCCTCTCCCTGCTGGCCTGCACGTCCACCCCTCGGAGGGGACATCCAGTCACGTCTCTGCAGGCTGTTAATCTGGCTGGAGACATGTGACGCACAGTCCTCCCCTCCGACCATGACCTTTCCATGTCACGCTGGCATGTCATTTCGGCCCCACACAAACGGCACACGGCACACATGCGAAAGGGCACAGCGTGCTGAATTTAGGGGTTTAAAGGCCAATCCCAAAGTCACTACAGCATGCTGCACTGCACGTTACCATGGGCACGGGGGATCGCAAACACTCCAACAACACAGCTCTCACTCCAGATCTGTGTATACCTGAGCACTGGCCTTCTCACTACATTATCAGTTCACAGAGGGGACAGAAACCATATTTTCTGGTGAACTGAAACATCCGCAGCCGGCACAATAGCACAATAGGACAGTAGAAAAACTCCTTGGGTTGAACTCTCAGAGCTTTCTAACTGAATAACAAATAGCTGTAGTGGGGGGGATATATGGTTTATTTATTTATTTATTTATGGGATTTAGTTCCCCCCCCCCCCCTTAGCCACAACATTAAATCCTCTCTCTGTCCAAGATGTTCTAGAAAACCCTTTCATCAGCCTGGCTGAATTACGACTAGATGAAGACTAACTACTCCAGCAGGCGGGAGGGGCGCGTAAGAGTGTGGCCGAGCAGCGCCGCAGCTCCTGACGCGGGGGCGTGATTCGAGCGGACGCTGAGAGAGGAGTCCGGTGAGTTGGTTAAAGCCCTGATGAAACACACTGGAGAGCTAAACAAGGCTCTCTCTCTCACACACACACACACACACACAGGTCAGTCAGCCACAGACCAGCCAACCAGACTCTGGGGTTCTCTCTCTCTCTCTCTCTCTCTCTCTCTTTCTCTCTCTTTCTGTCTCTCGCTCTCTATCTGTCTCTGTCTCTCTCACACACACACACACAGGTCAGTTAGCCACAGACCAGCCAACCAGACTCTGGGGTTCTCTCTCTCTCTCTCTCTCTCTCTCTCTCTCTCTCTCTCTCTCTCTCTCTCTCTCTCTCTCTCTGACACGAGAGTGGCCATGAGTGGGCATGCTACAACAAATAAAGAACACCAGCACAACATCCATTTCCCAAAACCTTTTATGGTCGCCCTGTCCATGTCTCCTTTGTTTGTTTTCAGAGGGAAACCGCTAACAAGGCACATGGCTGACACCACTTTCGTTGTTTTCCATTCCATTTACAACGTATACTACTGCCTTCACAGGTGCATGTGAATAATACGAATGACACCTCTGTGATAGGTCGAGAAACGTACTCATCACTCCGGTGATGTTTATCCAGCGCAGCCGGCCTCTCTCGCACTGACACACCACCCCGTGTGAGTCCGTAGGTGAACAATGACTTCTGCCTAGCGACTTCCAGCGTGTTATTTTAGCTGGCTGGCAGGCCGGCCGGCAGGCCGCCCCCGTTGTGCCGGGATAAAGTTTCGCGGCCAGCGCTTCCCCTCACACTGCCTGATGTCAGGAACTCTAAATATAGCCACGGCCCGTGAGCTAGCCGGAGCATGATGGAGCAAATGAGATGGACATACAGTAATCCATCACATGGATAAATGAAGAGACACACACACACACGGGGGGGGTGATGGCCAGGACTATGCACGCTGGTGTAATTCAACCAGTCATGTTTCCGTTCCAAAGTCTATTCCTGTCCCAATGCCAATTCCTATGGCATTTCAGCTATTTATTCTTGCTTTGGCGTAGAACGGAACAGATGAAACAACGGCAGATCTTAAAGATCTTAAAAAAGGAAAAGAAGGTGAATGGGGAAAAGGGAGATGTCCAGTCCACCATCAAATGCGACTGACATTTTCTGACTGGGACTGCAATGTTTCACACACATAGACTTAACCTGAGAGGGCCGCCCAGGTGTATTTACAGCCACTAAAGTATAGTAGGCAACCCATTTTAGCATTATTTTTTTTATTTTAAATCCATCTCAGAATCAGAATCAGAATCAGAATCAGGTTTTATTGGCCAAGTAAGTTTGCACAAACAAGGAATTTGACTTGGTAAAGTGACTCTCAGTGTGCTTACACAAAATATACAACACAATACAATACAATACAATACAAACAAACAAACAGTGCAACAGTGCAATGGACTAAGGAGTTTAAGAAAGTACAACACCATCCGCGATCGATTAACTAGTGAACAGTCTCCCCTCGCTCTGCCCCTCCCTTAGCTGTTCATTCTGCTATCACGAAAAGAGTTTACTGAAAATCGCACATGCTCTGAACACAGAGACAGACATTATGTGGTGTTACTTTAGAAGATGCGGACACGGATATTTTACAAGCACAGACCAGATATAGCAACTCCTTTTCTACTTATTGTGTAACTGTTCTCTGACTTTGGCAGTAGCTTCAAATTCCTATTAAAGAAACTATGCTGAACTGGTAGCTACAAGGCTCAAGAGTGTATCAGCACACGTAGTGACAATTATGTTGTATAGCTCTTGTTGCTGTTGTATAGTATGTGTTGCCATGTAAAGCAACCAGTTAAAAGGCATAGTATAAATAAAACATGATAATAATAATAATTATTATTATTATTATTTATCATAGCGCAACATGCAGAAACGTTGTCCTGGCTAAATATAAGAAAAATTATAATTATTTTCCTTTATTCGGCTTTGGAAGTTAGAAAGACACAGACCAACTTGAGCTAAGGTTAGACTATTAATTCATTTTCATGTATTTACCACATTTTACTGTGGATCTGTGAAATATATCATGTGAAATTGATATAAATGTTCAATAAACCAAAATATTTGGTTAAAGGTCCAAAATATATTTGTTGTTTGTCCCATGTAGTAGACAATCTTTGTGCTGGCTTCCACCACAAGTCTATTTGTACCTGTGTGAAACACTGGGCCTGAGTGAAGCTTTCTGAGTAGGGAGACTTCTACAGTATTGATCAGATTGATCAGATTGATTTTATTCTCAAAAAGACAATTCAGGAGTCAAGAGGAAACCGGAGGAATTGCATTAAGGAGGAGAAATCAATAACTTCAGTGCATCCATTAGAGTTTTCTAGGGAAATGCAGTATATTCAAATTCAAAAGACCTTTAGATCTTTAGATGTTCCAGGTCTGGGAGAAACTGTTTGGAACTACTGTGAAATGTCTAATCATAATAATGACAGCACTAAGAGGTAAGAACAGAAGTCAAAGCCTGGAGATATCATATCAATCAATGGAAACCATAAA